>NW_024412421.1:28491913-28677407 GCF_014898765.1 Herpailurus yagouaroundi
TTCAACGTTTATTTATTTTTGGGACAGAGAGAGACAGAGCATGAACGGGGGAGGGGCAGAGAGAGAGGGAGACACAGAATCGGAAACAGGCTCCAGGCTCTGAGCCATCAGCCCAGAGCCTGACGCGCGGCTCGAACTCCCGGACCGCGAGATCGTGACCTGGCTGAAGTCGGACGCTCAACCGACTGCGCCACCCAGGCGCCCCTAAAAAATTTTTTTTTGAGGGAGAGAGAGGCGGAGGGAGACAGGGAGAGGGACAGAGGGAGAGAGACAATATTAAGCAGGCCCCACACTCCATGTGGAGCCTGACACGGGGCTCAATCCTGAGAGCCTGGGATCATGACCTGAGCTGAAGTGACCTGAGCTGATCATGACCTGATTTGGATGCTCACCTGACTGAGCCACGTTGAGTCCTTTTGTTTCCCACTCCCCTGTTCCCCCCACCATTGATATATGTGGCTGCCTGGTTCCCCCAGACCCTGATCTGCATGGACCGTGCTCAATTTAGTTGTACTTACAAAGTCTGTCTTCACTGGGGCTGCCTAGGACCATGTTAATTGTAATATCTTTGGGCACTATTTTCTCTGTAATGCCGAACACACGGGGTACACACGGTCCCTGCCCGGTGGGATGAGAACTTACTCAGGCAGCACAAGTAGGCAGCCTGGGGTCAGTCTTGCCTCTTGAGGGATCCCAGACAGTCACTTGGAATTTACCCTGTGGTTTTAGAAAACTTACGGCCTTAGTGTTGCACTGCCCAAAACACGTAAATGCGGCCTGGCGGTATTTCCAAAAGATGCTCTGTGTGACGTGGCCATTTCCTGCCGCTGTATCCCTCCCTCTCCAGTTGGTATCTTTCTTTGGTAAAGGATTATATTTGAGGCCTGCGTATGTTACAAGGGCTATTGCTGGGACTTGTTGCCAGCTGTCCATAACACATGCCTTTAAAAGCAGGGCTGATTATGCCTTATTTTCCTCTGGAGAGGCCCGTATAGTTTTGTAATTTATTAAGAGTTGGCCGTCACAGTTAGTGTTGAGCGAGTGTGATTTGTGACTCTTCGGAACTGAGAACTACGTAATTGAGATGGCGTGGCAGGGAAATGTAAACGTTCAGGTAGTTGAAGTGGCGACAGAAGCAGCAGGGTGGGTTATCTGGTCACGGCACTTGTGGCACTGACCTTAGGGCGTTGGTGAATATGTCTCCTGGACCTTCATTTGAAGTGCCCTCAGCGTCGATTTCAGTGTCATGGTCAACATGGAGTCACTGTAATTTCATTTACACGAATCAGATCACTTTGGGAAGTTCGGTCCTTGTACTTACAGGGAGGATATTGGGGAAGGTGAACGCAGTGGTGAATTAACACAAAAGTTGTCCCCAGGTTTGAATTTTCCGCAAAGCTAACTCAGGATGAAAGACCTCAGGCTCACCTTGTTCTGTACGTGTTGGTAGAGCTCCAGGGTGGGGGAGTTGGCGGGTGCTGGAAGGTTCTGCAACTTGTTGATCCTTTCATTCCTAAAGATTGCTGTAGTGGTATGTTGGGGGCGGGGATCACCTTCTTCCTGGCCTTTTAATTGTGTGCATTTGCAAGTATCATTTGTCTCCAGTGTTTCTCAATTATAAATTAATAATAACAACCCATTAGAAATTACGGGTGCTGTAAGCCCCAACTCCTTTGGGCATCTTAATAAAAATGATAATTAAAACCATAATTTACAGTAAATGGGGACACTGCCCAAGTAAATCCACAATATGGAGAAAATTAAAAAAACCCAAACCAGAAGGAGACTTTGAGTGCTAGGGAAAGAACTGACCTTGTTCTTAGCAACTAGGGTCTTTGTCCGTATTTGTGAGGACTGAGTTCCCACCTTGATGTCCATTGTGCCTGAGGAATCCATGACTCTGTCCCCACTTACCTGTCCTGCCAGTGAGTTGGACCGGGGATGGTCACCTGCTCCCCCCGCCCCCTCCACCGCCACGCACAAACCCACCCCTCCTCCTCCATATTCACTGCCTGCGTAAACCAGTGGACAACCTCTTCCGGGGCCGGGCTGGCATCTGTGGAGACATGGGGTTCTCCCTCAGACCTAGACTCAGGCAGTCATCAGGCTTTGGTGCGATGTTCACCTCCCAGATTATTTTCTCATTTTTCCCTTAGCTGTTCAGCCTATGAGGGTACCTTATCCCTTCCTGGCTGTTCACAAGGCTTCAGTGTCTTCAGCTTACCCACCTTCTGTATGACCACCGGAGGGATCTTAAGTGAATAAAATAATAATAATGACAATTAGTATTTTAACTATATGATATGTATCACTGTATAACATGTCATCATCTAGTTATAATACTGATACTAATTATTATTCTTCCTAGTGCTGCTCTCTGCCCAAATTCTTCCACAGCTCCCTGCCAGCTGCCAGGACCCCACAGTTTCTGCTTGCCAGACACGGTTTCTTCTGTCATGTTCCCTCTTCCTCATTCATGCGGGCCCCGTCTCCAGTCCATGATGTTGTCTTGGCCTTTCTTGGCTCAACTGGTTCATTTTTACATCCTCTGGTCCCAGCATGGTTCTCGCCCAGAGTTTCTGCTCCCACTCAGTGACATTTGGGAAACGCAAAGAAGGCAGGTCACGAAATGCGCAGGCCGGATCCTGATTCTTAGAGGCCCCCGAGTCATTCCCCTGCGTTTCCCAGCGCAAAGCGAGTGCTGCCTCCTGGTCTTGCGGGGTGTCGCTGGCATCCTGATGTTCTCATGCTTGACAGAGTGGGACCTGACGGGGTTCCAATAAAGTCTGGAGCCGGTCAGTGTGAAGCATTCTTTGAGATGCGACAATTCGGATGTGAAAATTCTGATCGAGGCAGTTTTGTGGCCACGCTTGAGCATTGTGTCCAGCATGAATCTTACCTGTGTCGTGTGCGCGTGAGCATCGAGTGCCTGCAAGGGTCTGGCAGGTAAAGTCAGCAGCGTGGGTGGTGACCATGGCCAACAGGAGGGCACAGACCCCATCTGTAGCCTGGGGCGGCAGTGCGATTAGGGGCCCCGTGTGGTCCTGTCCTAATCTTTTTCAGAGAAGGTGGATATCTTCCCTCAGATAAATAATCTCTTGGGTGTTTTTTTTTTTTTTTTTTTTTTTTTTTTGATCCTGGTGACTAATTCATATTAGGAAGGAAGGGAGGAAGAGAAAGTGGGAAGTAGAACAGGGGAAGAAAGAAAGGAGAGGAGAGGAGGAGGGGGAGGGGGGGAAACAGTGTTTGAGCCCAAACAGAACAGGCGGTGGGTTTGATTGATCCTTTGATGAGCAGTTTGTAGCCTCCACTCTAGAGAATGAAATCTAGTGTGAGAAAGCAGGTATTTAACATTTTGGGGGGAGTGTTTTCCTTTTTATGGTATTTTAATGTTTATATGCAAAGCTTTAAACCCGACAGCAAGATATTAACCTTCACGGCCACTTACTCTTCCCGATTGGATCAGACGTAACAAGTGCTAGAAAGCGGATGGTGCCCAGTGTTTTAAAATGTCTTCTCTGTTTTTTTTTTTTTTTTTAAATTTTTTTTTCAACGTTTTTATTTAGTTTTGGGACAGAGAGACAGAGCATGAACGGGGGAGGGGCAGAGAGAGAGGGAGACACAGAATCGGAAACAGGCTCCAGGCTCTGAGCCATCAGCCCAGAGCCTGACGCGGGGCTCGAACTCACGGACCGCGAGATCGTGACCTGGCTGAAGTCGGACGCTTAACCGACTGCGCCACCCAGGCGCCCCTGTTTTTTTTTGTTTTTTTTTTTTTTTTTTTATATTATTAGCTTTAAATATTCTTCTGAACGCACTTGCCACCTCCGTGCAGTTAAGCCGGTTCAATTTAAACATTGTCATCAAGTTAATTTTTTATAAGATGAATCAGGTTATTAAATTTAGTAAACCATTGCCTTCATTATTTTGCACAAACTTTGGCACTGAGCACGATTGGCTCAGCACAACTACATTTAGCTAATTAAACCGGTCATCAGCCTCGGTGTTAGGAGCATGAGGGATGCTATTCCCATGAGCTTTGCCGGGACTCTAGCAGTAGGTAGCATTATTAAACTTTTTTTTTTCTTTCCTTTTTCTTCCTTTCCCTCTTGTTTTTCTCCTCCACCTCCCTCCACCTCCCTGCACCTCCCTGCACCTCCCTGCACCTCCCTCCACCTCCCTCCACCTCCCTCCTCCCCCCTCCTCCCCCCTCCTCCTCCCTCCTCCTCCTCCTCTTCTTTCTTCTTCCTCCTTCCTCCCTCCTCCTTCCTCCCTCCTCCTTCCTCTTCCCTCCTTCCTCTTCCCTCCTCCTCCTCGTCCTCCTCTTTTTTTTTTAAATAGAACTCCACACTCTAGAGAGATGGTTTACTGTAGGAGTGTTAGTGTTACTGTCCTTCCTGTTAAACCTTCATCTTTTGAAATCTCCATGCTTTGGTTGGGACTCCAAAGGCAATTGTAAAGGATAAGAAAATGGAGCTGTGTCTTACAGCTTTTAAAAGGTGACCGGCAACATGTAGCGCGGTGCTCAGATAAAGGAAGATGTAAGAGCCAGAGGGTAATTCTCCACAACACAGGAGTATATGGCTGCATGGTAACCACAGCCAGGGATTCCATAAAGCAGAGAGGGTGCAGATCTGTGGTCCCTGTTCCTCTTGGTACTAAAAACTCCTTTGCTGTAGGTCATTTTGTCAAGTGAGTTAGTAGCATGGTTTAAGAGACTTGTTTGGAAAAATAAATTCGGATAGAACACGCACATGCCGTTTCCCCTACAGATTGCCAGGCAGTGTCATTCAAAACCTCGGTGAGCCCTGTTTTGCAGGATCTTAATATTTGATTCATTGGTAAAAAGGAAGTTAGAGAGCCGTCCGTGTTGTTTGAAACAACTTGGATTGCTTTGAAATAGTCCAGAGTTGTAGCCTATTAGTCACCCGTAAGAACCATTCATTCGTCCGGCAGATATTTATTGAATCCAAATGGGTGTTAGTCCTATAGGATACAGAGATGAGAAAGGCACAGATTCTACAGAGTTAACAGTTAACCTGGTGAATGGATGAATACAGCCCCGGGGTGGGCCTGGCCCTGCATTGTATCAGTGTTCTCTCAGTCCTTTAAAAATACGGTTGCTAACCAATGGCTGAGTGTTGTGTCCCCCATTCTTCCTCCGCATCATTTTTTTCTTCCTATGCCCTCTGATGAAAATGTGACAAAAAATACTTCTGGTAATTGCTCTGACCTGGACGTTTCACAGGGACACAGAGTCTGCCATTTTCAACAAGCTCTTCTGGGTGTGTAAAGTCCTAGGAGTGCAAGTGAAGTCATTTTTGGCCACTTCATGTTCCCTCCATATGGCTGTCAGTATTTCATTAGTCCGATTGATGTAGCACATTGGTTAGCAAGATTTTGTCCTAGGCCTGCCCCCGTCCAGTCTCAGAACAGCTGGGCTATAAAACCTGGTGCTTTACTTCTTTCTCTTTCGCCCATGATGTTAGGTATCCTTTGCCACTGGTGGTAAGTGGTGAAGTTGGCATCACGGGTCAAAATTAGTAAATTCCAGATTATTGTCTTCTGGCCTCAATGGCTTGAAGATAAGGTTTCAAGCAGCTTTCACCACATACACCAGAGAGGGTGAAAACAGATTTAGATGTTAAATGTTTCAGATTTGAAATCCTTTGGGCAGTATGTTAACATCAGGTTCAAATATAGGAGGTTCTCCTTAGATATCGTTAAGTGAATATTTGGGATGCAGAACTTGGCATAACCTGAAAAATAGCTCAAGTTGTTTCCACTGTCAAGTTCACGTGTGCTCTGGAGCCAGTATTCAGACAAATGGAATGGTGGGTCTTATAGCTAATTTCTTTAAATTCTGGTTGATGTTAAAGCTAGTCAGTTCCTGGGTTTGCTGTTGGGAGCAGATGGAGGAGAGAGTGTTAAGTTTTCAGTCGTAATGACTGTGTTATATTTGATAGGTCCTGCAAGTCACAGAGGAGACACAGGACCTGAGGATTTTGGAAAGAACTGGGAATTCACATTTATTTTCTACCTACTATTTTTGTGTTAGGCTCTTAGTGTAAGTTGACTACTTACTCCTCATTTTAAGGAGAGATAGCTGGGTTTCTGATAGGTTAAAGGCATAGCCCACAGCTTATAAATAGCTAGAGCTGCGGTCAACGTAAGTTGTCGAACTCCTGAGTTTGAGTTTTCCACTATGCTGTGCCGGCTTCCCTTGAGAGCTAGTTTATATAAATAGACTGGCCTCCGTGAAGATTCGATCTATGGGAGATAAGAATGGATGGATTTTGCTAGACTCTTTCACACGGCTATCTCAGCGAGGTACTGGTATGCAGATCTCTCACACATCTTCACGGTATCTTGGAAATAGCAGTCGGTGGCCGTTTGACATGGCGTTGGCTGAATTACTTTCCTGCCCCCTCCAGTAGGATTGGTTCATTCGCTCTTGCGGGGTTTGCCGTGTGGTCTTTCTCACAGCTCACAAGACACGCCATTTCGCCCTTAGAGTAGTGTGTGGTGTGCAGGCTCCTGGTTGTTCTACGTCTTTGCCAACATTTGGTGTGGTCACTTGAAAAAGTTTTTTTGAATATTAATTTATTTTTGAGAGAGAGAGTGGGCGTTGGGGAGCGGCAGAGAAACCATGAACTCTTCAAAGACAGTGACCATGTCTGAGTCTTTATTCCTTATTCTTTGTGTTGAGCACAGGATCTGCTCATTCTCAGATGGTCATTAAATGGCAGACTGTGCTGTGATCTCTTCCTATGGCTTGGCCTTCATCTTGGGGATGGGGCTCAACCTCAACCATGCCGACACTTTGGGCCAGGTGCTTCCGTCGTGGGGACCATCCTGTGCTTTGTAGGGTATTTTGTAGCACTTCTGGCCTTTATCCACGAGTTGCCAATAGCACCTTATCCCCAGTCGTGACCACTGAAAATGTCTCTCGGTGTTTGCATCTGTCTTCCAGGGGACAGATGGCCTCTGGCTGAGAGCCACTTGGGTAATGTGTGTGGTGCTCAGTAAAGGCCGTTCAGCTGAGTCAGTGTTTTGCATTTGTGTTTTCTAATGTTGACTTTCCTTTAAACCATAGGGTTTGAAACTGCCAAGTCTTTTGCCCTCCATGGTGCACACGTGATCCTCGCCTGTAGGAATATGACAAGGGCCAATGAAGCTGTGTCACGCATTTTAGGAGAATGGGTAAGCAAGCACTTGACTTTTTTTTTTTTTTTTTTTTTTTAATTGTCAGATACACACGCCGGATAAACACATGGAGGTTTTAGTACAGTGCATAAAGTTTATTGCTCTTGGAATAACGGTTTTCTTTATTTTTAAAGTCATATTCTCTTTGTTTATCTTATGAATGAAAGGGCAAGCAAGCCTGTTATTATCCACACGTTTGTTTATGGTTCATTGTCAATGTCATCTTCTTTATTAGTCAGAGGTTTGAGAATGTTTACTCATTCAGCTCATTTATTAAGAAAAATAAAATGTGGCTAACGCCGTGTATGCAGCTAAGGTTTGTTATGCTTACGGTTTGTAAGATTAGAAGGCGGTGGGGGCGGGGGCAGTGGGCTTTAACCTTATCTCTGTTTTTCACTTTTGGCTCTTCTCTCTCTGTGTGGATGTGGGTGTTGCGCACAAACATTTACCGAAGGCCTGCAGTACTCTTGAGGCTAAGGAATCAGCATATCAAACAGAACAGAGTCCCTGTCCTCCCCTGGGCTTGCCTTCTGTAGGAGAAACAGACTGTTAGGGGTCATTACGTTTAATACCGAACACACTGCCAAGTTGTCATAAACACTGTGAAGCACGGTAAAGCAGAGCGAGGGCCGAACAGGTGTAGCGTGGACTACGTGAGGTTGGGCAGTTCGCAGAGAACCCTCTGAGGCTGTGACGTCTGGTCTGACCCTCGGATGAAGTAAGGCAGCAGGCTGCGTCAGTGCCTGGGGGGTGTGTTCTCTAAGCAGCGGGAGCAGCACGTGCAAAGGCCCAGGCGTGGGAGTGTGCCTGGAGGATTCAGGGTCAGCAGGGAGGCTGGTGTGGCTGGAGCCAAATGGCAGGGGAGGAGGGGGACACAGGTGCTGCGGGGCGTCACTGGGACCTCAGAGTCAGTGAGGAAGAAGACATGAGCGGGTCTGAGCCAGAGGGTGGCCCAGGTTGGTCACTTGTGTAACAGGATCGCTGGGCTTCAGTGTGAAGTGTAGACTGTTCGTTCATTCGCTCGTCTCGTATTCGTGTATTTATGACGTGGACCCTGTCATAGGTACTGCGGTCTTCTGTTAAGGAAACCCTGTCTTTGTAGAACTTTCAGCCCAGGGTGGAAGTGTGATTTAACCAAAGACACGTAAACATCAGTGAAAACTTGACATGGCAGTACTAGGTGCTAGGAAGTGTACGTCGTTCTTGGAAATGGTGAGTAACGCCTGGACGCGGGGACATTCAGAATCCCCGAGAAGGAAGTGACTGAGCTGACATCTCAGGAAAGACCCGGGGGGGGGGGGGCGGGGGGGCGGGGAACGGAGAAGGTCAGACTGGGCAGGGGGCATGGACTGTGTGGCGGCCCTGGGAGGAGGAGACCCTCGAGTGGCTGGGAGCAGAGTGGGAGGGCGGTCGGACAGCCCTTGCCGAGGCCGTCTTCCTTTCCTGGGCGCTGTGGAAGACTTCTTGCCGTCCGAAGAAACACACCATGGTGCCTGTAGGAGAACGTCTGATGTTTTGGGTTTGTGGAGTCTGCTTGGGATTCTCTCTCTGTCTTTATCTCTGCCTCTCCCTGGTTCATGCTCTCTCAAAAGTAAATAAATAAACTTTAAAAAAAAAAGAAAAGGAAGATTAATTTCTGCCTTTTCAGTATACTTCAAATGAAATATTTCCAATTCAGTAAATCTCTTTTTATGTATTTAAAAATTTTTTTTATGTTTATTTTTGAGAGCACGAGCAGGAGAGGGGCAAGAGAGAGGGGGAGACACAGAATCTGAAACAGGCTCCAGGCTCTAGGCTCCAAGCTGTCTGCACAGAGCCCGACGTGGGGCTTGAACCCACAAACTGCAAGATTATGACTTGAGCTGACGTTGGATGCTTAACCGACTGAGCCACCCAGGCGCCCCTGAAATTCAGTATATTTCAAATGAACCCTTGTCTTGAGTTCTGTGGATTGTTTTGAGTTAAATTAAGACAGAAATAACAGGGCCCATTTTTTTTTTCTGAGGGTCTTCCCATCTCTGTGAGTCTAAAGTTAAGTAATAACCTATATTAGGTGATGTAGTAATCACTTTTAGAGATGTAGAAGGCAAAAAATGGTAACATGTGCATATGGTCTGAATACTCGTACAGGACCGGCAAGGTATGAAATAAAAAGTCAAAGTCCCTCCCAGGCCTTCTCTTGGAAGGTAAATACTATGAACCATTTCTTGTATATTCTTTCACAAAAGTTTGTATGTACTAGTAAACATACACGTACTGTTGTGTACTTGGAATATTTCAGTGAATCCCATAAGATCTTATCAGTGCATATAGATCCACCTCATGTTTTGAACTGCTGTGTAATCTCCGTCGTGTGCTTATACTGTAATTTAACTGAGCACTTTCCCTTTTCTTGGACCTTGTGTTGTTTGCCTTGTTTCGCTATGCTAAGTGACACTGTCTTAAAGTTCAGTCGCTTGCATTTTCATCCAGTGTTCCATCCAGAAAGTTACACAGGGCAGAATCTTGGCGGCGGACTCGCTGATTCAAAGGGCATTTGTACTTAAAATTTTGGTAGCAGCTTCTCAGCTGGCATTGGGTGGTATGATACCAGTTTGTCTCGCTGGTGGAAGAGTACTTAGCTAGCAACAGGCAGTGTCAAACTTGCACAGTTTTGCCCATTTGATGTTATTCCTAAACTAGCAAAAAGCAAATTCAGTGGCCCTCGTAATACTGCAAGAACCATATTGTACGATGTTACTAATATGTAAACTTGTCTTAGAAGGTAATACTAAAACACAAATGTTTATGCATTTCAAAGATTATCTTTATTCCTCATATGTGAGAACAGATACATTTTGTATTTAACTCATTATAGCCATTGTTTTATGGAGAGAGGCAGAAAACCCTGGATCTGCCCTATTTAGCCTTAGTTAAGTGGGGCCTTCGCAAGCCTCTTAATCCATTTAGTGCCTCAGTTTCCTCCTCTGTCCTTCTGACAAAGAAGGTTGAATGGTATGAGCTTAAAGACCCACCATTTTGTTTCTCTTTCTTGCATTTTAAGCCAAAATTGGGTTTTGGGAGTAGGTTTCAGAGGACAGAACGTATCCTTGTACACTTTCATGCTACGATGTTAGTAACTTGATGTCCATGGGCAAACAGTGCTCCCAGAGGAAGAGTTACCCAAAAGTATTCCCTGTCAGGCCTATGAGTGAAGGAAATGGGAGCAAGACCAATCTTACTCACATGGCGGTCCAAACATTTAAATCAGATTTCGCAGGTTGTAGACTGATCTCTGTGTCCTGTCTCATCTGTTGGCTTATTCCCTGCGAATATCGTTACACTCTTTCCTGATTTCCCCTTAGATGATGATTATGGGAGCTCAGATTTAGCACCAAAAGCCATTTTCTGTCATTGCGTTATTACCATGATGCCTGCCTTCGAGATCCACCTGGAGCTCCCCTCACTACCCCACCCTCCATACCTGCTGGTTTGGTTTCCTTCAGGCCCTTCCTTACCTCATCTCTGCACTGCGATTTAACCTGGCACATCCTTAAATGCCACCTCCTTGCGTTTCTCAAGGTCAATTTGATTGACTCCAGTTTTTCCAGCTGCTAGCCAGCTTGAGCGTGTTCATACTTTATCCACGATGAATCCTATCAGTAGTAGAGCTGGGAAGGTACTGTAGCATATTGGTGCCTCACGGGAGGTTCTCGAAACGATCCAAAGTTTTTTGTTGCAGCAAAAGCTCGCTCAGAAGTCTGTGGGCCGTTTGGCTCAGCACTGGCTCGCATGTGCCAGGGCTCCGCGGGCCTTCTCAGCTTGGCTCTGAAGATGGAGTTCACGCCTCCTTCCCCAACTTGTTCTTCCCTGCCTGGTCTTTCTATTCCTGCCTTCACGGCACATTCTAGAACTGCTGTGTTCCAGAACACGCGTGTCTGCCTCCAAGCCAGTGGAACATTATTCTCCTGCTCACCGTGGGGCACCTGACAGCCGCTCTTTATTGAGTCCCTGTCATGTGCTGGGTCCTGGGCAAGGCACTTCATATCCCTGTTCAGGAGATACAAAAGCCTGGTCTTCTCCATTTTCTAGAAGAGGCGGTGGAGGGCTCAGGGGCTCAGGGGTCCTCCCAGAGTCACGCGCTGACGAGCACAGAGGCAGGCTCCTGGCACAGTTGGCACACTTGGCCTCCAGTCCCAAAGTCTGTCCACCTCACGGCGTGGCTTTTCTCCCAATATTGGCATCATGCATGTTCATTACCTTTCAGGCTTTGCTTTCAGAATTGCTAGATGCTGGTTGAGGGATTAATTTCAGGATTAACCCTGTGTCTCAGAGGAAGCAATACTTAGGTATCTTACTGTCCTCAGCAATCCCTTTTCATTCAAGACATCCTTTATAGAGTTCTCAAAACAGTTTTGGGGATGGATCTAGCTATTTAGTAAAACATAACTTAAATGAAAACACATTCCATATGGAATTCTATTAAGAGCCTTTCCACAATTAAGACTGCTAATAATTAATGCACGGGAAAACGCCCTCCTGCTGAGATGTTTGGGATGCTCGAAAGTTAGTAATACGAATTGAAAACAATTAAAATCGGATAACATGTACAATATAGAAGTAAACTACCCTCTTAAAAGGCCAATCCATTCAGCATAATTTAAAAAGGAGGGAGGGTAGGGAGGCCTATCAGTCCCCAGTCATATTTCAGTGAATTATCTCTGGATCTGGGGTTCATGCCTATGTTGTTAAGTTGCCCTCCGTAGGAGGATGTGATCTACCTCATTCACATGCTTAAGTGGATTACAGACTAGTGTCCCCTCTAAGACAAGCACCTGTTTTTTTTTTTTTTTCCTGGGTATTCCAAGGAGCCCACGGAATGGGCTGGCTGAGTAGGTAGTTTACTATCCTGTTTTCAGGATGGAGTGGATTCTCTTAGTTAGCAGCACTGTCTCTATGGTAGGATTCCATGCAAGTTCTCTACATTTGGGACACTGATAGGTGTGTCTGAATCCCCGCTCTGTTGTGTGGTTTAGGATTTCCTTTACTCAGTAAGTACTTCTCCAAGGATGGTTTGTTGCTCTGTGTATGGAGATGTGGCCTGTCCCATTCTCCACCCTGAGATCCAAGGACCTCCAAGGGGGATTGTATGCAATAGTTGATGAGGTATCACAATGTACTTTAGAAACAACCACAACCAGTCTCCGGCAACCCAGGGTAGAGCTCTTGAAAGGCCTACGGGGGGCTCCTACTTCCTTCCTCCTCTCTCACCTTATTACCATTCCTGAATTTTTAGATTCTTATAACTTGGGAACTGAGGCTTTTGGTTTTGGGGAAGAAGGAGATTGAATAGCACCGAAGCAGCTGGGACTGAGGTCCCCCTCCTGTCTACACACACATCAGTTGTGTGTAGGAGGAAGAGCGGTGGGGCCGTGGCTGGGGTTGCTAGGGGGGTTGAAAGGGCAGAGGAAGCAAGCCCGCCTCGTGAATGCCAGGCCCTTAGCTTATCTGCTTATTATGTAACAGAGTTCACATACAAGGGCTGCCCATTGGTGACATGTGGGGCCCAGTGAATGTGCTGAAGTTCTGACGTCTACTGGAGACGGAGATAATCGAGGAGTTGGCCAGAAGTAGCCTGGTCTGGGAAGAGGGGCTGACGGTCCTCCGCTGGCATTCTTATGCGACCCGCTTGCGAGTCCTCAGACTGTGGCTTGGACCTGTTCCCCTGTCATAAGGGAGGAGTGACTCAGCCATGTTTGGTTTGGTGAGAAGCTCTGGTCCCCAAGGAGGACTTCACGTCCATGCTTTCCTGACTTGTGGTTTTATTTGGCTTGAACCTCAGGTCTTCCTAGGAATGGTTAGGATGGTGTGCTCTCGGCCAGGAGAAGGCAGCCGGGATCCAGCTCAGCTGCTCTTGTTTTCTCCTGGGTGTGTGAGCCAAGATTCCCAAGAGGTCTAGAGAAGGCAGGCTGGGTGGGTCACAGGGTGCCTCCTGGGCAGATGTCCCTTGGTGGGGAACGTCATCTCCAGCTGATGACCACTGCTGTAAAATATGCTGTGTTCTAATGGCGAAGCATAGAAGCAAGTACACCCTATGACCTTGAGTGAATTCGTTAAGTTCTTCAACTACGGTTTCTTCATCTATAACAATACAATAATTCAGACAACAATATTTATGCCAGGAGACATAAGCGGCTCTATTAAACGCATTGACCGTATGCATGTATAGTCTTTAACGCATTGCTGAGGGTAGATTGAGTATTCAATTAAATTTTATCTGCTGCTATTAATAACTATAATAATAATTTCTTATTTATACATGAAGGTACGAGTGATGCTTACTCTTCTTAACCTCTCCAAGTGGCTTCAAGAGTTGCTTTAGGGAGGATGTTTATCAGCATGATTCAAATGGGGTTGCAATGAATTCTTTCTCGGTCTTCCTGTGTCTGGACTCCTACATTTTATTAGATGTGTATTTAGTTTGTTGATTAGTATTTTCCAGTGAAGCTCATATTAGCACTCAACTGTCATTTGAAAAGCCATCTTAATTATTTATGAGATTGCTTTTTCTTTTGTATTTACAAAGAAATACACTTTGCATATATTTAGGAAAGATGATTAAGGGATCAGTCATCCCTTAAGGGAACAGCGAGCGATGGCTTATACCAAAATGGTTATTGAGAAAGCAGGGAGATGAGGGGTAAAAAGAAAAGATTTATTAGTCAGAGGTAATGGGATATGCATGTGTCAGGGAGAGCGCATGCCTGGTTGGTTGTAACCACACAGTCTGATGCTGGCGAGACTGAAGTGTCATCATTATTCTGGTTTTCAGTAGATTTGGTACGGGGGCTATTTATCTCGTTGGAGGGCAGGCATGTGGAAAGCTGCCGGTATTATGTCATGGTGCAGCCTCATTGATAAGCATCAGAAATCATGATTTTAGTTGTGTTTTCAGATACAGAGGACTTGATGCCAACCAATGTATTAGGCACATGGGTTCGACACTTGACTTTGCTGTGCTTTTCGGAGACACCAGCCCCCTATGTTTTCATGACGTGATACTGAGAGCGATGGGGTGGGATGCCTAGTGCTGAATTGCATGCCTTCTTAAGAGCCCTGGAGGAATTGAGCTACCGTTAGGCTCCCTCAAATGTCCTTTATGATCTGGTGGAGCTGTGGCATTTGTTGGAATTTGCCCTTTGGTAATAAAAGCTGACATCCTTTAACTTGACTTTCCAGATCAAAGGCCTTAGGTGTGGTGGGATGCCTTCTTTTATGTGGCTTGTGTGTTCAGGGGAGCGAGCAGCCTTTGGGGTGGGTAATTTACAAGCTTGATGCCCGTCTGAGCTGGTGACTTGGCTCGGAAAAGATGGTTGTCATTCAACACATCACAGTAGGGCTCATCCCCGTCGTTTTGAATGATCTTTAGCTAAACCAAAAATATAAAAACTATTAATATTATTAACAGTTGTGGATTATTGGGAAAAATTCATCTTAAATCAGCTGCTGGATTGGTTCCTCATTTCTTAGCTGTAAAAAATTGTTTTTATGTGTTAGTATTGGATTTTCAATAAATAAAGTATGGTATAAACAAGTCTGCGAACCAGCAAGAACCATATAAACCACTTGCTTAAATCAATAAGCGCGCACACACACAGGTGAAGATAAAGTTCTAGAGTTCTCCCTTAGGACACTTCCATTTTCAAATGTCATGGTGTGATCATACCCTGCAGATGGGGTTAGGTATTCAGATGTATTTCTCTACAAGGCATGATGCTTAACATTTAGCAATGAAATATCCATGTTATGTGTTAAACCCACTTTGCAGATTTGGAATTGGAGGCTAGAGGGAGTGAAAAGGCCTGCCTGAGCTCACCCAGCTGGGAGCTACAGGGTGGAACCTGGGTATGAAACCATATTTGCCTGACTCCAAAGCCATCTTGCCACCTAATCCCAAGTTCCTGGTGTGTGTTATATCAAAAGACTGGCCTCTGTAAAGACTTAGCCAAAGATTGTATTCATAGAGGTTTGGGCGTTTCTATGTGAGCATTTTTCTGTTCATGATAATAAGGGTACTAATATCCCAGGAAAGAGAACTTCTGGGTGCCTTTTGGTAATCTGACGGAGCTGGTGTACCTCCCCTCCCCAAAGGAAGCTCATTCCTTCTGTCTCCTTCCCAGACTTAACTTCAAGTGGCATACAGGGTATTTACTCTTCTATTTGAGTTGCGTCTTTGACTTTTCTTGTCACGGGCTCAGGAAAGATTCTGTATCAGGCAATAAATTATGCCTCTCCCTCATCGACACAATTGTTTGCTAAAATATTCTGAGTTGTCTGTATCTCCACAATGCCCCAAACTTGGGCTTGGTCCTATCCTCCAAGTTTTTTGTTTCATTTCTCATTCCGAAAATTTTGCATTGACATAGTCTTGGGTGTCATTCATTGTTCTTTGATCGTTGTCTGTGTGTCTTTGTTTTGCGTTCTTTTTTTTCCCCTGGTCACTGCTCTCAGTCTTGAACTGAATCTTTCAAACTTTATATCCATTGTAACCTTTGTATAACGAGGGCTGTGATTAACCGTGGAGTTTTAAAGAGTGAAAGTCGAGCATAAATGGCTAGATCCAAGCCATCACTCCCAATCATGTGAAACCCAAAGCAGATGTATCCTTTCATTAATATGGGGTCCCCTGAGTTCTTATTAAGCAATTTTGACATAGTTTGAAGAGACAGATTTCATCTTGAGATGGTGTTCAGCCAATGGTTCAAAGGCCTCCTTCTGGCCACTAGGCATTTAGACTCTGTTCATTACTTAAGAGGAAAAAAATATGCTTGAGACTGTTTTTCATATTTATTATGGGCCATTTACAGAGAGTCTCAGACATTGCAGGTGTTAGATTAAACAGAGACGAGAAAGAATAAAACCTCCTACACAAGGACAAATATGGAGATGCAGTGTAGACAAGGCAGCCAGTCTCTGAATGGAGCAGCACACACTGTAATAAATCAGGGTTTACTTTAACTGTGTATTCAAAATAGACTAATGTTTAATTTATAGGGAGGCAGCCCAGTGGAGTAGAGGGAACCCCACCTTTGGAGTCTACACAGGCTAGGGAGCGTATCCAGTTTCGAGCACATGCTCACTGGGTATCCCTGGGCAAATTTGGTTACGTCCTTGATAGCTCTTGGTCATGGTGAGGATGAAGTGAAATAACACATATTGTGATCTTGTGATGTATGACAAGAAACGTGTATTTGGTCTTCCTGCCTGTTGCTGGAGGAGCTCCTAAGAGCCTTGGACCTTCCCAAGTGAGGAGAGCCCTATATAGAGATGTCTTTTGTTAAGGAGGTGAGTTTTGGGCCCCACCCAAAGATGGGGGCCTGTTTCCAGTGAAGCCAGCTGTGTGATGAGAGGTTGGAAGTTCTAGTCCCACCCCTGGACCCCTGGGATGGGGAGAGGGGCTGGAGACCAAGTTCAGTCCTCAATGAGCAGTGACTTAGTCATGCCTGATTGTAATGAGGCCTCCGTAAAAACCCAAAAAGGAGAGGGTTCAGAAAGCTTCTGGGTTGGTGAACACACAGAGATCCTGGAGAGTGGTGCCCCTGGAGAGGGCAAGGAAGCTTGTGCCCTTTCTCACATATCTTGCCCTGTCTATCTTTTCCATCGGACTGCCCTGAGTTATATCATTTAATAAGAAACCGGTGGTCTAGTGAGTAAAATGTTCTGAGTTCCATGAGCCACTGTAGCAAATCAATCAAGCCCAGAGTGGGGGTTTGGGAACCTCTGATTATAGCTGGTCAGTCTGAAGTACAGGTAACAGCTAGACTTGGTGACCGGAGTCTCAAGTCCAAGGAGAGGGTTATGGGAACTGCCAGTCTGTAGCCTGTTGGTCAGAAGCATAGGTGACCGCCTGGGCCGGAGCCAGTCTTGTCCCACTGAACCCATAACCTGTAGGATCTGATGAGATCTCCAGGTAGATGGTGTCAGAACTGAGGCGAATTCTTGGACACACTGCTGCTATAGGAGAATTGTTGGTTGGTGTGGGGACCCCTTCCCCTGCTCCGTGTTGGAAATTGGGTGTCAGAAGACATAGCCTCTCTTGTACAGAATGTGGCTCCTAGTAAAAACTCAGGAAACCTCCAGGTACCTGCTGGACAGGCTGATTTGCTCATCATTTCCCTAAATTAGACAAATAGTCCCAGAAATCTTGTTGGAAAATGTATTTCCTTTCTACCCCCCCCCGTTTTTTTTTTAAATGATCAGAGTACGAGGACACAGCCAAACCTGCCTTCATCTTCCCATCAGTGTGTCCTTTAATAGCTAAGGTAAGGAGCAGGCGCCTCCTTCCCTCCCAGGGAGCAGAGAGGTGACCATCCTTGTCCTCGGTGCTGATGGTGTGGAGTTGGCCGGTCTTTTGCAGAGGCTGGGGTTGCTGAGGGAGAAGAGTGGAGAAAAATCCACTTGGTGCCCCTAGGGGACTCCTGTGGAACTAGTCCCTGCACTTAGTCAACTAGAGGATGCAGACATGATTAGAAGGAGGCCTCAGAGGTATTCGTGGTGTTTTTAAAATCTGCCCACAGGTTCTTTGATACTCTTCTTAGGAGGTGGAACCCAATTGTCCTCCCCTTGAACGCAGGCTATACTTAGTGATACCCTTAATGAATAGCATGTGGCAGAAATGATGGAGTAGGACTCCCAGGAAGGGTCGTAAAAGGTGTGCGGCTTCCTCCTTGCCTGCTGTCTTGGATCACTCCCTCTGGGGGAAGCCAGCTGCTGTGTTGTGAAGATGCTCAGGTATCCCTGTGGAGAGCCCCACGTGACAAGGAACTGAGGCCTTCGGCCAGGAGCCTCGAGAGTGAGCCCCCTTGGACCCCTCCAGCCTCCTCAAGCCTGCAGGTGACTTTGGCCGACAGATTGACGGCAACCTCACGAAAGACCTTGACTCAGAACCGCTCAAGATTCCTGACCCCATAGAAACTTGGTGCGGTAACGAATTCTTACCGGTTGAAGCCACCAGGCTTTGGGGATACGTGTTACATAGCGGTGGGTAACGCGCATGGGGGTCATGCCTCAAGGGGAGAAGGATCTCTGGAGAGGAACAGGACAGTGAGTTCAGTGCAAGACATGAGCACTCGCCCAGCGATTGCTTCCAAACGCAAGGAACCTTAAGTTCTTAGGGTTTCGTCAGCTGTCCAGGTCACCTTGTTTGACCTCTTTCCCATGTGCACACCACTCACACAACATCCCTGAGCAGAGATCTCCACGCCTTGGCTCCTGCTCTCCTGGTTGACAGGGAAGCTCCTCCCTGCCAGGCAGCACCTCCAAATGACAAAGGTCTCTCTTAAATTGAAGGCAGCCTCTTTCTCCGAGTGTCTCCTACCCACTGGCCCCGGTCCTGCCCTCCGAGTTTCCCTGGGCTGCCTTCTCATCAGAATCCGCCTAACACCTGCATCTCTCAAATTCCCTAAATAATAAACCAAAAGTTATTGAAGACATTGGGTTACTAAAAGTTGGCGGTCAGACTGGCCCCTCTCCTCGCTCTGCAACCCCTGTCTCCTTTTATTATTGGGGTCTGGGATGCGCATGGCAGGGCTTGGCAGCTGGGGGGATCTCCGTCTGTCACCGCATCCTTCTGCAGGCGGCAGATGCGGAGCCCAGACCCGCTTTGCCTTCCCTGGAGTTAATGAATCAGTGTGAATGAAGCGCACAGTCTCCTTTTAAATGACTGCCGAACACTGCGCTCATTTACCCGGCAGTTCTCAGAGTCTAATTGTTCCAGCCACAATGTGATCTGTAAACTGGGTAGCTGGGAGAAGCTTCAATGCATCTTTGTAATGGCTTTGTTGTTGTTTATTGAGAAGGACTAATTAACTTTGATTATTGCACTAATATTGTGGCACTTTGACAGCCTTTCAGATTTATGACTCTGGGAAAATAAACAAATGAAATGCAGGTGCTGGAGCAGAAAGAATAAGTTATTACTGAACTTTAATTACTTGGAATGTGTAGCCAGGAGAGAATTAGTTGATGAATTACAGGATGCTTAAAATCTACATCAAATTGTGAGCCATCCGAAGACAAAAATGAAAAGGGGGCTGGGAGGGTGCTGTTTTTAAGGCAGAGGAGGATAGGACACATCTCTAATGGTCTCAGTAGTGATTCATTGATTAGTCCTTGTGGTTCCCATGCTGCAGAAGCTACCCAGTGCCTGCTCAAAGCCCCTTCCCTGACCGGAAGCTTACAGCATCACTGGAGAACCTGTTTGAAATGCAAATTCTTGGGCCTCACCCTGAGACCTGAGACCTGAAGGGATCTGAGTTTCTGGAGATGGGGCCCAGCAATCAGTGTTTTGCAGTCCCTCCAGGGGATTCTGAGTCACAAAAAAGTTAAGCAACACTCTACAATTCTGAGGCTATTTGAGTGATTGGTTGATTTCTCTTTGTTGTTGTTGTTAATGAAAGGTCAGGGGCAGAGTTTTAACTTTGTTTACAAAAATCAGATGTTCTCACACGCAGTTACCCCACTAGACGAAGATTTTCAGACTATGTTTTTAATGGTAGAAATACTTATAAATTGTCTACAATGAGTTTCGTATAGTGGGTGATTGAAAACAGTTTGGAATATTGTCATTACCATCAAGGGTTTCACAAGCGAGGGACGACTTCTGAGGTGTAACCCATGCCAGAACCCAGTGAGTGTGGTAAGAATGAAGTTCTTCGAGGACTCATGACAAACGCTTTCTCAGGTGCTTCTAAGCAGCGTCCTCCAGGAAGGAGCTGTGGGCAGGCTGTAGTCAACTGAGATGGTGGGGGCACGGTCCAGTGCAAGGGAGGTGATGCGCAGAGGGGCTTATGGGGGATAGCCAAGCTTGGATGCAGTGTTGCGGAGGAGTCCAGAAGCTTCCATTTGAAGCCGGGTCGTTCAGGACTTGGGGTTCTGTTCTCCTAGGGGAATGAGCTTTATTCTTTAGGTCCTAGCAGCCACTCAAGAATCCCTGTGGGCATGTGCCATCCGTCCACAGTGATGCAGAAAGATAAGCACTCAGGCCGAAATAGAGGCATCGCTGGCTTTGCTCCTGGGCAGTGGGGTCCAAGTGGCAGCTGTGATCCTTTCTAGCTCACAGAATATGCTTGCCTATTTCCTGACACTCAAGAATGTTTTCAAGTCTGTCATCCGGGGCGCCTGAGTCAGTTGAGCGTTCGACTTCGACTCAGGTTATGATCTCATGGTTCATGAGTTCAAGCCCTGTGTTGGGCTCACTGTTGACATCTCAGAGCCTGGAGCCTGCTTCGGATTCTGTGTCTCCCTCTCTCTCTGTATCCCTCCCCCTCCCCACCCCGCCCATTCTCTCTCTCTCTCTCTCAAACATAAACATTAAAAAAAAATTAAATCCATACACCAAGTCCCAAGGGATAAAAATAATTGTCCCTTCCAATGTCTCCTGCTCTGAGAACCTTTAGCCTTTCCGTTTATGGGGGAAAATGGCCCTTACTCTTCAGAAACTCTGAGAAAATGGGGAGAGAAACGTGTTTACTTATCTGCATTGCTCTGTCAGGGGTAGGGTGATCAGACACATATTGTTCAAATCAGGAAATCTTGAGGGCCAGAGGAGGGGCTCCTGCTAATTGTGCTGGGAGAGCAGGCATCAATAAGCAAGGAAAGAAACTGTAAAGTCTGAGCAACGCTGTATTCCAGAAATGCACCCCTGAGTGGAGCTGCCCCTGAGTGGCTGGCCTGGCTGGACTCAATCCACAAGGGACAGGTCTGGCTTCTGATGGGGCACATTTGAGCCTCACGCTGGCCTTAGTCCCCGTAGTACTGGGTTGTCTCCTGTTAGCACTTTTCCTATTTATTTATTTATTTATTTATTTATTTATTTATTTATTTTTCAACGTTTTTTATTTATTTTGGGACAGAGAGAGACAGAGCATGAACGGGGGAGGGGCAGAGAGAGAGGGAGACACAGAATCGGAAACAGGCTCCAGGCTCTGAGCCATCATCCCAGAGCCCGACGCGGGGCTCGAACTCCCGGACCGCGAGATCGTGACCTGGCTGAAGTCGGACGCTTAACCGACTGCACCACCCTGGCGCCCCAGCACTTTTCCTTTTAAAGACGCTCCTGCGTCTACTCTCACAAAAGCTCGGCCAGCTTCCTGCCCAAGAGCGTCCCTGGTTCCTGGACAGTTGCACATGTGACCGTAACTCCAGATCTGTTGTTGTCAAGCAGGATGTGGAGTTTTTATTCCAGAGACCCTTCCTTTCATACTGTGTGTCCCACTGTCTGGAACCTTCCGATCTCCCTCTTATGGACAGTGATGGATCCTTGAGGAGTAGGTGTGCGTCCCAGTGTTAGACAGAGCCAGACCCTTTCACAAGGCAAATCTACCCAGGAAGCCATTGAGAAATGAGTAGTGCATTGGTTTGGGCTGGTTCGCAGCTTGCCTAGACCATAAACATGGATGTCTGAAAGCTGGTTCAAAGCTTATTTTCAGCGCTGGGTAAATCTGCAATGTTGGTGGCAGTGCTGGGGTACTCGGCAGTGACGTCGGTGACTGGAGTTGTATTGCAGGCTTGAGCCACTGTCTGTGGTGTCCTTGAAGACCTGCCCACACAGACAGCTTTGGGGAGATCTCAAAGAAGAGCAGAAATAATTCTACATTCCTTTGAAGTGTAGGTTAAAAATAAAGTTCTTAGTCATGTATGACCCACTGGGTTTTTGCACGATTCTCTCAGCCATTACTTTTAGGGGATACAGCAAAGATGTGAGCCAGTTTATGCAAGAATAGCATGATGAGAAACTCAGTTGTGAATTAGTGAAGGTCTTTTTAGAGACAGTAATGAATTCACAGGTCATATTTGGGTGTAGTTTCGTTATAAAATGTTAGAGTTTTAAGGTTGGAATGGACTTTCTGAGGTCAGCCAATTTAACTTGCCCCCTTGACAGGTGGGAAAACTGAGGCCCAGAGAGGGTAAGTGACCTGTTTGTTCAATGTTACTTAGGCAGTTATGCCTTCTTTCGTCTTTTTTTCCCCTCATTTTATTTATTTGAGAGAGAGAGAGAGAGAGAGAGAGAGAGAGAGAGAGAGAGAGAGAGAGAGAACATGAGCAGGAGAAGAGGGGCAGAGGGAGAGAGAGAGAATCCCAAGCAGGCTTCACGGTCAGCACAGAGCCCATTGTGGGGCTCAGTCCCACCATCCTGGCATCACGACCTCAGCCGAAATCAAGTCGGATCCTCAACCGACTGAGCCACCCAGGTGTCCCCCAATCGTGCCTTCTTTTGAGACATTATCATGCTGTCCACTTACCTGTTGTGAGAAAAAATACATGTATGTACATGTTTTTAAAAAGAGCATAGAATTGCCTGTAAGACAGGAATCTAAGGACCTGACAATGTCAGTTGGGTGGTTTAACCCTTTTTATTTTTATGAGAACAGTAATGATAATGCGTGCCAGTCAGTGTCCAAAACTTTTTAAATCTTTAATTCTGCTCATCTTTATGACAACCCTGTTAGGTAGCCATTGTTTTGAATCCTGTCTTCAGATGAGGCTGTGGGGCTCAGAGAAGTTTAGGACCTTGTCCAAGCTCTCACAGCCTGTAAAGTAGCAGAGGTGAAATGCTGTAGGAAGCCAGAAGCCTTGCCTGTTTTATTTTTCTGTTTGGCCCTGTGTGTAGCACAGTGGCTGGTCGGTAGGAGGGACTTAGACACATCTGTGGAATGAATGGCTGTGGGTGCAGTCAGGTTGACAGTTGGGCCTTGGTGGTTATGACCCAGTCAGCAGCATCCTGTCACTGTGGGAGGGGATGGTTTGGTTGGTTTGTTTTTGGAAATGAGACCAGCAGAGGGTACAGTAACCAGATGATTTTCCTGAAGTATTGAGCTCTGCAAATTGATTTTCGTGTCAGTGCTGCTGCGGTTCCCCCAGTTCTTCAGCTGCCTTGTCGCCCATTAAAGGGCTTGTTATTTAGGGGACACTGCGTGAAGCATATTGCAATTCCAAGTTCTTTGAAAATTCAAATCCCGATTTGGGAAATCTCAGCTGACCAGCCTCTCTGGCCATTCTGGAGCACTGGGCGTTGGCTGCAGCGAGGACTGGACTCCTCAGTCAACTCGATTTTGAAGGACAGGAAGATGAATTGTTTACGTGGAGAGGGCAGCTCTGAGGGTAGAGGGCCCCGTGTGAAAGGCTGGTGCATGGATCCAGAAGACTTCTGGTCTTTTCTTGAGAGAGCAGTAACTGCTCATCAATGAAAAGGCCTTGGATGATGCTGGGCTTTTGGAAGTAAACATGGGAACCTTTTTGTTTCCTATTACTTAGGTCAGAAAACCAGCTTGGGTTGACTTTGCTTCTAACATCCCTTTCCCTTTCAGATAATACAGATAATACTGAATCAGGTGATTGTCCAGAAGGCTGTCAAGGTAAATGTGTACTGAAAGAGAATTAAACAGAGAGAGAGAGAGAGAGAGATAGACAGACAGACATCTGGAGGTAGGGGGAGCAGACATATGGAGAAAGACAGACGTTGACACACACACACACACACACACACACACACACACACACACACACAAGATGAACTCCTAGGGGAGAACAGAGATCAAGGCACAAAGACAGAGAGAGACACAGAGAGATGGAGAGAGGGAGAGACAGAGAACGCCTCTCAGGAGTATGTTTGTGGAGCTTCCTAGTGACGGCCTCTGCGCGATGGGTTTGATCACGGTCTTCAGTGTTCTCTGATCATTTCTTGCTTAGAAAGGAGGAAATTAGAATTGTTGAGCTATGATTTGTTTTAATCAGAAAGAAATTGTCTAACATAAATCTCCTCGTGAGTGCTGGAAAAGCCCTAAAGCGGCCAGGAAAAAAAATATCAATACTTTGCAAAGGAGGAATGATTGTTCCAATTCGTGGCTTAATTGACTTTAAGCCTTAATGAAGCTCAGGCCAGCGCGGCTGCACACACTTCGTGGTTGGGCTTGACAGTGAAATCTACGCCAGGAGAGGAGGAATTTAGGGGGGTTATTTGGTTCTTTGCTCTTGATGCAATTTTCTAATTGAGTGGGGCTACCTCATACCAGATAGTAATTTTTTTTTCTTTGAAGAGAGTAAATTTTTTTTTTTTTCTGACTAACACAGGAGTTTATTTTAAATTACAGGTTTTTCTATTGGAACTATTCATTTATGTTAGATTATCGTTCCCCAGGTGAAATTTCACTGATGCCGTATAATTAAATATAGATTTTTTTTAAAAAAAGATAGTATATATTTTAAATTTATAAGCAGACAAAGTGGAGGTATCTAAAGACTTTATTTAAGAGGAAGAAATAGCTCGCCTGACCAACCTGATGGCTATTGGAAAGGTTTCCTTTAGCATCCGTGTGTCCCTATTCTGTGCTAGGCACCTTCTTGGGAGGGGATGCTACAACTCACTTCATCAGTCTGAAGGGATCGATCTATAAGATATGCCACGTGGGGATATGCAGCTGACTTGGGATTCATCCTGCCTGAGTGTGATTCTCTTTTTGCCATTCGTGAGCCAGGTGACCCTCACTTCCTGGTGCCTCAGTTTCTTCATCTGTAATGTGGGGGTGGTATCGTACCCCCAAAAAAAGGTTGTGAGAATCAAGTGAAGTCCTGCACGTAAAGGGCTTAGAATGGCATGTGGGTGTCTGGCGTGTGCCCAACAAGTGCTGGCAAAGATAGAAAAAAAGATTGTCTGGAGCCTCTGCCCGCCTGTCTCAGTTCATCCCTCCCATTGTCTCTTCCTTGTCTCGCTGCATCAGACTCACTGCTCCTCCTCAACTCCCCAGTCCGCCCGCGTCTCAGCCCAGAATGTTTCCTGTGCCTGGAAGGACCTCAGCCGAGCTTGTCCGTCCAACCAGCACCTGCACAGCCCGCGAGTTCCCTCCCGTGGGTGTCCTTCCCACAAAGCTTTCCTGGACCCCTCTTCTCTCTCCGCTGCCCGCCTGCCTTCCCTCCCTCCCTTCAACAAATACTTAGCGCCCTTCTCTGAGTCAAGTACTGCATTCAGCGCTGGTGATACGGCAGTGACTAAAAAGCAAAGTTTCCTGCCTCCAAGGAGCTTACAGTCCATGCTTTGGTTACGCACTGGTGACCAGACGTGTCCTTACGAAGCCACAAACATGTATTGACACCTTATCATATGCCAGGCATCCCACTCGACTCTGGGCATATGTAGATACATAAGACGTCATCCTTGCTCTTGAGGAGTAGGAGTGTGTTGACAGACGTGTAAATTAATAATAAATATAAACACTCTAGTAGATGTGTCTGTGGGTGGATGGGGAGGAGGAGAGCAAGACTTGGTTGATGGTGACCTCAGTAACACTTGGGCGGGAGCAGACACAAGGCCTGTGTTTCTCGTCACGTTTTGGAGGCACAGGACTGGTTGGTTGGAAGTAGGAAGGTTTTTCTTTGACTCTAGCCATCTAGTTAATGGCTACAAACACAGATTTTGGAATCTGCCCAACGTAGGTAGGAGTCCTGGCTCTCTCATCCCCTGGAAGCGTGTGATCGCAGTCAAGGCACTTCTCCGTGTACCTCTTGATCTAATGATGGAAAAATCTAATGATGGCTGCTAGGATGCTTGTCAGGATTGGATCAGATAACGGTGCCCAGCTTGTGGCCCAGGCTTGGTAACACCGGCCAGGTGCCACTCACCGGGTGGAGGGCTTCTGAATATTACCTCTCCGTGCCTTGCATGCTTTGGGTTCTAAGCCCTGAAGGTGTCCTGCCTTCCCCTCTTCCTGCCAGCAGCCCTGGTGCCCACGAGGGGCTGGCCTCCTGAGTGCCAGCCATAGCCTCAACTGGGTAGATTTGCTTTGTGCTCAAGAAAGGTTCCTCCCTGTGGTATTGGATTTTGTAGGACAGTGACAGTTTCCAGAAACCTCTGGTCCGTGAGCCGGTTTGGAGAAAATGGAATCATTCTCTGTGCCTCTCGGCTCATATCCTAAAAGGCTGCACAAACACTTTGGGCAGGCTTCAGCAACTTCACATCAAGGATTCCATCACGGCTCTGAAATAAAAACATCCCCCCGTTGCTCCCTGCGTGAGAAGCTGGATCCCGTGCCCAGCACAGACCTCGGGGGTGCAGTAACATCTCCTCCCATAAGGTTGTAAGGCCCTACAGAAGGCAGAAACCACTTAACATGCTTAGTGTTTCTCCCTGTGAGGACTGAAGAAAGAGGAGCTGCCAGGACCCCAGACGTTCAGATGCACTTCCGGCCAGAGGTAGGGTGGGTCTGTTGAAGTCCTCAGAGAAGCGGTTTCACATTCGGATTTCTTCGAGGCTGGCTGGGAGAGGCCACAGTCGAATGCACTGACTCACCGCGTGGTTTCTCAGCTTGTCACAGAAACTGACCTCAGAGCACCCCATCCACCTTCTCCCTAGCGAGGACCCTTCTGCAGAAATAGTCATGGATTTGGTAACTTACGGTCATAAGGGTTTTGTGATTTGTGGAGGATTTATATCTGAAAGAAAATGGATGGATTACAAATATTAAACAGCTCAGCTGGTCCCCGCATGATGAATCGTTGAGATCTCTTTTTTCCCTTCTTCATGCTATAAACATATGGCAGGAATTTTCTGCTCTCATTACAGATGCCGAGAGAAGGCAAAGACAAATATTTATATTACATTCATGTTTTACAGTAAAAACACTGTTCGGTTTGTTTATACAGTTCCACTGTTACAGTTTTTATGGTTGGTAATGAAACCACTGTAAAACCGAGCCCGGGTTATATAGCAGATGCGATAAAGCCCTAATATTCAGGGAGACACCCTGGATGGAACAGTTGATGTCACGTGCACGGAGTCAACAATTGAATTATGTGTTAGGACAGGCCAAGCTGTGCCGTAACAACAAACAACCTCACAGTCGCCGGGGCTCCCAAGAACAAAGGTTTATTTCTTGCTCCAACACCCTTTCCATCATGAGTCGCTTGGGCGGCTGTTAGAAGGGGAGCTCACTCGGCCACGAGGACCAGCAGAGTAGCCTGTGTTGCCGGATGGTGTGAGAGAGGAAGAGAAAGGCATGCTGACCCTGTGGACTGCTCGTCATGTTTATGCTCGGAAGGTGACACTGTCTCATCTGCTCACGTTCTGTTGGCCAAAGCAAGGCTCGCGGCCATGTGCAGCTTCCAGGCGCAGGACGGTGCACACCTGCCATGAGAGCAGAAGGAGGTGGAGAGCTGGGACATCAGAGGGCAGCCCTAAGGGCTCCCTTCCGTGGTTCCTTCAAGGTGTTCTGTAGTTGCTTAACCCATACTCTGCTTCTGATACAACTTTGAACTGGAAGGGAACCAGAAAGGCATTTTCAAAGACCCTCCTGCCAGCGGTACCCAAACCCCTTCAATGATGCTATCTTCATTTTATGATGATCTGGATAGAAAGGATCCACAGTTGTCTCCAGAAACAAAGTTCAAGGCCTCAAAACTTTTTCAAGTTGAGCTGTGGTTTTGGTTTTCTCCCTTCCTCCCCTGTTCTCTTCCATCCTCCTTTCTTCTCTCTCTTGCTTTCTCTTTTTCTTTTTTTTTCCTCTCTTTTTTCCTTCCTTCCTTAATAAATTTATGTCCGGAAGCTCATCAACAGACTGTACTTCTTCAAGATATATTACCCCAAGTGGTTTGCACTGCCCCCATAGAGTAGGCCTAAAATGCTGGAGAGAACCATACATTCATAGGAAATAAAAAGCCTAAATTATGAAAACAGCCCAGGTGACTTTTAATGGTAACTTAAAGGTGGTACCTAGAGCTGAGCTGTCCTGTATGGTAGCTCCTGTCCACATGTGGCAGTTGAGTCCTTGAAATGTGCCTGGCCCAGGTTGAAATGATGGGTAAGTGTCAAACAAAATACCTATCGGATTTTGAAGGCTTACTCTACAAAAAAAAAAAGGAAAATACTTGATTAACATTTTTTTATGTTGCTTCCATGCTAAAGTGAAATTTTAGATATCCTAGGTTAAATAAGATGTTATTAGAGTTTATTTATCCGTTTCTTTTTACCTTTTTGCTAGAAAATTTAGATTATACATACAAGCTGCATTATTTTTACTGAACGGCGCTGATCCAAAGGGCAAGCACTGGGGAGGAAAAAAAAAAGTATGATCTGCTGTCTTTCTCACAAATGGCTAATTGCTAGAACTCACAATTTAACCTGGCGTTTTATATCCTTTGACCTGCTGTAATTTTCTACTAGCATTAGTCTTTGTAAAAAGCTCTTTTTTTTTATTTTTAATTTGTAACGTTTATTTTTTTTTTTTAATTTTTTTTTCCACGTTTTTATTTTATTTTTGGGACAGAGAGAGACAGAGCATGAACGGGGGAGGGGCAGAGAGAGAGGGAGACACAGAATCGGAAACAGGCTCCAGGCTCTGAGCCATCAGCCCAGAGCCTGACGCGGGGCTCGAACTCACGGACCGCGAGATCGTGACCTGGCTGAAGTCGGACGCTTAACCGACTGCGCCACCCAGGCGCCCCTGTAACGTTTATTTTTGAGAGACAGAGCACGAGCACGGGAGGGGCAGAGACACACACACACACACACACACGAATCCGAAGCAGGCTCCAGGCTCCGGCTCCGAGCTGTCAGCACAGAGCCCGAAATGGGGCTCAAACCCACAGACTGTGAGATCATGACCTGACCTGAAGTCGGATGTTTAACTGAGTGAGCCACTCAGGCGCTCCTAAAAAACTTAAATTCAAAATAATTTCAGACTTTCCTATAGTCGCAAACACTAGTATAGAGCATTTCTGGCGATCCTTTGCCAGCTTCCCCAAATGATCACATTTGATACAGCCATAGTTCAGTGATCGCATCTGGGAAACTGGCATTGGTATACTACTATGAATTGCAGATTTCATTTCTGCGTGTACTCATTTCCGCGTGTGTGTGGGTAGGTCCGTGAAATGTTATCCCACTATATCGTCATGCACCCATATTTGTGTAACCACCACCCACAACCAGGATACCGAAGTATTCTTTCACTCCAAAACACTTTTCATTTTTATTCTTCGAGTTACTTTTTAACCAGGGCTGTTACTGAAGGTAAAACTTCGAGGCACTTCGGTAGCAAAAGACGCTCTTGGCTCCTGTTCATTTGCCTGCTTATCCCGCCCTTAGCACGTGGCGGAGTTATGCCAAGCTTTTGCAGGCGGTCTTGGGCAGACACAAAGAAGAAAAGGCTACACTCAGGGAACCCATGGTCTCTGGAAGACTAGTTTTGTTAGGACGTGGGGCATGGTAGAGTAGAAGTTGGTGCCTTGACCTGCCAAAGACAGGAGGATAGCACTGAACCTCTTTTCCAGGCCTCAGGACCTAAGCCTCTTGCCCTTCGTGTACCTCACCCTAAGCAGGTGAGGGTGGCTTCTGTCACATCAGAAGCCAGTTGCTTTCTCACAAGGTTTTCAAGGAGAAAGGAGTGCCGTTTCCCCCAAAAGCCATTTCGTGTGATCTACACAAGCCAGGTGTTCGGTGAAATCTGTGCTGGATCTAACTCCTACGTTTTCAAATTTCTTTTCCTCCCCAAGGAAGAGCCTCAAAAATTACACTTGGAAACTTTGGAAATAGTTTTTTTTTTTTTTTTTTTTTGGTTTTTTTTTTTTTTTATGACAAGGTTAACTAGGTTTTTGTTTCTATGGCTATTTAAAGTAGTCTTTCCTGATATGTCCTAGGACTTGTGTCCATTTCCTCTTAAGGGAGAAGGCATTCCTCATAATTTTTAGCATGCTGGGAGGCCACAGAGAAGCACCTGTCTGCATTTTGTCCAGGTGAAACAACCCAGGGACCAGAGCCCTGCCTAGTAAATCTCCTCTATGGTCCCTTCCTGTCTCCCCAAGTCGTTTTCAAACATATCGTGTAGCTGCAGGCACGGTATTCCTTGCTTTTCCTTTACCTGAACAAGACAGGAGGATTGTGTCACCAGTTCTATGGGTTATACATCAGTATGGGATGTCTTATATTTTGTTATAAGGAATATGTCTTCCCACCCTGTTGAAGGATGGAATCTTCCTTGTAGTGCCTGTTTTCTACTTCAGGACCTGTTATGACTTTGGAAATCTCACACTAACAAAAAGCACTTTTGCACATACATTTGGTGCCAGTGAGAGTCCCACGTGTTGATAGACACGAAATCCAATTTCTCTGATCCTCAGTTTCCACATGGGTGAATTGAAGGCACTAATAATGAGGCGTGTCATATGATTTGTGGTGTTTCTATTTGAACATCCACTATTTGGTGTAGTGTGAGGCACACTGGTGGCATTCAGTAACCTGGATTTTTGTCCGCATGATTATCATGTAATTGTAATAAAAATAGGTAGAATCTGTAAGCATAGGACTTGGCCCGTATGATTATATTTCAGTGCCTTTCTCCTGTTTATTGAATGAGTGAGTGAGTGAATGAATGGATGGATGGATGGGTGAATGAATGCACTTGAATTCTCCAGTCTCAATTACTTTCTTCTTGGAGGTTGAGGGAAACTCTAAATGACTGTAACGAGTAACTTAGAACCAAATCAGAAAATAAATCAAACAATATATGGAAGCTAGATGAATTTTTGCTATTTCCTTCCTTATTTTTTTTTCCTCTAAGTCAATTTTCGTGTAATGTAAATGATTGCATTTGAACAGGTTCTTTGGTAGATGTGAGCGGGTTTCAGGGATTTAAATGAGGTGATGGGTGTTTCCCAGGCATTTAAGACCTCCTAAGGCTTCCATTTTCCATTAAGCATTATGGATGCATTCCAAGAATTTAATTAATATAACATCTCTTCATTCACTGTAATGCCTCACCAGGGTTATGAGAACTTGGGAGTGTTTAGTTTCTTATTCGGTTGATTAAAAGGTACTTTCTGTGGTTTTCCAACTAGCTATTTTCCGTGGAATTTACTACTTGTCCATGAATGTTAAATCAGTAAAGCTAAGGTGATCCAAGAGATGGTAAGAGGTTTTATCCAAACTTAGAAGACCACTTGGTGAGCCTGGGTGGGTCAGTCCGTTAAGTGTCTGACTTCGGCTCAGGTCACGATCTAGCGGTTTGTGGGTTTGAGCCCCACGTTGGGCTCTGTGCTGACAGCTCAGAACGTGGAGCCTGCCTCAGTTTTTATGTCTCCATCTCTCTGCCCTTCTTGCTTGCACCCTGTCTCTCTCATCTCTCAAAAATGAATAAATGCAAACAAAAAGTTAAAAAAAAACCCAAACAAACATAGAAGACCTGTTCGCTTGCCTTAGTTGGGAAAAATAAAGGTTTAAGACTACAGATTGGAGTTCTAGGGTCATATTTGAAAAATCCAGGAATAGTAGAAGTATTATTTGGAAGTTTTGAGGAGCTAAAATGAGAAAAAAAATGAACAGTAATACTGTATAGGGAGGGCACTAAACTGTGGTCCATTATGTTATGGTCCAGGATGGAAAGTCATTGGCTTACTTAAGGATATGGAAAAATCTATGGATTTTAAGACCCCTAATAGATGTTGGGTGTGTGTGTGGGTGGGGGGCGCCGCAAGACATGAGTTTTGAAATCATATAAATTATTTTTCTTGGGGCCAGTGGGGAAAATGGAACCTACGTGTGATGACGTGTGGCACATCTTCTGTTTTGATTCCGTGCTTGGCTAACCATGAAGATTAGATTAGATCCTGCTATAAAACTACTTTGGAGGGCTGGGAAGGAGGTGGGGAGTGTCAGAGGAGGGGAGCAGCGCGAGGGGGTGGGAGGAATTTGGAGGGGCAGGCAGAGGTGTGGTCCTTAGCAGAGTTCCTGATACTCCTGTTGAAGCTTGTGTTTGGTTTGAGCCGTGGCTGCGAGCACGCAGCTCCTCTGTAGGATGGAGTCCCAGGAGGCAAGTTCGGGGCTGAGTTGTGGCAGAAGCAGGAGGAAGCTTGGGTCCTTAGGCCAGATTCCAGAGGCAAATTGTGATGGGTTTGTGGGGGAGGCCTTCAGGGCTTGGGCTCAGCTGAGCAGTGGAGGCCCCCCCACCCCCCACCCCCGGACCCTCTGCCTCTGGTTTTGCCCTTTGACCTCGTGGCTTGGCTCTTCACTGCTGCTTATGGCTAGTCACCGATGCCTTCGGTGTTCTGATTACATCGCATAGAGGGGGCCCCTGTGTCCATCCCCTTCTTTGCTGGTGCAGGTTCATCATGAGGGCCTGTGTGTCTCTGCAATGGTGCTGCTCGCTTGTCCGGGTCCACAGCCATGTGAAGAGGGCCAGAAGTAGAGCCACACAGAACATGGAAAATGGGGACGCCAGCCCTTGAGGCTAGTTTTTGAGAAAGCGAAGGGATTGGGGAGTTAGTGGACAGCCAGTGGCTGACACGGCAATAGCCACTACACCCTCTTACGTTTCTCCAGCAGCACGCTTCCCGCCCGCGGCTTCCCTGTCGCGGCAGCTGCCGTCTGGTCCGGCACCTGCCCCCAGCCTCGTTATTAACAGCTCCATCCTGGGGACTGTGGAAATGGAGGTGTTGGTCGTAGTTTGCACGCACTAGCTTGGCCATTTAGGGTCCATCACACCAGAGTAGTTAGTGGCAAGAGGGGCCCTTGGCTTGAGCCAGCCCAGTCGGTAGGCGGCGGTGAAGGCTCTCTCATCTGAGGGGCTGGGAGCCAGAGGGATGTTCCTGTGGGCGGCTAGCAGCCATGTGTCCTGCCACAAGGAGACAGGGTAAGAGAGGATCTAGTAGGTCTTGGACTCTTAGTTTCTCCCACTCCCAGCCCCTAATGGCCGCAGCTCAGGTCCAGTCTGGTCAGTTTTGGTCTACAGATACGATAAGAGGAGGAGCTGGGCCCCTTTAGAGCGGTTCGGCTCAGGTCCGGCATCTATTCGGTGGCTGCCTCTAGTCTCGCTGGTACTACATGGTTTGAATCCCAGCTCAGCTTCTCAGTGAGCTGGGTCGTTAATTTCTGAGCTGACCCCCTGCCCTGCGTGCTTCATGGATCGCAAAGTGACTGTGCTAATGATGGAGGGTTCTGGACAGAGCACCTTCCATGTCACGGGTTCATGTATTGGAGTCCCTTTGTGCTGTCCCTCCAGACCCCACTTGGTGTTCGCTTGGAATCCAGGCCACCAGGAATCTCATAATCACCTGATTTTCTCGAGGGCCTTTACTTGAGTCTGGAGCCCTGGTCTAAACACTAAAGATGAATACCAGCTTCAAGCTCACTTGTTTCATTTCCCACTCCCTTTTATTAAAAAAATTTTCTTTAATGTTTTTATTTATTTTTGAGAGAGAGCAAGATACAGTGCGAGCAGGGGAGGGACAGAGAGAGGGAGGGAGACACAGAATCCCAAGCAAGCTGCAGGCTCTGGGCTGTCAGCCCAGAGCCCGACACGGGGCTTAAACTCACGAACCACAGATGGTGACCTGAGCTGAAGTTGGATGCTTAACCGACTGAGCCACGCAGGCGCCCTTCACTCCTGTTTAAAAAACAAAATTAGAATAAAATATATTTTACGTCCTCCCTTCTTAACCCCTGCGATGAGGACTAGATCAGGCAAGACAGCGCTGCTGGACCACAGGATCGTCTCCCATCGAGTCTAGTGCCATCAGCCACGTGATCCCTTTGGTAAGAATTAGGAAAGGTGCCCCTCTTGCTTTGTAGCCCACAGCCCCTCACCGCCTGGGCTCATAGCCTCGTGAACACAGTTCATGTTGGAAGACAGGCCCCCTTACCATTTGGACCACGCTGTCAAGTTGAACTGACTAGCTTGGGTGATCTTCCTCTGGTTACAGGTAGGGAAGGTAGAAAAATACACTCCTGCTGATTGAAAATAGCAGAATAATGAGTTTCTAATACATGTGTTTGAGCTTTCAACAAAATGCTCCAAAAACATGTCCTGTGATCTCAGCATTTCAGAAGTCTTCATTTTGAAAACTTTGGAAATGTGTTTTGTACACATTATATATAACATCCTACCTAAATATGTTAATTCCATTTTATTAGTTTTGATCTCTCTCTTTTTCTCCTGTACATGATTGCTGTTTTATAGCTACAGTTTGGTGGAATTAAGACAGATTTCCTACATGAGGCACGTTTTGGGTGAGGATTACAGCAAGGCATGTTCTTGATCCTTGAAAGGGATTGTCATCTGAGGCAGGATTTTTGAGAATGACATTTCAGAGTAGTATGAAGAAGACTGGGAAATGCAGCTGCGTGGAGAAATGAATTGCAATAATGGCCAGGGTGGTTCTCAGAATTTATGGGATATTTGACCATAGGAGCAACCTTCCCTGAGGAATGATGGGATGTTGGTGCTTGGGATATTCTTAATGAATCTGCTTTGGCTATATTGAAGGTAGGACACAGAGAATGCCAGTTTCATAAGGAATAACCCACAATTATATGGAGAATAACAAAGATGAGACCATTTTATCTTTTAGGGGAAATTAGTTAACCTGTTTTTGCATTTTCATGTATAAGAGGAGGATGAAAATCATCCCTATGTCCCTGGGTTTTTGTGAGGAAATAGTGGGTATTCATAATAGCTTAGAACAGTGCCTGGTACATGGTAAACACTTTGTAATGTTATTGGTTTCTTTTCACTGTTTTCCACCCAATGACTATTCATTACTCTAAAGCTCTTGATAGAGATGATGGTTGATATTTCTCTTCCTTGTCCGTGTTTTGACAATAATTATTTTTTTAAAAAAGGCTTTTATCCATTAGGTGAGAGTTTTTTTTATGGGCCTGCTGCTGCTATAGTTGAATATTATGAATTCTGTGACTTATGTAAAAAAAGGCCAAAACACCATTATGACTTGAATCTTGTGGTAGATGTCTTCCTAGTTGACTGGCAGGGATAGTGTATGAGTCAGCTTTTGCTGCTATAACAAGCATTTCCAGATTTTCAAGGGCTGACAAAAACACGTGTATTTCTTTGCTCATGACACATGAGGGCCGTGGTTGGCTGCAGCTCTACTGTCTTAGCTGGGCTTCCCTGTGTTGTGTCTCATGCCTCCTCTTTCCAGGACCCAGGCTATAGGAGAAGTCACTAGGGCCTTGTTGTTCTCTTGACAGATGGCAAAGCCCAAGGGACTTTTGTTCAGACACTGTGATACCTCATGTCTGCTTCATATTCCATTAGCCATATCAAGTGTCATGGCTAAAACCAACATCCGTGGGACAGGAATGTGTATCCCACCTACTGGAAAGCATAGCAAAGGCAAGGAGGGAACATTAATTATGAATCAATAATACAGTATACCAAAGATGGCTTTCTTAATACTGGGACCATTTATCTTTCCTAAAATACTGCTTCACAAATTTGTTTAACCTTTTCTTTTAAACTCTTTTAAGCATTTAAAACCATAAATACAATAATAGCAAAAAAAAAAAAAAAAAAAAAGGAAGAAGAGAGAGAGAGACAGATAGAAAGAAAGAAAGGAGCATCTGACACAGTCAGGAAAATATTGACCCATCTTATTTCCGAGAATGAAACCAGTGGTCTTTGAGTGACCAGCATTAACCCAGCATTAATGACACAAGTAGGAAATACCAGAGTCGTCGAAAGAGGCATCCAGATTTACGGCCTCTCCCAGACTTCTCTAATCGAGGCTGTTTTCCCTGTAGATGCCTTAGTCAATCAGTAATTAATTTGAAATCCAAAGTTTCATTAAGTGTTATTGAGTCTCCTCACACTGACGTTTGTAGTGCTATATTTCTTTAAAATCACAAACCATTTTTCATACTGTCGTTTGCATATTTTAGCAGAAAAGATTGCAGTTCTGGTATAAATGACCCAGTTTTCTGGATATATTTACTTGAGTGTCATAAACTTATTATCCCTCTCTTCCACTTCATTGCTTTTCTGCTTTTCTCAAGTATTTTGAAATCGTATTTAAAACATCATTACAGCCTCTGAGTTCTGTCTAAAGTATAAATACATTTCACCGGCTGACTATTTTCAAAACAATACCAAGTAGCTGGTTGTATTTAGGTCCGGTCTTCTCTCCCTGCAGTACAATGATACGTTTTGAGTGTTTAGAGGCTGGTAAGACTTGGGAGTGACCCAGTATTGATAAGGTGGGGAATTTGCATGAATACAGTTGCTAAAATGAAGAGAGGTAGACTCAGCCAAAAATAACTTGTTCGTGTTGAAATTTTGGAGGCCTGAGAGTGAAGATATACCTTTTTAAGATTTACTAATTTTTTTTATTTTTTTAAAGTTTATTTATTTATTTTGAGAGAGAGAGAGAGAGTGAGCGCGTGCGCAAGCAGGGGAGGGGCAGAGAGAGGGAGAGAGGGAGAGAGAGAATCCTAAGCAGGCCCTGTGCTGTCAGTGCAGAGCCCGACGTGGGGCTTGAATTCATGAACTGTGAAATTATGACCTGAGCTGAAATCAAGAGTCGGATGCTCAACCGACTGAGCCACCCAGGCACCCCAAAGATTCATTTTTTTGACACCAATAGGCTGTGCCCTTCAAGTCCCTGAGCTTTGCCCCTAAAGCTGCTTTGTGGGTGACGTTTTTTTTTTTTTTTTTTTAATTAAAAACAAGCAAAAAAAGATAGTGCTTAAGTATCCAAATTTCTGGCTTCTCTTAAAAATACTGGAAGACTTGGCAATCATTAACTGGGACTGAGTAGCAGCTGCTTTTTTTATAGGCGGGGGAGGGCCTCACAGGACCCCCACCCCTCTACTCTGTGCGTACTGTTCCTGCCTGCCTTCACCCTCAGTCCTGTGCCTTTTAAACCACCTTCTCTTTTATTTTTAGCACTTGTAATGTGCTAACATTTTATTTAATCTTCTCATGTGTTGTATTCATTGTTTCTTGACTGCCTCCCCCCGCCCCCCATGGAATGTGCATTCTCATGTAAAACATAGTTTTGCAAATAGCAGACCCTCTTGAATAAATGTTCCTTGGCGGAATTAGTGAATGGAGTTGTTACCTGGCTGACATTTGCACTTAACAGCTTCTTCTGCCTTCTGCTGAGATCCTGTTGGACATCCCCCACCCGGTTTCCCCAGACCTGGCAAGCTATTCTATGCCCCAGTACCTTGGTATGTGCTGACAGTTCCATGTTTAGGGCCCACCGTTACTTCCTTGTTCAGACCCTTGGCTCCTTTGTGCTCCACAAGCATTGTGCCGTGTGTGAGACTTTCCCCGGGACCCGCAGGTTGCCTGGGACCGGCCCCTTCATGAAGCCTGGGTCGTTCCTCTGCGTCAGCTTTACCCAAGAATGCCTGAACCCCTTGAGCAGTAGGGGTGTGACTGATCCTCTCTGTGACCCAGCTCCTGGCTCCCCTCCCCCTGGTTTGTAGGGGATGATGAAATGGCCTCCAAAAGAATTCACGTATATCAGCTGCTGAATGGTCCTGACCACCGTCCACCGTCTACAAATTTCTGCATGTTACAATTGGGAAAGAAGTGAGAAAGACTGAATTCCATTCCAGATTAGCGTTTGACGTTTCCTCACTTCGCTATGTCTGGTGCCCAGGAATGTTAGACGTAAACTGAGAAAAGACAGAAGTAATTCGTGCTCTAACATTCTAGTTTCCTCTTATTGGAGAAGAACACAGATCTGTGTTTTATCTCAGATGGTCACCTTTGCCTTGTTTTAGTGTACTTTTTGGCAGGAGAAGATCATGTGGAATTGATTGTGAGGGCATAGAAAATCTCATAATACTATACCTTAAAAAAAAAAAGTTTAGATGATTGTAACTTTCAGGCATTTCTACAATTATTTTGAATGTATTATAAGCTGGTTAAAATATTCCATTAATGAAAAAGGTAGGCCTAGCTTATGGTAAATACACTACTAAGTGTTTATAGAACATTTCATATTTTACATGATTTCCTTTATAATTCTGCTTATCTTTTCATTGTAATTCCCTGAAGGACATATAAAGGAACCCCTAAAGAGAGTAATTACTGTTGTACTCTTTAACCAGGGCTCCTTTTGCAAAGAGAAATCTAAGCTGCTTTTTAAAGAAGGCCGTTTTTAAATAAAAATGCAAATAAGCTACTTTGTAACCACATTAATTACCCACCTAGCCTCTTATTACCATGTTTGTATTGTTTGCAAATACTATTTACAGTCGTGTGGAAATTAACATTACTGGTCCTGAGGAAAGATTGTAGTGGGGAGGTTGTGCTTTGGAACCAATTAGGGCGAACCTTGTCTGCACCGAGACTCTGGGGAAAAAAACACAGCCTTGCAATGTCAAATAATAGCATTAGCTCTGACTGCATAGGCAGAGCGCTGTAATTATATTATTGGCCCTATTTTGCTTCTGCAATGAATTTCATTGCCTGCATTGTAAAATCAGCAGGCAGCAAAGTTTCTGCTAATGATTTAATGTACTCTCTGATCATTTTGGACAAAAGTCATGGTAAGATCCATGAGGCAATTTTATCACCCCCACTGACTGCTGCCTGGGTTGAGCATTTTAAGTGAGGGCAAAACATGATTCTGATCTCCTTGTTATCCTTGCGAAATCCTTCCCACACATAAGAGAAAATTACTCACGTGGTATGTAAGCTTGAGTTGAGGGCCAGCCCTGTGCCAGGCGTGGTACCGGGCACTTGACCTCCATTAGTCCTCACTCCTGAGTACCTCTGTGACTGTGATTTCATCTCCTTTTTTATAGAAAGGAAACTGAGGACCCGCTTCAATATAAACACACCATGTGGATGACACTCTAAACAGTGATTAAATTATCCCCCTTTCACATCAGGTATAATGTAAATGATGCAGGCTTTTTTTGTTTTGTTTTTAATTCAGCTAATTAGTGCCTGAGCTTCATACTCTGTGATTTTTTAAAAAAAAGTTTACATCAAAATATCTTTTGGATTTAATGAATGCTTTCCATGTGCTTTGAAGTTAATTTCAGTTTAATAAACATTACCGTGCAACATTTGTCCCATCCTTTTAGGAAGTATCTATGAATAAACTCGTTCTTTGGTGGAGAGCTATGTATTCTTCCAGTGTTCACCCAAGGAGAGAGGGAGAGAAGGGAAACAAGTCTTTATCACGTGCCACATGTTTACCGACATGAGCTAATCTAATCGTCTCGCAACACCGTGAAATGGACATCAGTGTCCCCATCTGAAAAATGAGGGGAAAGTCAGTAATAGGTAAACAGCTTGCCTGAGGCTGCACCGTTGACTCCTCAGTAGAAGTAGAATTTGAAAACAGAACCCACATGTTTTAATTAAACACAGCAAACTGACAAGGTCATAGACTCCTCCTTCCTTCCCTCACACTTTCCTTTAATTTCCTCCCTCTCCCCCCCCCCCTTTTTTTTTAAACAGCAAGTGTGTGGTAATTGCGGAACAGATGGCAGTTTTCACTCCTTTGCCTAAAACTGTAGTTTATCAACCAAAAACGTACCGCTGTCCACTTGCAGCAGTTGGTGAGCCATTCTCATCTCCGCAGGTGCTTGCCCTCCAGCCCTCCATTCCCAGGCTGCCTCCCCTTTCCTGGGGCAGGTGCATTTGGGGGTCTCAGCACACACTAACATGTACAGCTGTAATCTGTACAGCTACTTCCAGACTGAATGCTGCTTTTTTGAAATTTTATTATTATTTTTTTTAATCTTAAAATTAAAAAAAAATGTTTATTTGTTTTTGAGAGAGAAAGAGAGAGACAGGCTGACAAAGAGTGCAAGCCGGGGAGGAGCAGAGAGAGAGAGGGAGACACAGAATCCAAAGCAGGCTCTAGGCTCCGAGCTGTCTGCACAGAGCCTGATGCGGGGCTTGAACTCACGAACCTCAAGATCGTGACCTGAGTTGTAGAAGATGGAGGCTCAACAGTCTGAGCCCCTCAGGTGCCCTGAACCCAATTCTTACTGGAAGAATTAAGATGAAACCAAAACCCAAAACAACAACAATACACCATACCCCCTGCCCCCAGGCACACACAAGAAAGTTAATATTTGCAGTTATTAGGGGAAAAATCAAGTAGTTCTGAAGGGCTAATAATAGCAAGCAGTAGCCTCTTACCCTACCTTCCCACCCTCTGCTTTTGTCCACTCATTCATTCATTCGTTCATTCATTCATTCATTCATTCAACAAATATCGTAGAGAATGGATTCTGTGCCCGGCGCTTTTCTGGGTACTGCTTTAATAGGATGAACAAAGGCAGCCACTTTGAACAGTTGGTGTTTTTGATGCTCCTAGTGGCTGCCTCCTGTGTCTCAACAGTGTGCTTAAACTGCCATGTCTTGATCTCTCAGTTTCAGGGACTTGCTAATGACGTTTGCTGTTACGGATGTGGATTCAGCTCACTGACACCAACTTCATTGGTTCTATCTCCTCGCTCCCATTGTGTTTGCCATGTCAGATTTCTGTATTATATATTTATATTGTACATTCTGTGAATTATATGCATGTATGTATGCACTTATGATGTGTGTGTATATATGTGTGTACATGTATTTATATGATACGGATGTGTGTGTTTTCTACTCTGGAAGTGCCCTTGACTCTGTACCTTGTTAGGTGAGCCTTTTGGTATCTGCTACCAATATTTCCACTTTTTCTTTTTTTCCCTTTGCCCCCTAATTTCTGCCTCATACGCTTCTATTTTGTCATGAATAATAACATTTGCAATCCATCCTATAGCCATAATTAAATTTCCTGCATTATCTATGGGTTATTTTTTTTCAAGGTTTACTCTAACTTTTAGTATGACTTAGCAAATGCCATTTAAAAGTTTTTGACACAAAATTTTCTTTTTATTTAAATCCAAGTGGATTAACATACAGTGTTACAATAATTTCAGGAATAGAATTTAGTGATTCATCACTTACATATCACAGTGCTCATCCCAGCAAGTGTCCTCCTTAATGCCCATCACCCCTTTAGCCCATCCCCCCACCCAACACCCCTCCAGCAACCCTCAGTTTGTTCTCTGTATTTAAGAGTCTCTTGTGGTTTGTTTCCCTATTTTTATCTTATTTTTGCTTCCCTTCCCTTATGTTCATCTGTTTTGTTTCTTAAACTCCACATATGAGTGAAATCATATGATATTTGTCTTTCTCTGACTGACTTATTGCTTTTAGCATAATAGACTCTAATTCCATCCATGTTGTTGCAGATGACAGATTTCATTCATTTTGATCGCCGAGTAATATTCCATTATATATTATTATGTGTGTATATATAAATACACACACACATACATATATATACATAGGTATGTATATATGTATGTATGTATACATACATATGTATGTATACATATGTATATGTATATATACATACCTATGTATATATATGTATGTGTGTGTGTATTTATATATACACATATATATATGTACACACACACACACACACACACCACATCTCCTTTATCCATTCATCCATCGATGGACATTTGGGCTCTTTCCATACTTTGGCTATTGTGGATAGTGCCGCTATAGACATTGGGGTGCGTGTGCCCCTTAGAAATAGCTTACCTGTATCCCTTGGGTAAACGCCTAGTAGTGCACTTTCTAGGTCGTAGGGTAGTTCTATTTTTGATTTTTTGAGGAACCTCCGTACTGTTTTCCAGAGTGGCTGCACCAGTTGGCATTCCCACCAGCAGTGCCACCACCAGTGGCCACATCCTCACCAATATCTGTTGCCTGAGTTGTTAATGTTAGCCATTCTGACAGGTGTGAGGTGGTATCTCGTTGTGGTTTTGATTTGTATTTTCTGTGGATAGATTCTAAAAGATGAGAAACAATATACATTTACATCCTTATGGTCCTATAATTATTTCTTACCCAAGGCCGATTAATGTGGCTCTATTATATCTCCTTTTCTAGGGTTCTTTCTGTGTTATGACCCTTGGACAATGACCTTAATGTTCACAGAGGTTCTCCTTTCTTATCCTCTCTCAATTGCCATCATAATGGCATGCTCTTAGTTCATTAGAGGGATTAGGGGTGCAGATTCTGAATCGCCTTGGTGCCCCTTACCTGATATTTTTGAGACTGATGAGGTGATCTTTTATCCAAATGTCTGACTCAGGTACACATGTCATCCACCCCTCAACCTCCCCCTCCCCCACCAATTACATCTGGGAGTGTCTTGCTCAGGCTCATTTCCAGACTCAGAGATCTTTCTTCTCTCTTGTTCGAATCAAGCGGTGGATGGCATTTATGTATGTAGGCTTCGTCATCAATGAGTCGTTGACAGACTAAGCAGCCTGTTGGGTGGAATGATCAATGGTGGGAAGAAGGACACTAACATATGCAAGGAGAGCCATTCCAAGTAGGAAAAATAATTATTATTTTTTTTCAACGTTTTTATTTATTTTTGGGATAGAGAGAGACAGAGCATGAACAGGGGAGGGGCAGAGAGAGAGGGAGACTCAGAATCGGAAACAGGCTCCAGGCTCTGAGCCATCAGCCCAGAGCCTGACGCGGGGCTCGAACTCCCGGACCGCGAGATCGTGACCTGGCTGAAGTCGGATGCTTAACCGACTGCGCCACCCAGGCGCCCCGGAAAAATAATTATTTATGGACCTATGAAGGTAGTGGGTTGAGAAGTCACCAGTGACCCAGTGGCCAGTGTGCAACCTGGTTTTCTTTTGAAGCCTGTTGAGACAGCCAGCAAGGAAATCAGGCATTGCTTACTATCTCCTCCTTCAGGTGTCACCAACAGGTTTCCATGGCTAGACTTTGAGCCAGTGGCGGAACGTCGAAGATAGAAGGGCAGTATTTGTTGTTCATTCTCTGACTGTGTTCCCTCTACACATAGTAGGCAATTCACAGTTACTCTCCAGCCTTCTGATTTCCTCCTGTTTGGTTTCCCTTGACCCACTGCGAAATTAGCTGGGTTTGTTCTCATTCTGTCACCTGGCTTACATGTCTTCAATTGATTTTCTATATGGTTGTAGCATTTGCGCTTGCTACAGTAACAAAGAATGGAAGGAAGGAAGGAAAGAAAGAAAATGAAAGGAATAAAAACAAAGGTTTGGTCCAGGCACTTGGCCTCTCTGAGCCTCAGTTTCCCCATGTGTAAAATGTGATATTAATAGCTGCTTTGTAGGGCTGTTGTGAGTGCTTCATGTGGTATTGCTGAAGTCTTAGCAGAGTGTTTATTATATCTTAGATCGCCACAACATTTTTATTATTGTCATTCTTATTACTGCACTCACACATCAGGGGCGGTTGGCTTCTTAGGTGACTGCATGAGGCTTGCCCTTGTATGATGTTTATTCATCGTGAATCCACATACTGGGAGATCCAGGTGCCGTGATCAAAGCCCAAGGGAAGCTTTGTTATGTCTAAGGGCTGGATTAATTTTAGAGTATGGTGGTCTTTGCCCAAGGTGAGCTTGTCTGTTTGCATAAAGCATCCCCATTCTGTATCTTGGACCGACCCTCGCTGCTCTTGCCTGCCTTCTCTGGATGGAGTGCTTTGCACGCATGCGCTCATGATCCTCAGCCCTCGAGGGGAAAACAGGCATCACTCCCAAGTTCAGTTTAGGCTAGTAAAAAATTCATTCCAGGGGCGCCTGGGTGGCTCAGTTGGTTGAGCGTCCGACTTCAGCTCAGGTCATGATCTCCCGGTTCGTGAGTTCGAGCCCCGTGTCGGGCTGTGTGCTGACACCTCAGAGCCAGGAGCCTACTTGGGATTCTGTGTCTCCCTCTCTGTCTCTCTGCACGCCGCCCCCCCCCCCCCCCGCCCCCACTCATGCTCTGTCTCTCTCTCTAAAAAATAGCATTAAAAACAATACATTCCTTTTGTATTTATGAGCAGGTCTGGGTGTACAGCAGACTGCAAACAGAAGAAAAGCCCACGATGAAAAGGCAGACATGTACCTCTGCCTTCCAAATGGAGACCCCCATTCTTGGCTCTCACTGAAGCAGTTAGAGGAGATGTGGGTCTGAAAACAGTACAGTCGTTTCTGGTTCTTAATTCTGCCCCTACTGATCCACCCCACACAGAGGGGTCTGTACTACTGGGAAACACCCGGATAAAATCTTCTTCTCATTACAATTACAATGATATCCACAAATCGGGCAGTATATTTCCTTTCTTCTGCAACCTGAAATTCTTCTGAGTTTCACCTGAGAACCAAAATGCTTGTCTCTTGAGGCAATTATTTTTCGAGAAGGAAGATTAAGATAGCATCATTCTGTGGGGAATGTGGACAAGGTTGAGGACGCAATGAAAATGTTCTAAGCTTAACAGAAGATTGAAAGAACGAGAAGGCATGATGAGAACATTCTAGTGATCTGAGCTTCATTATTTTAAGACTCTATTCAAAGTCCAAAGCGTTAATGGCTGTGAGATATGATGAGAAATGTTTGGCTAGGTCTGTGAATCACAGGTGGGGAAAAAATGCAAGAGAAAAGTAGACATTAATACTTTTTGAACACAATTTTGGGGTCCTTTGGGAATGGGGTCCTAGCCCAGCCATGTGTGACAGGTTGTCCACGTGGAATTATTTCTGAGTCATCATTAAGTTTATCTGTACCTCCTCTTTACCCCCTTCACTGGGCATCCTTTTCCATCTATTCTTCAGTTTTTTCAAATTCTTTCCACTTTTTAAGCTGTTCTCGCTTGACCTTGTCTTTAATTTCCTAAACTTCTGCTAGCCATCCTAATCTGGCAGTCTGGCTGAAAATTTGGTAAGGGACCACTTTTGACTTGGCTCCTGTATTCCCCCCAAGCCTAGTTGGCTGACCAGACTGGGCATGTTTTGGGCGCCTTGGTGCCCCATCTTCCTTTCTGGCCTGGGCGCAGAGAGCTGAGACAGGTGCATCTGGCGAACTGTGCAGCACAGGTTCGTGTTGTGATGGTGTGAATGAGTATTCAGGAAGACTGTTGATGGGTAGATTCGTTGAGAAGGCAGATGTATTTTAATGGAGAAGGAAAATTTGTTAGGTTGTATAGTAAATGTTTTGAATGTATTTGGGTGGAAGTTTATAAAGGAAATGGCAAAATTCTGTGTATGTTTGGGGGGATATTCTATACTTATTTTCTTGGCAGAGATGTAGCGTATTCACTAATTGAATTAGGCAAAAACTTATCTTCGTTGACAAGAAGACCATGTCTCAAGTCTGTGAGATGAAGGCGTGACCAGGAGATTTCGGTTTTAACATTTGTTCTTGCCACCACAAGTCAGGAGTGACACTAGGGGGGAATTTGTGGACAGGTGAATGAATAAAACTACATGGGGAAGGGAGAGGGATAGGGGATAGGTAAGAGACCGGGCTCAGTATTCAAGAAGGTCTTGGTCATGACCTAGTCTTGTCATTTTCTCCATTGGTGTGGTAGTGACAGATTGTTCACATTTTGCTCTTACCTTGCCTGTTATCATCATCACACAAAAGAAACCATGTCTGGAATAAATCCTAAGCATGGCTTTTCAGAGCGGGTGTGAGTTCACGGTGATCGTGAAAGCCTGCTGCCTTGAATTCTCTCCAGTTGTGGTGAGTTAGAAGGTAGCACGTTCATGTGTGTGTTTTCCTTGGTCATGATGGTGTTGCCATGGACACATTTCTCTGCCACCACCTTAACTCCTGGACAGCAGTGGTGAAAGCGATGCTGGGCAACTGGGGAAGGTACTGCCAGCTGGGAAGAGGCCTAGTTGGGCTTCGTAGGGTAAGAACGTATCTTTCACAGCTGCAGCATTTGGCTTCCTATCTGGAGGGGGCACAGATGTGAAAAGCCATTATTAACGCCCATGGACAGACCCTCCAGCCTTTTTGTTCTTTGAAACTGTAGTCTCTATCAATGCAATGTATTAGACTCATAGAGTGACTGCTTAGGTCAGGGTTATCAATTTTCATCCCTCTTCTGTTCTCATCTGAATCTTGGTACTGTGAATTGGGAAGGTGGAAAGGCCCTTACGCAGCACCTGCTTCCATACCTGGTTACTGTGTGGATGAGGAATATGCAGGGACAAGAGAAGAAACTTGCTTCGGATTGTGCAGCAAGTCCGGGATAAAAGCAAAGCTAGACCCTCCCTGTTGGTGCTTAATGTCATACCTTCTTGCCTTTATTTATTTATTTATTTATTTATTTATTTATTTATTTATTTATTTTTAATGTTTATTTATTTTTGGGAGAGAGAGAGACAGAGCATGAACGGGGGAGGGGCAGAGAGAGAGGGAGACACAGAATCGGAAACAGGCTCCAGGCTCTGAGCCATCAGCCCAGAGCCTGACGCGGGGCTCGAACTCCCGGACCGCGAGATCGTGACCTGGCTGAAGTCGGACGCTTAACCGACTGCGCCACCCAGGCGCCCCCCTTCTTGCCATTATTTAAGTGAGTTTAGACCACTAATTTTCTAAAATCACACAACAGAGGATTTTTAATTCTAGGTCATTATCTTTTAGGAATTAAAAATAAAAATTGAAAGTTACTATGTATATCCGACCAGTTCATGAATAATTATTAATTAATGAACAGTTTTGTTAAGGACATTGTGTAGAGTCCGTGAAGCTGGAGCTTAAACCAGCCCTCCATGCCAGGAGTTGAATTCTAGGAGGCAGGGAACTTACTTGCGAAAGAACTCTATGATGAGGAGGACAGGATAAATGACTTAAAAACTGTGGAAGTTTGGGACACAGATGGGGCTTTTTCAGTGAAGGGGTTAGAAGATGAGGTGATGAAAGGCTTTGTGGAAGAGTTGGGCCTGGAAGGATTTCGTTGAAAAGAGATGGGAGGTAGGTAGGCAGACAATCAAACAAAAAATTGCATGGAACAACAGACTAGGATTAATCCGTCTGTCTATCCATCCATCCCAGCAATCGTCCGTCAGTCCGTCCGTCCTTCCTTTCTTCCTTCCTTCCTTCCTTCCTTCCTTCCTTCCTTCCTTCCTTCCTTCCATCCATCCATCCATCCATCCATCCATCCTTCCATCCATTAAATTGCTGGTTATTTTAAGTTTCACCATTGCATTGAATGTGGCAACAGACAATTTTAGTAGAAACAGAAAAGAAACTAGGCAGAATCTTTGTAGGGTTTAGAATATCAGGCTAAGGAGTTTGAAATTTTTATGGTAGGAAATGCAGAACCATTATAGGACTTCTAAGTGGTATGCCTGAGGGATTCCTCCAGGACCGTAGTTGGTAAATGCTGTAAACGTGGCTCTATGGAGGAGGCTGCAGTAAGAGACCATTAAGTCTGGATAAAATGGGATCTATGGAGACAGACAACTGATTGGATGGTGAGGCCAAAGTAGAGGGGGCTGGAGAAGGCGACTCTGAAGTTTTGAGTCTGTGTTACTGGTCTAGGTGTGTGTCCATGCTGAGAAAATGATGTGTAGAGTTTTGAATTTAAAAATGGATGGATTTAAAATAAAATTAGGGGCTCCTGATGGCTCAGTCGGTTAAGTGTCTGACTTCGGCTCAGGTCATGATCTCGTGGTCCATGAGTTCGAGCCCCTGGTCAGGCTCGGTGCTATCAGCTATCAGTCTCTGTCCTTGTCTCTGTCTCTCTCAGAAATAAATAAACGTTAAAAAAAATAAAATTAACATAAAATTTGAAAATAAAATAGATGGGTTCTTACTAATGGAAACAACGATTTTGCTTTTTATACAGGTGGTTTATTGCAAAATTTCATTAAACAGCAGCTCTTGTAACTGTTGTCAGGTATGACAATACCATAGTTCACGTCTCCTGTGACAGGTACCACTTTGGGTCACAGCACTCTTCTTCTTAGTGTGGTGGTAGCCTCTGAATCCTTCTCCTTTTATTTTTATTTTACTTTATTTTTATTTTTAATTTTTTTGCAACGTTTGTTCATTTTTGAGAGATCGAGACAGAGCGTGAGTGGGGGAGGAGCAGAGAGAGAGAGAGAGAGAGAGACAGAGAATCTGAAGCAGGCCCCATGCTCTAGGCTCTGTGCTCTTAGCATAGAGCCTGGTGTGGGGCTTGAACTCACAAGAGAAGAGGTCATGACCTGAGCCAAAGTCAGACACTTAACAGACTGAGACACCCGGGCACCCCATCACTTAACTATTTTGTGAGCATTTTCCCGTGTCATTAAATATTCTTAAAACATGATGCTCTTAAATACCCACATGAGCATGTTCCATCCCACAGGGAAAACCATGATTTATTTATTTCTTTGGGTTAGATATTTACCTTATTTTCCCATTTTTAATCATCATGCTTTGATGACCATTCTTCTATGTAAGTTATTCCATATTTGACTACTTCCATGGGATGGGATCTTAGAAATTATTTGCTTACAGGGTATACATTTAAAATATTTTTCCAATATTAATTAATTAATTAATGGGGGGGTGATGAAAATGTCCAAAAACTGAGTGTGATAATATTTGCAAAACTCTGTGAATGTACTAAAAAAACAATGAATTGTATACTTTGTGTGGGAAAATTGCATGGTATATGAATTCTCTCTCAATAAAGAGGTAATTTTATTGGGGGGGGAACTCTCAGAGCAGTGGTTTCCAAAATGATGTATGGTGTAGCCTCCTGAAATGTTATTATGGATACATGGCAGAGTCTCTATTCTTCTTTCCAAAGTGAATCAGTGGTGGTTGTAAATGATCATCTTACCAGATCATCATAGTGTCGCATTCATATAACTGGAGTGAGAGTATCTTACACATGTTACCAGCAGTTCTCACGGTGTTGGTTCATTTGTTCGTTGATCTGTTCATTCAGCTGTCGACCATGTCTTCCTCAGACGTCTTCAGTGTCAACAATATGCTGGTGCCATGCTGGGTGCTGGAGATAGGGAGTCGTGGAAGCACACGGGAAGGGTACCTGAATTAGTTCTCTCTGCTGCATGACAGATGACCCCAAAAGTTACCCTCAAAGTCACCATTTACTGTCTCCCAGAGTTTCTCTGGGTTAGGAATTGGGATGTGGCTTTTCTAAGTGGTTTGTGGCACAGGTTGTCTCATGAGGTTGCCATCAAGATGGCATCTGAAGATTTGACTGGGACTGGAGGACCACCTCCCAGATGGTGTACCCACATGGCTTTTGGCTGGAGGCCACAGGGACCTCTGTTACAGTCCTTACAACATGGAAGCTGGATTCTTCCAGAGCATGTGATCCAAGGGTGAGAGAGCCAGGTAGAAGCCACGGTAATGTTTATGCCCCGTCTCAAAAGTTGCTCATTTTCACTTCTGCCACATTCACTTCGTTAGAAGTAGATCACCTTGGGGCACCTGGGTGGCTCCCTCGGTTGAGTGTCTGACTCTTGATTTCGGCTCAGGTCATGATCTTACAGTTTGTGAGATCGAGCCCCGCGTCGGGCTCTGAGCTGGCAGGGTGGATCCTGCTTGGGATTCTCTCTCTCTGCCCCTTCGCCAAGCTTGCTCTCTCAAATAAAATAAACTCTCAAAACTCTCTCAAAATAAATAAACTTAAAAAAAAGGGAGTGGAGCACTTCATCCAGTTGACACTGAAGAGAGGGGAATTGGGCTCTACCTCTTGAAGGGAGGATTGTCAAAGAATTTGTCGGCCCATTTGAACACCACCGTCGTACGTGATCCAGGTGGTCAGTGGGATGAGGAGTCCGAAAAAACATGGTGGAAGAGGTGGGTTTTGACTTGAATTGGGAAGCATTACCAGGAGAGAGAAGAGAAACAGAAAAGGGCCTTGCGGTCTTACGGCATCCTGTGGGCAAAGGCCTCAGATCGAAGGAGGAAGAGCACATCCCTGCCGGTGATGCTTGGGTTTTGGTGCCATTCACTGAAGGGAGGAGTGCAGGAGGAGGAGGAGGAAGGGAGGAGAGGAGTGAGCGAGTGTGGGTCTTGCTGAGCTGGAGGCACATGTGGAGAAACCACATGGAGCAGTGGGGTCTGAGGCTTGATGAAAGGGTGTGGAGGAGGCTGCAAGCTGTGTCCCCTGTTCCCCATGTCCCGTCCCCAGGGTCCCGGGAGAGGATTTTGTCTTCGAAAGGGGAAGTCAGGCCCTTGTAAGACGGACTGTGCATCCCCTCCTCTGGTGATGTGAGGAGCTCTGCCCTCTTACTTACTCTGGTGAGGGCTCCCTTCTGCCCCAGCCAGCAAGGGCAAGCCAGGCTGGGGACCGGGGGGCGTTGTCTGATTTGTCCGGGTGGTCTGTGACCTGAGGATTTTCATGTGTTTGCCATGGGCTGTGACAGAACAGAGGCTGGAGGCTTGTCACGACGTCTCGGCTTTTCCTCTAACCCACACTCTTAAGGCAGGTAAAAATGCACTTAAATGCACATGCCTGCCAGGTTGCCCTTCTGAACCTGGGAATCTTGTCGAGACACATGAATGGTTCTATTAGGAATATGCATTGACTAAGGGTAAAGGGAGAGATTATCTTCATTCCAGACTTTTTTTCCCCTTTTACCTTAAAAAAAAAAAAAAAAAAAAAGATGATTTTCTTCCAGCATTTTTCATGCAGGAAAATACCATTCTGAACAACAATGATGTAAACTTATTTGATTTTTTTTTTTTTTAAAATATGGTACACATTTTTAGGGTTCTGATTTTTGCATTAATAAAATTATATTCTATGTTTCCAGCCATGTTCTTCTGATTAGCTTCAACTTGTATCAATGTTTTATTCCTCCTTGGAGCTAAGACTAAGCTTATTTTAATGGTTGTATCCCATGGTAAGCGAGGTGATGGCAAATCACTTAATTTTGTGTGCGTACTGCTCTGATTACTGAAACGCTGTCTTTGATAACAACAGAGGAGATAAGCAAGATAGAAATAACATTTGAGAAATTCTGTGCCCTTCTGTCTCTGGATCTGGAAATAAATGCACTTGAATTTATACATTCTTGGTCCTTTAGGAACCATAAAAACATACCCTTACATATATATGAATGGCAAGAAACTGCATATTTATTAAGAATCATGACCCTTAGGACTAGACAAGTCAAATTAAATCTCATAAAAATTTGTTATGGAAAATGAATACACGGCACTATTTTTTCTTTTAGGGTCTACTTATTAACTTTGTCATGTTTAATATGTTGCAGTTGCAAACAAAGGCATAAATGTATGGTTCATTCCTAATTAATTTATGTAATTGGGTTTTATAAATTTAGGTGGTTAGGAAGCTGTGTGTAACACACCCCATTTGCTGCGTGCCGTAGCCAATAAAGGCGTAATAGAAAGAAATATAGTTTGAAGCTCACTTCAGTGGTAAATATAGATTAGTTGTAAATGATATCTTTGTAATGTTTATTTTAAATTTTGCAATGCTGCAGATTTTCTGAACATACCAATTAATGTTCTTATTTGAACTAATGACTAGTTAATTACTATAAATTCTAAGTGCTCTATCTCTGACAATTAAAAAGTCTCTTACAGCTTTTGTATTGTTTGCTCTGAATTAGATCAGCAGTCCAGTATCGAGGAAAGCAGAGTAAGAATGGAAGGTGGGTGTTTAAAATGTGGGTCGTTTTGTCAGTTCCTGTTTTGAATGCTTGTTCTTTTGTGTCTGTACACACGCAGGCACACACACAGACACACACACAGACACACACACACATCCATATTTGTGTGTAATATCTATTTCTTGCTACACGAGCAGTGAATGAGTTGAAAAATCTGAAATGTATTTTGAATTTTTTAAGTAGGTTATAAATTATACCACGAAAATCCGATACACCAGGATAAAACCAGTAAATTTAAAATAAGTCATTTGTCACTGTGACGTGACTATGATGTTACCCGGCTTGGCAACGAACCTTCTCCTGTAGCCTCAAAGAGACCAACCAGAATGGTTTGATCAGGGGTTTCGGCTGGCCTCCCCTGATACTTCCTTCACTTACCGAGGGAAGGCCCTGTTCTTTCCTCAACCAGCCCCAAAAGACTGAGAAATCCAAGTCAGCGCTGCTTGGCTCCCATCCAAGGCATTAAATGTTGTCCCGTCTGTTTTTGTGAACATGTTTAAACAGAAGAAACTGTCTCTGGTCCACAGTGAAACAGCTACCTCTTTGACCAACAGCAAGCCCGTGGAGCCGTTTGAACACTGCGTCGTGTACCTTTGAGAAATCACCGGAATCACAGCATTCTTTGTAAACAGAATACCTGCCATCCAGGGAGAGAGTATGTGTTGCAGGGTCAATTGGGAGCCCCTTTTGTACATTCTGTTTCGTGCCTTACAGGTTAAAGGAGAATGTTTGATTTGCTTATGAAAGTATGGGCTCGGTGAGATTAAAAGACACCTTGAATAATTGTGTGTAAATATAAATACTGTATGTGGAATAAGTGTTACGGATCACACTTATGATGAAATATGTATGTCTTTCCAAGGGTAAGACCTTCATAATTCATTTATAAGTTACATTCCTTATCTTACATGTAAGTAACAGAATAGTAAATTTTCTTTGTTCTTTCTGAAGAATTGTCACACAGGGAAGGAAAAAAAAAAAAGAAGGATAAACTTTTCTCAAACAGCAGAATGCCATTCAGGGATAACTGGAAAAAAGTATCAGGGAAAAGCCGAAAAAAAAAAAAAAGTTAGGTTCTGGTGATATTGGAAAAATGATGTGTGAGTAGAAGCACTAGATGGGGGCTTCATCTATTCTGTCATGTTATGACAGAAATCATTACACGTGTGATAGGTTTATTTATAAAGACTTGCTTCAATATTCAAAGTCCATCTATTCTAGCATTCCTCATGTTGAGCCAGGCTGTGGATCAAGATGAAAGAAAAATTAAATTGTATATTGAAAGAGCCGTTAATTGAGCTGCGCTGTATTTAACGGGGAAGCATCCGCTTCAAGCAGTCGATACCGCTGAGGATTTGTGATGTACTGCATCATGAGACCGGCCGTTGGCTTTGGAGAATGCAAACAGGGCTAAGGACAGAGCCCCGCCAACTTCGGCTTTCGCCCCCCCTCCCCCCCCGGTCTCTTCGGAAGGCAAGTGTCAACGTTTCCACGGAGGAAATCCCGCTCGCTCGCGTTCATAACGGCCCTCAGTGCTGCAGCTTCTTGCCGGACGACTCATGACACGCCACTGAGTCACCAAAACCTATTTCCCAAAGGAATCGTTCGGGGGCTTGTTTAAAGGCCTTCTATGAGACTGGATTTTCTCCCTCTTTCTTAATCAATGTAAATTCAATTGCATTTCGGAGGGTGGCCACATAGTATTTCATCATCTCTAATATCCATTTAAAAATGTTAGGTCTACCCAGTTATAATTCTCAAAAGTGGCCTCTCAGTGGCTTAATATGTTATCTCCATTCTCTGAGGCAGTGTTAATTTCCTTTTGTAGTTAATCTATCCTACTACCAAATTTAGTATATTTATAGTTAAAGATTCTGTTAAGAGCTAAGTGATTTAAGTACATCTGGGATAAAGTGGCCTTGGCTTTAACTATGGAACAAATTTTCTTTATTTCATTCTCTTCACTGATAAATCCATAGTAACTGGAGGCATTTCTAGAATTGTGGGCAATTTGAGCCTCTGAAGTTTGATTAAAGATACTTCAGATACTCCTCCTGAGAGGCTAGAGAGCTACCGGCCATTTATTCTTGGTTCTGATTCTGGCCCTGGCCCCGCTCTGGGGCACAGGATGGGTCACCCCGGGCTCAGTCCTAGTGCTGCTCAGCTCCTGTGAGTCTGGGGTGGGCATTACTTCCCGGGAAGGTGATGATGGAGCCAGCTGGGTCTTCTCGTGGCCTTTGCATAGGGCTCACTCATCAGAAAGAGTCCAGAGACATGGCTTTGAAGGGCGTTTCGATGCATTCACTCCTTCAGTCTTTCATTCGCTCATCAAACCTGTATTGTGGGCCTCCTGTGTACCGAGCATTATTTTGTTAGGGTTTTTGGGGAAGGCTTCGTTGGTGAGGTGACATTTGGGCAGAGAGGGACATGCATGGAGTGCAGGAGAGAGCCCTGCCGACAGGAGATCCCATGTGTGAACTGCTTAATAAAGTACCTGCATCTGGAAGCTCCCGTGGAGGTTGGCAGTCCCTGCTGCTGCTGCTGGTGCATCGTCAGGGGCTACGTTAGGAGGCACAAAGAGTGGCACCTTGGAAAATTAGACAAAAACAGGCAGCTACACTGTGCGCCTACAGTTAACGCATCAGTTCTGTTCCCGACTACGATGGGCCGAGTGTTTGTGTCCCCTCTGGATTCATACATATGCTGAAGCCTGATGTCCAGAGAGATGATACTGGGAGGTGGAGGGGCGGGGGTTTTGGGAGGTGATTACGGTTAGACGAGGTCATGAGAGGGAGTCCCTCGTGATGTGAATAGTGCCCTTGGAGGCAGAGGAAGAGAGAGGTCTCTGTCTACGGGCGTGCACCGAAGAAAGGCATGCGAGCACACAGTGCAGTAGTTGTCTGCAAGCTTAGAAGAGAGTTCTCCCCAGGAATGAATCACCTTGACCTAGGACTCCAGCCTCCAGAACCATGAGAAACACGTGTGTTATTTGAGCCACGTGTGTGGAAAAGAGGTTCCAGAAGGAGGGGTTCAAGGTGAGTGTGGGTAACACGGAACAGCTGATTGGGAAACCGGAGCAAGGCGTTTCAGTATGGGTATGATTGACGAGGATCTTCCTGGAATGAAGAATAATGCCCCCAAAATGACCACCCCCCCCCAATAAATAAATAAAAGGCATGAGGGATGGAAGTTTGGTGGAGTGGGTGGAGGAACCTGTTTCAAGTCCAGGCTCTGCCGTGTAACCCCTCTGAGCTTTAGTTTGCTGTGGACGTTAGAGATAATGCATATTAGGTGTCTAGTCTGTGATCGTGGTCACTCTATTTTATTTGATCACATTCCCTTATTTTTGGGGATTTGGAAAGGGTGTGTGAGAGCAGCTAGCAGGTAAGCATCCTGCTTGGGATCCAGGGCTGTGAACTGCCCTTCCCAGTCAGGCACTCAGCAGAAAAACCCACCTCGTTCCAGAGAGCAGCGTCTGGCCTCAGCAACAGTGTGGCTGAGGACATTCATTCGGCTGTCTGCTTCTTAGGCCACCAGCTGTTGCTGCAGAATGAGGAAGGCTCTCTAGATGGAGCAGGAACAGAAGATGCTTCTCTGAGGGTGGAGGTTGATCATTCTAGGTTGGCGGGACACCCTCAGGGGAAATGATTGCTGAGGCGTTCCGAGAGGACTCAGGCCCCGGGAGTCGTGGCGATTTGCCAGGGGATCCGGGATGAGCAGCCCTTTCTTTGACCACATGTGTGGCTCATTTTGGGTTCTAGAAAACCTTGGAAGGACTAATAGCCTGGTTGTGCCAGGATTTGTGTTTTGGAACTGAAATGTGGGTGACTCCACCTGTAACCTTTTCAAGACAAGGTGGGGAGAAAAGCAAGGTCTGTTATCTTGCTCTGTGAATCCAGGTTAGGTCCAAGGAGAAGGGTGTGCTGCCTAGAGAGGGAGGAGCCAAAAAGGATGTGGGGCTTGGGATGAACATCACAACCTGGGCGGCCTGCCCAGCCCACCTTTGATAGGTCATGAGTCGTGCCATACTGCTGGGAGGCGAAAAGGATGCCAAAACTTTGTGACAAGGAGGTAGAACATAAAGACCAGACTTGAACTGGTTGTAATGGCTTGTACCAGTAAGGATGCATTAGGTTGTGATGCAGTAACAAACATCCCCAGATCTCTGTGACTCTGTAAACAAAGTGAGTTTATTTCCCACTCACAAGAAAAGGGAAGGGTGGGTGGAGTTCTGCTCATTAAAGTTGCTGACCTCAGCCCCATCTCCTACCCATGACTCTGTCATTTGCAGTACGGAAAAGGGGACATGGCAGATCAGTGCCTGCCCTTGAAAGCTTCTGCCCAGGAGTATTACTTGCCTCTCCCCGCCCCCACCCCCCAGCCCCCTGCACAGATCATTAGCCAAAACAAGTCCGCAGCCATGTCCAACTTTGGATGGACGGGGAAGTGCAAGCCTACTGTGTACCCCAAAGAAGTAAAGAACCAGGGCAGCTGTGAGCAGTTTTATTAACTGCCACAGTGGCAATGGAAATGGCATCTATTTTTAATGTGGGTTGGAAAATAATTGGTCAGATATTGCAGGATTTTTTTTTTTTTTTTTTTTTTTTTTTTTTTTGTAGAGGGTGGAAAAGCGCTTACAGATTTAAAAGACCTGGCAGAGCACCTATGTTTTAAACAGAAGGAAAAGCTGACATCGGGGACCAGCGACACAGAGATTTCACTTCTGTGCCATGACAAATACCAGGGAGATGTAATTGCAAAATGAAGCTGCAAGTGTCTTACCCAGGGAACCGGGTAACAACCTGCTTGGCTTCATAAAGAAGGAATAATATCCAATTAGACTAAGTGTATTCGGTGCCTGAGTGACAAGCTCCGGAGATCTCAGGGCCTCTGGGGCCCCCAGGGCGGTTTCAGGAGGCTGTCTGAGACCTGTCCGGGGTGTGAGGGGACGGCCCCTCCACACAGCAGGAGCTGATCAACATGTCACGCTCTGCTGTGCGCCTCCCGGTAGGGCTGCCTCGGCTCTCCTTCCACCGGAAGGAGGTCCCGCCTAGGTTCTGGGGCACCAGCACCTTGTCTTCCGGCCGCCTGTGCTCTGACTGTACTGCTGGGCTCATGGCCAGTGCCATGTTGGTCCCACATCTCAGAATGACCTCCCGGGCCCTCAGGCCTCGGGATCCGTGTCCCCGCCGCAGGCCCATCCTGCACGGTCACTGCTGTCCCTCTTCCCGGAAGTGTCAGTACTTTCCAGGTCAGACTGAAGGGTCCAAGTGTGAGTCCCTCCGGTTCCTGTCTGCGTGACCTCTGAGCAAGTGCCGAACCCCTCTGAACTCCCCTTTTCTCCCCTGTAAAACGTGGTTTCCAACCGTTCGCCCCAGTTAGGGTTTGTGCGAGGGTTGGATGACCAGCTGTATACGTCACCAAGCACAGGGCCTGGCCCTCAGCATTGCTGCCTTGAGCGTATCTCCTCTGTCCAAGGCTGACCCGCCCTCCAGCCTTTCTGGTCCTCTGCCCCCTGGGAGGGCACCTTCCTCTGAGTAATGGTGTGTCTGCCAAAGGTGCCAGGCGACCATACTGCCAGATCTTTCCTTCCCTAACGTTAGTGTCTCAAGTCCCTGCTGGGGTGCAGGCTGCGTCTTGATTCCCGTGTAACCCTGATACCTCGCTGCTCTCTGCAGGTTGACCCCTTGTTGCTTTCACAGTTTCATTTTATGTCTTTGTTAATGAGTTGCCTTGTCTCTGTGAAAACAGGTTGAATGTCAACAGTCCGTGGGTAAATACTCTTTTCTGTTCAGTTTAAACGTTCGGAGCTAGACTGGAACCCTGGGCCTTGGCTTCGTGTATTTTAGTTCCGTTGGTGTGACGGTGTTTGGTACTTAATTATATGCAAACGGCGTTAGACCTGGATGAGAGCGGGGTTCACTTAAGTGGATTGTCCTTGCTATTTAAGCCAATGTGGGAGTAAAATCCACCAGCTTGAGTCAATGAAAGTTTCGGTATTAGATGCAGGGTATTGTAGGGGACGATCATGAGCCGGGGAAGGGAGACCGCATTGTATTTCTGTCTTTGCCACATAGCCCTGCTCTTTGGCAAATCACTCAGGTCCCACGGATCGGTTTCTTCCTCGTTTCAAACACTGTGTGTCAGGTGCTGCATTGAGCAAGGTATGCATAGTGTCCTATTTAAAACCCTAATGATGGTCCTTTAGATGTTGGGACTGTTACTGTTTTCATTTTACAACAGAGCAAACTGGGACTCAGGTTAAGTGGCTCCAGACAAGGCAGCTAGTAAGAGGCACCACAGAGACAGGAGCATGTCGCTGGCCATTGCCCTCATCCGGGAGGCACACTGCCTGTTTTGGCAGGTGACCCATATGGGCCCTTCCATCCCAGTGAATTTCCGCTTCTGGTCAGTTAGATACGAACAGCCGAAAGGCAGAAATCATCAGGAAACAACGATAAAGGTCATGTTTGTAATAAAGATAAAATTTATGTTTTGTCTTCGTGGCCCCCTAAAGTCTGGCTTAATTATTTTAAAGCAGATCAACACTTTGCTTGGCCATTTGCAAATCAGCCAGCCGGGGGGCGGACTGAAGAGAGTGAATGGATGCCTGCAGTATCCAGGTGTGTTAGGTACCTGTTGCCACTGTCCCAAATGTAGTGGCCCCCGTGTTGTAGTGGCCAAACAACATGTGCTTGTTATGGCACAGTTCCGTAGGAAAGAAGGCTGATGCAGGTGTCAGTGTTCCTTCCTGGAGGCTCCAAGGGGCGTCTTGTTCCCTGCCTCCCTGTCTTTGTGGCCGCCACATTCCTTGGCTACGGCCCCGTCCTCGCAGCCAGCAACTCTGCATCTCTCTCAGCTTTTCTTTTGCAGCACGTCTTCCTCTGATTGTCTTCTCCCGCCTCCTGTGAGGACACTTGTCTTGTACCTTTGAGGACACTTGTCATTACCTTGGGACCACGTGGATAACCCAGGGCACGCTGTTTTAAGTTCGGCTGCTTGGCAGTCTTCTTTCACCTGCAGCCCGATTTCCTCTCTGCCACGTAACCCAATGTGTTGTTCACAGGTTCCGGGGCCTGGGGCCTGGACAGCTTTGAGAAAGGGAGGGGCATCGTTCTGTCTCCTACACAGTGTTAGCACGTGGCCCTACATACACAGTAAGAGAATCCAGCACTCCCTTCCTGTTTCTTTCTAACTTCCTGCCCTGCCTTTCAGGATGTATGGAGTGGTTTAGATAGACCCCAAAGTGAGGGTAATTGGTTGATCCTGCTTTCTGGTTGGTAGAACTATAGACACAACGATGGTGGGAACAAAAAGGCTGAACATATAAGAAGACCATACAGGCAAGGAGGAAGTAGCCTTCGTGTGAGCAGTGGAAAGCCAAGGGTCCCAAATAATTGCATGGGCTAACGTACTAGCAAAGATAGAACAGTGCTGTTTGTAAATCCCCACTGTGACCAGCACGAGCCCCCTGACGAGATCAGAGCCTGAACCAGACTATTCCGCCGGGCTCTGAGCTTCTGACCTCAATAGACACCAAAAGGCTTACTAAAGGCTCAGAAGAGAAATGTCTTATTGAAAGTTACTATGTGCCAGGTGTCACCTGTTTGTAATGTTCACCAGAAGATTCATCCTTTCACTTGGCAAAGTTATTTCACCTACCGGGGAAGGGCGTTTAATATATAGGGGTACAGGGATAAATAATTCTGTAGGCTGTGGAGGCCGTGGAGACTCACCTTCTGCAGAGGTCAGGTTCCGAAGTCAGCATCTAAGCTGGAGAGAGAGTGCAGTCAAATGACCCCCAAAGATCCTTCCAGATTGCACGTCCTTGGCAACGCAGAGCCAGTTTGGAAACTCGTAGGCCAGTTTCTTGGATTTCAGCAGTAGCCTCCTCTTCCCTGGAAAGCAGAGGCCCACTCCCATCCTACCGTCTCGATTTTGGGCGGGCTCTGCCCCCCGTTGTCTTCACTTTCCTCAGTGCCCTTGCCGTTCAGAGGCGGCTTGTCGGTGGGTGTGTGATTGGACTGTATGGGGTAGGAAGCAATCTTGTCTCGAATTCTGTGGTCAAACAATATGAAGACCTACTCTCCTTCCTCCAATGAAAACAAAATGTAATGATAAAGTTGCTACATTTATGACTGTCACAGTGAGGTTTTAATGTTTTCTCTAGATTTTTGATGTCTAGAGGCGTTACTTCACGGGGAGGGCCCTTCCTGGCTCAGAACTTCCTTAGCCTATGTGCCATGCCGTGTATAAGTGCATCCGAGTTTATGTGCTATCGATAGAGACAGTGATTTTTATTCATTAGAGTTTTTGAGTCTAATTGTTTTTAAACTGCCACTTTTGTTTGTTAAAGATACAGATGTCTGGCCAGAGAGGAAAGCCAGGTGAATTTATTGTTACAATTAGACGCTTCACAATTTGAAAACTTATCACTTAAATTGGTGAAGTGTCACTTTTATGCAACTTGATGTTTAGAAATCCTCGGAGCCCAGGATGAAGCTCGCATGCAATTTAACAAGATCTCGGTGAGATGAAGGAAGTCTCACTTGAGGAGACATTGAGACAAACTGCATGGAATTTTCCGCCTCCCTCCTCCATGGTCGAATAGGTGAAGGGAGACAGACCACAAATTGATTTTTGTGTAACTTTTAAATTAAGTGGAGCAGAGTTAAAAAAAAAAAAAGTTGCTGGATTTGAAGTTGCCCTATGTTTGATTGCTGCATGGAAGTTAGTTAATATGTTAATACGAATCCAGATGAGCGCTGCGTGTTTCACTCTTCATGTTAATTTTGTGGTGCCTGCTCGTCTCCGGGCAACCGAGAACAAGTCATAGGTTATATGTTTTCTTATTTACGGGCATTAAGCAATATCTTTAAAATGTAAAATAAAGCCGACCAAATGCACAGCCCGATAACAACAACAAATCTAATCTAAAGTGACACGGGGGGACTCTCCGAGACGGTTTTCTCTTTAATGTAACATGACTTTAAATTGACGCATCCCCACAGTGATTGAAAAATTCTCAGAGCTTGTCTCCTATGATTACATTTCTGATCTGTACAACTTAATTTCTTAACTCGGTGAGCCTCAGTTTCGCGAGCGAACAGTTTTCTCTTGCTTTCTCTCTTGCTTTCTTTACTTGGCAAGAGACTGTATATGGCAACCAGGCAGACGGAGCTCTCTCACCTTGTGAGTCGGTGGGAAATCGTACGATGTCAAAGGCGCAAGAACGTGCCGTAGATGATGCGCCTCCACATCTCTGGCTCCTCTTTTCCTTCTTTCTCTCCCCTCCCCTCCCCTTCCTTTCTCTTCTCTTCTCTCAACTGTGGCAGTGGCTGCACAGCACTATGAATACGCTGAAACCCACAGAGCTGTACCTTTTAAATGGATGGATTATATTGCATATGAACTATATCTCAGTAAAGTGGTACTAAATATTAAAAATTTTTTTAATGTTTAATTTTAATCTTAGAGACACAGAGAGAGAGAGAGAGAGAGAGAGACTGAGAGAGAGCGTGAGTGAGCGAGCAGGGGAGGGACAGAGAGACAGGGAGACACAGAATCCGGAGCAGGTTCCAGGCCCTGAGCTGTTAGCACAGAGCCCGACGCGGGGCTCGAACTCATGAACCTGGAGATCATGACCTGGGCCCAAGTTGGACACTTCACCGACTGGGCCACCCAGTCACCCCATTCACACAGTAATATATTTTTTAAAAGTCTCAGGAGTCATCGTCAGCATAATTACTTCATAAATTGCGTTTTGATAAATTCAGAATTAATTTGCAATGGGTTATCGTTCTAAGGTAATGCCTGGTGATTGCTAATGCTTGTTATCCAGGGCGCTCACTCAAATTCTTTATCCACTTGGTGTCTAGAATGTGTTGGGATTCTGTTTGATGTTTTCTTGAGTTTGGGGTTCCGTTTCTTGGGCCTCATATGTGATATGGGTGAATTTTCTGTGATTCAAAGGCTGTGGTTATATCATTGATGCTTCCACGTAGGCAAAATAACAGTGTCAACTCGAATCATCCTGATTGCATACGCGCAGGCATAGCATTCTCACCTTCCTCCGCACCTTTAGTTCCTAAGATGGCGTTGTTTATTCAGCTTGGGTAATTACTAAAGTGAAGAACAATTATCCAACAAGTGTTCCTTTCGGTCCTCACTGTATGACTGAAATGATTTTTTCTAAGTAATCCCCCAAAGCCTCTGACCGTTCTTTTGTTTCCTCCACAGTCTCCAGTGGTATTTTGAGATTTTAAAGAGAAAATCAAAGCTCTCTCCTCCATTTTATCATCTGTTTCTTTTTCTTTCTTTCCCTTCCTTCCTTCCTTCCTTCCTTCCACTCCGCTGTCTCACCTTGGGTACTTAATTTTTAACATAGCTATTGGTAATTGTAGATTTTTATTTGAAATATGCTTAATGTTTTCTTATGTAAGACAAGGAAGTTAAGGATAAGAAAACCATTTACACTTTGTTTGACATGAAAAGCAATTTGCAGATGGTGTGACTCAGACCAAGAAGAGTAAAAGGACCCTGTGAGCAATTTTGCGCTAGGTTGTGATGATGAGGTACCCATGGTCACAGGATAAGGACTTTGTTCTTGGAGGGAGACGTGCTCACAATTTCTTCCCTTCACGTGGCCTTTGCTCCAGTAATTTATTTTATTTTTTTTCTTTTTAAAGGTTTGAGAGACAGAGGGAGAGCAGATAGAGAGGGAGAGAGAGAGAGGGCAAGAGAGATTCCATGCAGGCTCTGCGCTTGAACCCACGAACCGTGAGCTCACGACCCAAGCTGAAATCAAGGGTCGGACGCTTAGCCGAGTGAGCCACCCCAGACGGCCCTCCAATAATTTCTTTTTGGAAAAATCAGGATGCAAACTAATCAGCAAGAAGCTTGCATTTATTACTTGAAGCAAGAAACCTTTAATCAAAAATTTCAACCATTAGATCTGTACATGTTTAGCACCTATTTCTTTTTCTGTCTTCCAAGTGTACTGTGTATCTTTAAGTAGGTGAATCCTGGAGTAGGTTTTATTGTATATCACACCACAAAGTTAAGCTTGGTTCATTTGGATTTTAAAAATCTCCAGAGCTTTGAGAATGACTTTGAAACACTCTTTACTGTCGGAGCTTAAAGAAAATAAATCCCGAGTGTCCTCTGTATTAATTCACCTGCTTGGAAAGTTAGAGATTACAGGGTTTACTGGGGTTTTTATATTTCCTATAATTTCTATTTGTATTGGAGTAAACTGTTCTTTGTAGGGAGTGGCTCAGCTTTCTAAAACAGAAAGAGTCCATTACTGAGAGAAGAAGAATAAGGAAAAAAGTACAGCATAAATACATAAAACTTGTAAGACTTTGCATGTGCACACGTGTGTGTGTATTAGATGTAAAGGAGTTAGTAAATTACTTTAATTAAGTGCACTTTGAAGAAGCAATCCCTGTTTCCATTAATGGTGAGCTTTGTGAGCAAGGACTCATGAGTTTTCCTTTGAAAAGAAAGGTTTTCGTTTTCTTCAAGAAGGCATTTTTAGCAAAACTAGGGAAGCAAAAGAGAAGTAGATAAGGAAATGAATCACTGTGGGGAGGCAGGACCAGTGTGCTGTAGAGCCTTTCTCCAATTCTGGTATCTAGAACCGAGGTTGCTAATTAATGACCCAAGAGCTAGCTCTGTTTGATGAAATGCAAGACGTAACACACACGCTGAGTTTGACTGATGCGTGATTATTACCATCCATTCATGTGCAATCCTGTATTGGGAAGATTTGTCATTTATTTTTGACACATTTCTCTCTGATTTCATACACTCATGCAAATAGGTCTCACCTTCCTCCAAAACCTTATTTCCAGAGTCGACTTTGTGTATTCAGTCTGGGTAATTTATTGGCCACTACTCATTTTCCTTAATACATAATCTCTTCCCCTAATGATCTCCCTGTCTTGCAAACCAACAATATGGAGAACTAAGTCACAGTGCAGGAACTTAAAACTTGCTCTGAGAAAGGAAAGTCAAGGCCTCTCAGCCCCCAAAACACCCTGTGGAATTCATGTCAAATGCCTTCCCTTGGAGGTGTTGGATGGAGCCTGTTTGAAAAGCACCAGAAATCACCATGTGAACTGTGAGCAGTGGCGTTTTTCTGCTTGATCGCCAAGATGGCCACCAGAAAAGAAGCTGGCCGACTCCCAGGGGGCAAAGTGGGGTGACGCTGGCTCACGAGAAGTTAAAGGGAGGCCACTTGCTGTTTTCCAAGTTCATTTCCAGCATGTGTGTCTCAGGGCCAAAAGACCAGCTGTGCCTCGTTAGAAGCAAGAGTCTGGCTGTGGTACCACTTAATTAAATAAGAACGAAAGAAAAGAAGGACGGAAGGAGGAAAGAAAGAAAGGAAAGAAAGACTGGAGGAAGACTAGTAAAGAGAAGAAAAGGAAAGAAAAGAAAAAAGAGAAGAGAAAGAAGAGAAAAGAAGGCCACCCAGCTAAATGGCAACGTAACGTGGGACGACCTGTGCCCGGGAACCTTTCATGTCCCGTAATGAGTGTGCCATTTGCTAGCTGTGGGGAGAAAAAGGACACGGTATGCAGCAGTCAACTTTTTCCTGAAGAAAGAAAGGGAAAAAAAAAATATTTTTCTCAGCCAAGACATGGGTGACACCTGTTAACTTTAGGCACACGGTGCAAGTGTCAGCCCTGGAAAGCGACTCCCAGGGAGCAGCACTTTTTACAAAACATTTAATCAACTTGGTCGTATTTATAGCCCTGGCAAGGTTGGCCCATTGTTACAAGATGAAATTGTGATGTTCAGCAGTTTATACCTTGGGAGCTGGAAGCGTTTCTCCATGGTGAATTTGTAATATTAATTGGCCATGTCAGTTCATGACAAATGTAGTGACATCTATTTCAAGTATTTCAGTTTTATGGTGCTGAAAAAGTGACACACGCTTGAGATAAGTAATCTCACAAAAGATCTTCACGCTCTCTCCGAAGCGGTTCCAGAACACGCTCTCAGAGGAGACGCAAATCGGCTGTGGGTTCAGGGGGCCGCCCCCTTCCTTTTGCTCCAGGCTGAGAAGGAGCCTGAGGAGGGAGGAGAGCGGTGCCCTCCCTGTCACACGCCGTTCAGGCTCATGCGACTTGGGTTGAGGCACGGCCACGGACTCTCTTGCCAGGGCACTGGGCTCAAGATGGTCATTTACTTGATCTGCGTGTCTGCTGCTCAGAGGCCATGCCCATTAGCAAAAGGAAAATAGTGCCATGCTCACTGTGTGCAATCTGCCCTCTTCCCTGTCCGGGGCATCTGGCAGCGTCTGGACATGTTCTGGTTGTCACATCTCAGGGGGGAATGAGTTGCTATTGGCATCTGGTGAGTTCAGGCCAGGAATGCTGCTTAACGCCTACAAGGCATGGGACAGGCCCCCGTGAAGTATTGTCCAGCCCCCAAAAGCCAATGGGGCCAAGGCTGAGAAACCCTGCAGTTGTGTGGACCATGCCTTTTTCTACTTCTCGAGCTTGGCTGGGCCCCAGGAGACCCATGTGACCAAGGTGAGGGGTGCTGACACCTATGGGAGGTAGGGCGGGTAGAGTGGGGGAGGTAGGAAGGAAGCCCTCTGGCAGATGGTGAGGGGGCAGACCACAAAACGATGCCACGGAAAACATGGGAGTGGTTAGACCAGGTGTCTTGGGCAACAGAAGGAGGGAACCATCCCTGCAGTTGGACTGGGCTTCCAGAAGGAGAGGGTGTTTGAGTTCACTTGCAAAGATATGGCGAAAGGCATTTCAGCCCAACCAAGTGGACACATTTGTCAAATAGAACTCAGCAACATTTTTTCACATGCTCAGTATGACAACGGTTTCCAAAACAGCACCACAACAAAATAGACTTGTGGGTATGCAGAGAGAGTATATTCACACAGTTGTGTTGTCAGCCTTCTCTGTATGTCTAAGATACGGAAGGCGTCCTTATTCCTGTTTTACAGATGTGGAAACTGAGGCCCAAACAGATTAAGTGACTGCTGAAGCTCCCATAGTCTGTCAGTGAAAAGGAAGGGACCAGAGGCTGCATCTGTTTTTGTTGTTGTTGTTGTTGTTGTTGTTGTTGTTCTTCTTCTTCTCTATTAAGTGGAACAAATTGTTATTATTTTTTTGGTGATTATTTCGCATGTGTAGTTTCTGATACCACAAACATATTGCTTGTGAAATTTTAAAGATGCAGTCAGGTCAAAGAAAGAAAAGAGAATTGTCCTGGAAACTGCTCCTTTCCAATTAACACGGTTTCCATGCTATTAAATCGGCAGCAGCAGCATTTGTAATAGCTGCCCAGTGCCTTAATGTATAGGTGGACTGTAATTTACTTAACCAATCCCCTGTTGTTGGACATACAGGTTATGAACAATTTCTCGATTGAAAATGCAGTCGCGACGAATGTCTTTGTAGCACACACCAATCACTGATTGCCAAGTGTGCAACCAAGAGCTGGTTCTGAGAGGGGGCGGGCTTTGAGGTAAATTGCTAAATTGTCTTCTTGAGAGATTGAGAGGTTACTTGCTTGTGTTTTCATTTCGTATAGTTTTCCAAAGCCAAGTTGAATCTTGGCTACTTTCACTATGTATTTCTTTGAATTAGTGAAGCTAAACCTTTTTTTGTTTTGTCTTATATGTACTTATCAACACTGTCTCTTTGGAAATAGTCTCTTCATGTCCATTGATTTCTATCACTGTGCCTTTATGTTTATGAAATAACTTTTTATGTGTTCAGCTTGGGATAGTAGCCCTTTGTTATGTTTATCATAAGTATTTCCTCATGATCTTTCCTTTTTTTGTCTTATAATTTTATGCTTAATTTAATTTTTAAGGTTTTATTTTTGTTTTCAGGCAGAGCATGAATGGGGGAGGGGAGAGAGAGAGAGAGAATGTCTGCCCTGACATATGGACTCTGACTCAAACTGAGAGCCATGCGATCATGACCTGAGCCAAAACCAGGATGCTTAACAGACTGAGCCACCCATGCACCCCTATGCTTCATTTTAGTGTAGCCAGATTCGTCAGCCTAGTGTCTCTTGTCTCTGCTTTTCATTGTTATGTTTTAAAAATCCTTCTCCACTGTAACATTCTATTCACTATGCCTTACTAGCCAAACGCTCCTATGTTTAACCTTGAAATCATTGAATTCATTGGGAATCTTTTTTTTTTTTTTTTTAATTTGCCAAGAGAAATGGGGTATCTATTTTCTTTTCCCCAGATGATTAGTCAGTTGTTCCAACACCAGTTATTGGAATAATTTATTCCTTCCCCAGTAAGTACACCTGGGCTGATTATGAAAACTATACTTTAGTGGATATACTTAGTATTTTCAGTGAATATACTTCAATATTATTTCATGTTAATTCATGAAATATTAGAGTAATATATAAAAATCCTGGAATCCTACCTTTTGGGTATATTTTGCTTTTCAGCTTCCAACCAGCCCATCCCTTTGAGTTATATGCTATTTTCCATTTTTATAATTTGACTCCCTTTCATATTACATTGAAATATATAATTGTCTTTTTCCCCACCCAAGACTTTAAAAAAAAAAAAAAAAAGAGTTCTGGAGCTGCCACTCCTTTTACTGTTATTTCTGCATCTAAAAAACAAAACCAAAAAACCATAACCTTGGCATTTTGGCTCCCTTTGAGAAGGAAGGCATGTAATGCTCAGTTATCTCTTCTTCTTCCGGGTATCCTCAGCATTAGTGCAATGAATGGTGGGCGATGGATATTCTTAGGAGCTCAGACAAGACCTCCATGGGTGAAATGCTCTAATTCCGCCCTCCCCTGGAACTTGAGTTTAGGTTTAATTTGGTTTGCAAAAGGCACCAAGCCTGCCACTTCCCAGGCATCCAAGAGAAAGGTCCCTAATATTTCGAGTCTCCAGATCCTATGTTTAAGACCTCTGCTTTCTCAGGGATGCATATTATGCCAGAGAAACCTTAATAATGATTTTCCTTGGCATTGCCTAGAAAATACTAGAAAGAAAATGCTTTAAAATGTTATTTGGTGTCCCGTGCCATTTTCTTGTGTAGCCTGAGCTACACTGCTCACTGCTGTGCTGCTGCCCCTCTTAGAGATGACACGAGGTAACGGATGTGTCTCATTTATTGTCACACCGAATAGGTAATAAAGGCCAGACATGACTGTGTTGTGGTTCTTGCTGATGGGCACACTTATCAAAGGTACACGTTCTGTGTGTCATATGCAGGAAATGCATTTCCAGTGACCAGGCCAGTCAGTTAAGAGCTGTTCCCGGACATAAGGATTTCATACAGACAGATTCATATCACTTCCATTATGTGCACCTCTTGCCTTCTTAAATGTTTAAAAAGAAATTGCTTTGGACACCAGGAGGTATTTATATTAGCATTTACACACCCTTCCTTTGTACTTCTTTAGTTCACGATGCAAATGGCCTGCCTTCTTGTTAGTGTCATCAGGGCTGTGTAATCTTTCATCTGTTTGCAGTCAGAACCATGTGGGCTCTTAACATTACTACAATATCATTTTATTTGTGGAATCTTCTTCCCCATGATTCATTTTTAACCCCACATAGGTAAACACCCCAAGTTTACTTTTTGTGGATTATATATTTTAACATTAACATACTTTTCATACACATTTGAGGGAGTTTTATCATCATAACTCAGGCTTTCTTGAAGTCAGGGGAGCTAGACCCATGTTACCTGGCCACTTTAACCAATATGCTATAGTTCCGTCCTGTCACCTTTTCATTTGTTCATCCATTGGGATAGTTGGTGACCAATGGAAGGTAGAATCTTTATCCTTTTGAAAATACCTATCATCCCTCTCATGAAAGTCGCTGCTATCTCGTGTATATATAATCACTCCTGGGAAGTGTTTTCTTTGATTTGTGATTAAAATTGTGTATCTCCTAGACCCCAGTATATGCCTCTTGTTTATGGGCTTAGAAGATGCTTCTCTTCAGAGAAGGAGGGATAAAGTCAGAAGTTACCCAGGTAGGAAAAACAAACCAACAAACAAAGAAAGGTGAAATCAGGTTCTAGTTAACCCAAATGCAGCCATGGGTAGAATTTTAGGCTGATTTATATTCTATTTCACCACAAGATGTCACCAGGACACCATACCAGCATGGCCTCTGGAACACCTCTCTGGCCAGTAGAGTTATGGTAATCACCTAGCGTCAGCCTAGGGCCTTGGGGAGGGTCGGCTGGGAGGGGACCCCATTCTAGGGAGCTGGAGGACATCCCAGATGCCTTGATGCTTCTTCCCGCTCCAGGGGCCTGTCACTTGCAGCCTTTGCGTGGAGAGTGAGGGCTGGTGACACAACACAAGAGGGTCATCGTGAAGTCCAAGGTGTTCTGTTGGCACTGCAACTTTGTATTCCTTGCATGGAGAAGAGGCATCTGTGAGGAGGAGACTCCGTATGCATAGCCATGTCCCCCCTTTCAGTCGACATTTGTCGCATGAATAGGAATCCCATTCTCGTAGATGAAACAGGATTTCAGCTTTGCGGGCCTTGTAAAATTTGAGCTTTTTGGTGAATGGCGTTATTTGAGAAACGTACCATTGAGGTTTCACCTTGCACATGTCATTGTCAGCTGGCAGATCATCCACTGACTACTCTGTTTCCCTGTGGAGTTGTGGAAATGTTCCACCAGACCTGGGGGTTCTGGGGACTGTGTGTTCCAGGGATCCCTTAATCCCAACTTAACTGTTTTGAGTTCTTGGCGGTGTTTATGTAGAAAGTCAAATGTGATAGCGTTTTCCTGGGTCACCTGGTATCTTCTCGTTTTTATTCTTGTACCTTAGATTATTTGTCATCCTGGATTATGCCAGGGCTGGTTTGTGCTAAGGAGCTTGTCATTTAACTCAATAAAATAATAACAGCGTGTCCCATTTGTATAGTGCTGTCTGTAGGATCCTTTTAACATGTGCTCATCTGGCTGCTTAACTGTTCCTGTTGGTTGAATTTAACACACCAGTAAGGGCAAATATTAATTCTCTGTTTTGGAAATAAAACCAGGGTTCATAGTGTGAATACTCAGCAAAAACTCCATAAATATTTTTGGAAGAGCCAGGACTGGAACCTTGAATTCTTGGTTCTTAATCAAGTTACTTTTCAACTCAAGTTAATTTTTTCCTGTTTGTTTAGTTTTTATTTATAATCTCCCCTTTTTTCTTGTTCTTTAAAATTTTTGTTTTTAATGTTTATTTTTGAGAGAGAGAGCAGGGGAGGGACAGAGAGAGAGGGAGACACAGAATCCGGAGCAAGCTCCAGGCTCTGAGCTGTCAGCACAGAGCCTGACATGGGGCTCAAACCCACGGACCTTGAGATCATGACCTGAGCTGAAGTTGGACACTTAACTGCTGAAGTTGGACACTTAACTGATTGAGCCACCCAGGCACCTCCCCCCCCCCGCCCCTTCCTGTTCTTTTAAACTCAGGAAGAGACTTTCACTTTTAATTGTCACCATTGTATGATTTAACCTATATCTGGCCCTTTAGAAGTTTAGTTTCTTCTGTAAAAGTTTTTTTTTTTTTTTAAATAATGGTATGGACTGTTTGTGACCTTGTGTGTATTTATAGGACCTGGAGTAATTAGCCTGAGGAAGAAGTAATTTCTGTTTCTGGAGTTCCTGTAGGTCTCAGATTCCCAGCCATACTTTTTGTTTTTGGGTTAATTAAGTGGACTATTTCGGTGTCTGTAGTTCATTTAAGCCATAAACCTGCGGGCCGTGTGGAATCCCATTAGTGAAACCTTAGCAGAGTGCCCCCATCAGTACCAGTCTTCCTCCTGAGCAGTAGTGGCTGATCTTTTGTTCTTTCTCCTGAGAGCACCTTCTCAGATGCTTCTTTCCTTGTTGACAGTCGAATACACCCCAATTTATCCAGTATATGCTGCCAAGGAAGGTTTGGGGAAATACTTGAATTATAGAGTGACAAATAGCATGAGCGTCTGCAGTCACATCTGACATGCTGTAATGAATTTACAGAAGACTAGGTCCAGTAGTTCAGCTGTGTCCGTCGTGTCTTGGGTGGAAATGAGCACAGGCATAATGTATGGGCGCACACATACAGATATATTCTTTGACCGGGCCGTGTTCATGGCAGTTAGGAATTTAAGCACAGGAAATTATGAAAAAGTAATCCCAAATTGCATTTGAATGATATTGATGAATATGCTTGCCTGGTAATATACCACTTTTACGGCATTTTAAGTTATCTTAAGTGGTTGATGAAACTTTTCAATGAAAATATTGTCAGGTGCTGAGTACCTGTTGTCAAAGCCGTGGATAATTTGCAAAGGTTTCAAATGGGAAATTTGTTTTCTCCAGCTAGGAAGCTTGGTCTCAGATCTACTTCCAAGGTTCAGTGTGAAAGGGAATGTAAACTCACTTTAAGCAGGGGAAACATGATGGGGAAAATAAATCAGCTAGGGGCCTAGTCTCAGGGGCTGATGAGGGATGGATCCTGATACGTGGCCCCAAACCGGTGATTCTATATTTTCCACCCATTTTGGTTATCCGTGCCGCTCCTTATCTCCTTAGTGCAGAAAACGGAGAGTTAGTTCAGTATTCTTAAGAACCTCCCATGATTGCATTTAGGCAATGGATTTAACAGTATCATTATCTCTTATTTAAGCTCAGACTGTGGTGTGCACGCAGGCCTGTTGGTGTGATTCATCACTGGTTTGTCTGGGTTTTATTAGAAACGCTTCGAGAGCAGGGAGACAAGAACATGAACTGACGACATTGATGATTCTGGCAGCTTGACATTACCCAAGCATTCTCTTTGTTTGGTTTTCCTTCAGACTTAGATTTTTGTTGCTGTTGTTTTGTTCTGTTTTGTTTTTTTTCTGGGTTTTTGGTTGTCTTTTTTAGTTGTTTCTTTAAGAGAATGGGTAGGGGAGAGGCGGTTCCTCCTGCAGCTTTCTTCCCAAATCAAACTGTTTCAAAGCCTTTTGCAAAAAACTCTTTTATGCATTTTGCTCACTGGTTGAGCAAGAGTTACACACGAGAAGTGGCTTAGGCATTTTCACTGTGTCCATAAAGAAAATGTATATTACTATGCATTGCGCATTTGCCACTTAGAATTTCTGAATACAAATTAATCAACTTGCAGCTGTGAATAACAATAAAACACAAGATAATGTACCTGCAGAAATGAGGGCGTTTGAAATCCGTTCTCAGGTGGCCGTCAGAAATAGCCAGCCAGAGTGCTGCTACCTGTTTTCCATAATTGCGTGGCTTTGCCTTTCCTTAGTTAATCCGCTTAATAAACTCCCCTGCAGAATCTAAACGCTTAAATTCAGTTTCTTTTTGTCTTTATGGTGTTTATCATTGTTAACGTGGCATCAGAGTAGCTCAACTTTCGCATCATGATAAATTCATAACCCAAGAGAAGGCAGAAAACATAATTATTATCAATTGCCTCTCTCCCGGAATTGCCATTGGCTGAATGGAGCAATATACGAACCAAAGGAGTAGCTGATTCAGAGAAATACGGGGTTGGAATTGGGCCTTGTCTTGATTGCATTGCCATTGTTTAGAAGTCCTTCCCATCGGACTTCTCTTCAAGTTTGCCCGTATGGTCAATTCTGCAAGGCGTGTCAATATTTTAAGAGGCCTAAACTTTGATTTTTTTTTTCCCTACACAATATGGAATCCAATGTATTTATTCAATCATTCAGTAAGTCTTAACTGAGTGACTGCTGTGGGTTAGGACACACCTGTGAATAAGGTGAAGTCTTTGTTACCTTCTATCAGAGGAATAAAATTTATACAGTATGTAATATGTCAGATGATAGAAAGCCATAGAAAGTGCATTCCTTTTTTTTTTTTTTTAGAGGAATGAAGTAGTTCACTGACAGCTTCAAAAATCACTCTCCTCAAAGTTACGAGTAGGAAAACTTACCCATTGAAGAATTTCAGTTTTTCACGAGGGAGAAATAGTGCCAGGGTGACTGCAATCCGAATCGAACGTGTTTATCTCTTCATTCATTTACAGCAATAAGGATGGCACTGTACAGGAAGTGTCTGTGGGGTCTCATTCATTGGAACCTGATAAATACACATGGCATTGTGACTTTACTCTCATCCCATGCCTGGTTGCAGCTGGTCAGGCACTCCCTTTCCAACAGTCTTGAACTTATTTGGGCCAGTCTCAGATAGGGGTTCACAACGAGGGATTTGCACAGGTTTGTAGAAGTGAATCTGAATAGATAAGGATTTCATGAAAGCAACGCTCACTGTTGGACAGAAATTCTTGTCCCTACAAATCTGGGGCCGTGATAAAGAAAACTATCTTTTGAAGTCTGAGAAACTTGGAGGTTCTCTCAAGGGGCTTATTTTTTTTTAGTTAAACTATATTTATGTATTTATTTTTTAATTTACTTTTGAGAGAGAAAGAGAGCATGAGCAGGGGAGGGGCAGAGAGAGACAGAAACACAGAATCTGAGGCAGGGTCCAGGCTCTGAGCTCAGCACAGAGCCCGATGCAGGGCTCAAACTGGCGAACCACAAGATCTTGACCTTGAACCCAAGTTGGCTCTTTAACCGACTGAGCCATCCAGGTGCCCCTACTGATTTTTTTTTAAACATTTTTTCTTTTAAAAAGAAAAAAATTTTTAAATGTTTATTTATTTTTGAGAGAGACAGAGACAGAATGCGAGTGGGTTGGGGCAGAGAGAGAGGGAGGCACAGAATCGGAAGCAGGCTCCAGGCTCCGAGCTGTCAGCACAGAGCCTGATGTGGAGCTCGAACTCACGAGCTGCTGTGAGATCATGACCTGAGACAAAGTTGCATGCTCAACCGACTAAGCCACCCAGGCACCCCAGATTTTTTTTTTTTCGTAGGAGGAATAACACTTTTTAAAAATTTGAATTTACTTTTTCCTAAGGTAGGCTCTTTTGAAGATTCAGAGAGATCTATAAAAATCCTTCAAAAAATGTCAACTGCTTCTCAGGATTCTCACTATCATTTATCTAGAGATCCAAAAGGAATGAATATCTGGGTCTGTTTATTTGTTTCTGAAGGACCTGCCCTCATTTAATGCTACTATCTTTTAGAGGTTTGTGGAAGGAAGGCCAGGAAAGAAAATATTCATTAATTTCGTCTGAAAAGTGGTCACATCAGCCGAAACCAGTTCAAAGTCAGAGACTGGAGTTAGGTTTTCTTGTAGTTCCACATATCTGGAATGTTCTCGAGACATTACTCATGGCCACTGTGCTTAGCTGACCTTTCATTGTTGTACAGATTTATTCACCTCTGTTCAAGATACATCTTCCCCTATCGTAATGGCCAGGTGGAGGATAGTTTTAATACGTTGTGGTGGCCTGTGTCAGACAATGTGTGGCTTCTGCGTGAATGGATTCCATGACAAGCACCCCGTTTGAGCTCAACCAAAAATCTGACACATTGTCCTTGGACGATTCTGTTTGCGTTCCAGGATATACCTCAGTCTCGCCAAAATATGCCGATGTTTTCGTCTCCTTGGGCTCTGTGCTGATTCCTTGCACTGGGAAAAGCCATCCCCAGTTCTTGGCCCTGGAGGCATCTAAGTATTGGCTGCTCCTCCTGGCCTTCCTGCCGAGCCGTGTGGCCTAACATTCTAATCCTACAAATACAGGACCAGCTTGTTAATTATGTTAGAGGAACTTAACTGGTTTTAGTGCCGAACATGGGGTTGTTTCATACTTGTTTTTTTTATATCTGGATTTTATAATGAATTCACCATACATGTAGCTATTCCTTTGCTTTTTTTTTTTTTTTTAGGAAAAAACAAAAACCCAAAAAACAACAAACATAAAACCTTTGTGAATGCTAACTGATTCACAGCTTTTATAAATTTAAAGTGTAATGTTCAAAATGCCCTAACCCCCGAATTCTCTGGTTCAGGTTATTATATTTTTATGAGGATTAATTTTGATAGAGGCCTTTTAAAATCAGTTGCTCCCTGTAATTACAAATCTGCCTTATGGTATTTACGATATATCCCATGAATATACTTGAGGGTCATGAGAAGTTCACATGTGCAGTGTAGGGCCCCATGCCTTTCACCAAAGTGTTGGCTCAAGTAGCTGTGTTTTTGTACATCTCTGCAGGATGTACACGTTCTCCAATAGCCGGACTCCTATGGCCTCATGCCCTTTCAGTTTTGAAAGCCTTGAAAAAGAGCATTTTGTACAATTCAGGATTTCGGGCAGTCCAGGACTTGATCAGGTATTTTTGAACTTGAAGAACTAGGAAGCCATCACCTCGAAATTTTCCCAAGTTAATTTTCCCAACTCAGAAGTCACTCTGATTTTTATTACACATTGACGGTAATTAACTTGGATTGATTTGGGCGGGGTGGGGGGCACCTACAAGTCTGTATTTTAAAAATAGAAGTAAAATGAGAAAGACCCATGAATGTCATCATCTAAGGGATTTGAAAGTAAAATTTAACTTAAAAATTTTTTGATTAAGTTGATATAGCGGGATCTTGGATATAGATTTTCCTTTTTTTTTTTTAAACTAGGGGATAGAGACAGAAACCAAACTTCCAACTTGCTGCTGGGTGGTTTTGAAAACTCACAAATAACTGTGGGTCCTTCCATCCAGAGAAGGGGGAGAGGAAAACCCCACCCCTTACAAGCTGGCTTTAAAATGAGAAAAAATACACACACACACACACACACACACACACACACACACACATACAGTAATGTTGATGATGATAATGGAGGAAAACGCCACAAATAATTAGGAATTTATTTTAAATTATCATGAAATATTTATCATTGTTATTGATGGGGAAAGCACCATATCACACCTTCTTTCTTCATTTAGCTCAGCACGTTAGAATGTGTCCGTGTTTCTCAGTCATGGTGTGTGTTCTTCGATTTGGTTCTACATTTTGTTTTTGGTGAGGACGCATCAGCAACGTTGAACTTCTGGCATGGTGAGACAAGCCTTCCTTGGCCTGCTCTTCTGATCCCCTGGTGGCCTGGAGAGCAGGAAGCGCATGCCAGATGCTCGTGGTTAAGGACGAAGCGCGAGAGCACTGCCTTCCTCTAGACTAGAGAAGCCTCCAGACCACAGCTGCGGTGCCACAGGGGCCCTTGACCTTGACTCCACTGCTCTGTCGCGACTATCAGGGCCTCCCAGCTCATTTTTCAGTCTCTGCTTCCCACCTTGTGCCTTTTTGCTCCTGACTCCTACTCCTCCTGCTCCTGCTCCAGACCCTTCAAAGGGAGGGGATCTGACTGGTCATGTGTAGTCACATTGTGCCTTTTGGACAAAGCACTCAAGCCAGGCCACTTCAGGGTCTGGCTGTTCGCACATCATGGGTGCTCCCTCCCATTGCACAGACAGCAAGCCCAAGGTAATCGAGGCAAGGAGATCCCGGAGCCACCCATCTCCGAGGACATGCAGCCTCACTGGGAGCCTGTGAGTGGAGGTGTTGCCCCCGGCAGAGGGCTGTGAGGTTGGTTCCTGCCAGAAACCAGAACGAGGCCTTTGTCTCTGAAGGGCCAGAGAGCGAATATTTTCAGCTTTGCAGGCTGTACAGTCTCTGTTGCAATTACAGTTGACCCTTGAGCTGCATGGGTTTGAACTTCGTGGGTCTACTTATATGTTGATTTTTTTTCTTAATATGAAATTTATTGTCAAATTGGATTCCATATAACACCCAGTACTCATCCCAACAGGTGCCCTCCTCAATGCCCATCACCCACTTGCCCCTCTTCCCCAACCCCCATCAACCCTCAGTTTGTTCTCAGGTTTTAAGAGTCTCTTATGGTTTGTCTCTCTCCCTCTCTAACTTTTTTTTTTCCTTCCCCTCCCCCCACGGTCTTCTGTTAAGTTTCTCAGGATCCACATAAGAGTGAAAACATATGGTATCTGTCTTTCTCTGTATGACTTATTTCACTTAGCATAACACTCTCCACTTCCACGGTGCTACAAAAGGCCATATTTCATTCTTTCTCATTGCCACGTAGTATTCCATTGTGTATATAAACCACAACTTCTTTATCCATTCATCAATGATGGACATTTGGGCTCTTTCCATAATTTGGCTATTGTTGAGAGTGCTGCTATAAACATTGGGGTACAAGTGCCCCTATGCATCAGCACTTCTGTATCCCTTGGGTAAATTCCTAGCAGTGCAATTGCTGGGTCATAGGGTAGATCTATTTTTAATTTTGTGAGGACCCTCCACACTTTTCCAGAGCGGCTGTACCAGTTTGCATTCCCACCAACAGTGCAAGAGGGTTCCTGTTTCTCCACATCCTCGCCAGCATCTATGGTCTCCTGATTTGTTCATTGTAGCGACTCTGACCGGTGTGAGGTGATACCTCAGTTTGGTTTTGATTTGTATTTCCCTGATGAGTGACCTTGAGCATGGTTTCATGTGCCTGTTGGCCATCCGGATGTCTTCTTTAGAGAAGTGTCTATTCATGTCTTCGGCCCGTTTCTTCACTGGATTATTTGTCTTTTGGGTGTGGAGTTTGGTGAGTTCTTTATAGATTTTGGATCTAGCCCTTTATCTGATAGGTCATTTGCAAATATCTTTTCCCATTCCGTCGGTTGCCTTTTAGTTTTGTTGATTGTTTCCTTTGCAGTGCAGAAGGTTTTTATCTTCATGAGGTCCCAATAGTTCGTTTTTGCTTTTAATTCCCTTGCCTTTGGAGATGTGTCAAGTAAGAAATTGCTGTGGCTGAGGTCAGAGAGGTTTTTTCTTGCTTTCTCCTCTAGGGTTTTGATGGTTTCCTGTCTCACATTCAGGTCCTTTATCCATTTTGAGTTTATTTTTGTGAATGGTGTAAGAAAGTGGTCTAGTTTCATTCTTCTGAATGTTGCTGTCCAGTTCTCCCAGCACCATTTGTTAAAGAGACTGTCTTTTTTCCATTGGATATTCTTTCCTGGTTTGTCAAAGATTAGTTGGCTATACTTTTGTGGGTCCAATTCTGGAGTCTCGATTCTTTTCCATTGGTCTGTGTGTCTGTTTTGTGCCAATACCATGCTGTCTTGATGATTACAGCTTTGTAGTGGAGGCTAAAGTCTGGGATTGTGATGCCTCCCGCTTTGGTCTTCTTCAATATTACTTTGGCTGTATGTTGATTTTTTTACAGTACAGTACTGCAAGTGTATTTTCCCTTCCTTATTGGTTTTGTTTTGTTTTGTTTTCAATATTTTATTTTATTTTTGAAAGAGAGACAGAGTACAAGCAGGGGAGGGGCAGAGAGAGAGAGAGGGAGACACAGAATCCGAAGCAGGCTCCAGGCTCTGAGCCATAAGCACAGAGCCTGATGTGGGGCTCGAACTCATGAGCCGTGAGATCATGACTTGAGCTGAAGTCAGACGCTTAACCCACTGAGACACCCAGGTTCCCCATTATGGTTTTCTTCATAACATTTTCTTTTTTTTTTAGGTCATCTATATATATATATATATATGTATATAATTTGTATAATGTACAAAATACATGTTAATCGAATGTTTGTGTCATTGGTGAGGCTTGTGGTCAATAGTAGTCTATTAGTAGTTAAGTTTTGGGGGAGTCAAAAGTTGTAGATGGATTTTCAACTGTGTGAGGGATGGCACCTCTAACCTCTGTATTGTTCAAGGGTCAACCATACTCATTTTGCTGTTGGAACATGAAAGTAGCCACAGACAATGCATAAATGAATGGATGTGTTCTGATAAAACTTTATTTATGGGAACAGGCAGTGGGCCAGACCTGGCCCAGGGACCATAGTTGTTTGCTAGACTCTAGTGTGTAGAGTACAGGTTTTGAGCCTCAGATCTGCCTCTTGCTAACCTTGTGACTTGGGAAGTTAATTGAAATCCTATGGCCCAGTTTTCTCTTCAGTCAAATGGGGACAAAATAGCTTTTTAGCAGTTATTAAAAATGTTTGATGAAATGATGTGCACAATGAGCTCAGAGTATAAGATCTCAACGAATACTGTTTTCATCAGTGACCTCCTTATGCACACTTACAGCAGAGGGTGGGAGATGGTTCTGGATCTGAGGCTGTTGGAAAATAAATAGGTGTTATTGTGAAGCTTTTGATTCTTCAGGTTGTCAGCTGACCTTGAGTTTTTGGCGGATACATTCAGAGCTTTAAAGGTCATTTTGTGTTTTTTTCCTTTCCATGTTGGGAACATCATCTGCATTGCCATTTTAAACACTAGATTTGCCTTTAAGTGGTTTACTCGCATGTGTTTTTTCCGTAATTGTTTCCAACTCTTTCTGAGGCCGGACTACACGTTTTATTATTTATTTTGTTAAATTTTATTTTAGAGAGAGAGAGAGAGAGAGAGAACAAGAGAGAGAACGAGCATACCAGCGGGGTACAGGGGCAGAGGGAGAGAGAACCTTAAGCAGGCTCCATGATCAGTATGGAGTCTGATGCGGGGCTTGATCCCACGACCCTTGGGGTCATGACCTGAGCTGAAAGCAAGGGTCAGATGCTCAACTGAGCCCCTTAGGTGCCCCTGGACTGTATGTTTTAATTCAGGGTTTGTCTAATCTATTACTGCATATTCTTGGCCCAAGCATGCTAGGATAGTGGTGTACCCTGAAACCGATAAATCAAGAAGTTATGTTCACATTTAATAATTAGCATGCACTTGGGGTACCTGCGTGGTCAAGTCCGTTAAGTGTCCAACTTTGGCTCAGGTCATGATCTCATGGTTCGTGGGTTTGAACCCCACGTTGGGCTCTGTGCTGACAGCTCAGAGCCCGGAGCCTCTTCACATTCTGTGTCTCCCTCTGTCTTCCCCCTCCACCACTTGCACTCTGCCTCTCTCTCAAAAATAAATAAACTTAAAAAAATTTTTTAAGATAATTAGCGTGTGCTCAGTGTCACAGTGGGCATCAAAGGGGGTCCTGGAGTCTGGGAATGGATGGACTGTTCTCTAATGGCGATATCTGCATCCCTGCCTGGCTTAGTAAGCTCGTGATAAGCCTTCAGAGGCTGCAACGATGGTTCGAAGTCTTGCTGATTTATGTTCACTGGGTATTTTGTAAATGTTCAGATTAACGATGGTACCCACTGAACATGATGTGAATGAGTTCATAGCCTGTCTTCTGTACCATGATCCCAAGAGAGAAAAAACATTGCATTTGGCTTTTTTATATGTATATATATATATATACATGTAAGTTTATATATATAATACATACAAATATATATAATATATATATAATATATATAATATATATACATGTAAATTTATATATATAAATGTGTATATATATATACATATATATATAATTTTTTAAAAGGGAGTGTTTGTTTAAAGAAAATAATTTTGCCCAGTTATGGCTCATATCGTATTTGGTGTTTATATTTTAAAAATTAAGGAGAAAGCAATTTGTTTTTTCCAGAATGACTTGTGAGTGAAAGGTGAGGGATGTCTACTTTTGGGAGCTATGAGGTTTGTATTGTTCTGATCTGGCCAAGGGCTTTCCCTTGGTCCCGTTGTGGGGGAGGGTCACAGTGGGTCTCACTCTGGACCTTGCTTGACCAGGAATGACCTTGAGCAGGGGTCACAAACAGCTGCCTGCCCTTGTGCCGAATACAGCCCGCACCTGTTTGGGTATGGCCTGCAAGCTAAGAATAGTTTTTACTCTTGTCATTTATTTTTAAATGCTGAAAAACAATCAACAGGAGAATATTATTTCATGACACATGAACATTATATGGAATTTCTATTTCAGTGTCCATAGATAAAATTTTAAATTTTATCAGTAAAGTTATGTGGAGATTTTTCTTCTCTCTTATTCTACGAATACCTCCATACTATCCTTGGTTTTGCTGCTTGGCCCACAAAGCCTAAAATATTTACTGTCTCACCCTTTACAAAAAAAAAAAAAAAAAAGAAAGAAAGAAAATTGCTACCTCTTGATGTAGAGCAGTGATTTTTGAGTCTCTTTTGTAGTTTTCAAAATCTTTCATCAAATGAAACCTTTTGGGGGAAGCCTGATTTACAAAGTAGGTACAAGATGGAATTGTTTGGACCAAGGCGGTGGTCTGAGCCTTGCTGGGTGTCAGACTCGGGCCACACCTTCCCGCTTGGGGATTAGGCTGTCTTCACTAAGAAAGTGCCTTGGGGTGCCTGGATGGCTTAGTCCCTTAAGTGTCCAACTTTGGCTCAGGCCATGATATCATGGTTTGTGGGTTCAAGCCCCATATCAGGCTCTCTGCTGTCAGCACGGAGCCCGCTTCAGACCCTTTGTCCCCATGCTTCTGCCCTGCTCTCTCTGTTTCTCTGAAAAATAAATAAACATTAAAAAAAAAAAAAGTGCTTGGATTCATACTTGTAAATATCCATCTGCAGTCTCCTTTATGCTATTGTAAAATCCAAAAAAGCTCTGAAAAACAAACTATATATATATATATATATATATATACACACACACGTATATATATGTGTATTTATATACATATATTTATTTTTTATATTTCCAGAAAACTCTTGGTGGTAACCTGACTTGAGCTGATTTCGTGTCCCTATTTTTCCACTCTACTGTGGATAATCCTGTTTTCACTGCAGCAGTAGAAAAGTGTTTGTTACAGGACGTTACCCTAAACACCGCTGGGGGTATTTCATGACACACAGTCTGTGCATCCATTGACCTTTATCCCATGGATGGATTCTGAATTACGGAAGCAGGCCACGGGGGGTGGCCTTCTGCTGTGCTCTGCCCACTGGATGCCAGGATGGCCTCTCTGAGCTGGCCACACCCATCATGTGGATTCGCAGTGGCCATGCATGTTTTTCTGTTTTTTTTAATATATATATATTATGTATATATTTAAATATATATATAAAAATATATAAATATATATATATAATATACTGTCAAGTTAGCTAACTTGTATACAGTGTATACACTGGCTCTTGGTTTTGGGGATAGATTCCCATGATTCCTCACTTACATATCACACCCAGTGCTCATCCCAACAGGTGCCCTCCTCAATGCCCATCCCCCCTTCCCCCCCCACCCCCGCTGCCCCGCCATCAACCCTCAGTTTGTTCTCTATATTTAAGAGTCTCTTATGGTTTGCCTCCCTCTCTGTTTGAAACTGTTTCCCCCTTCCCTTCCCCATGGTCTTCCACGCGAGTTTATCTCGGAGGCCTAGGGTGAGGGTGTATGGTGCTCACCTCTGACAGATGCGGTTTTGTCCCCCTGCTTGTCCCCGCAGCCGCTTGCGGCCCCAGCCCAACACGATCGTACTGTGTGCTGTGCCATCTAGTGGTCCGAGCGGTTGTGTGACCCTCTGTGGATGCTGGAGGAGGCGGGCTTGGGGGGGGGGGGTGCGGCAGGGCAGTGGGGTTTCTGTCCCCCTGAGGAGTGAAGAGCCTCGTTCAGCCAAGACTGCTGTGGAACTGAGCCCACGGATAACAATTAGGTTTTCTGCTCCTGGGGCCAGTGGGACAGTTGAGGGTACTGAAGGCCTCACTTCCCAGGCCCTGAGACCCACCTGTGTTCCTCTGCTTTTTCTTTATCCTGCTTACGACTTTAGGGATTTGGCCCTTCTTGCTTTTGGAGCCCCCTGCTCTTTTCCCCTCAAGACTCACCACAGAATGGGTCAAGACATTTACTTTTGCACGTTCTCAAAGTCCATGTCGACAAGGCTGCCCTCTGGTTCTAAGCCATGGGGGAGAAAGGAGGAAGGGAAGCCTACTGTGGGCAGGGCCCAAGTTCTAGTGAAGGGGGATGAATAGTGAGCCTGGAACCTCAGAATGTGGCCTTATTGGCAAACAGGGTCTTTGCAGATGTAATTAGTTAGGGATCTCAGGATGAAATCCTGGATGTAAGGACTGTTGTCCTTGTAAGAAAAGGGGACACAGGCATAGAGGAGAGTCCATGTGACGATGGAGGCAGAGGCCAGAGGGATGTGTCTACAAGTCATGGGACACCGAGGATCGCCAGCAACCACCCTTGAGTGGGAGAGAGGCATGGTGGTTTCCCCCCTGGAGCCTCCAGGAGGAACCAGCCCTGACAACATGGTGATTTCGGACTGCTGGCCTCCTGAACTGGGAGCGAGTAGATTTCTGTACTTTTAAGCCACCCCGTTTGTCACGATCTGTTACAGCAGCCCCAGGGAACTAAGATCCCTCAGTTTCCCCGAGGAAGTTCACGAGGTCTTAGTTCTGGATCTGCAGCCTCCAGAAGTCTGAGCAGCTCCTTGGCCTCCCTGCCGTCATCCCAGAGCAGAGATCTCATGACGTTCCCTTGTTTATTCATGAGTAAATATTTACTGAGCCCCTACGAGGGCCAGGCTGGCCTGGGCATTGTGGGGACGGGATCTATAAGATGGTGCCCTCAAGAAGCTCCTGATTCCATTAGGAGGACAGTAGAGTTCTTTTTTTTTTTTTTTAATTTTTTTTTCAACATTTATTTATTTTTGGAACAGAGAGAGACAGAGCATGAACGGGGGAGGGGCAGAGAGAGAGGGAGACACAGAATCGGAAACAGGCTCCAGGCTCTGAGCCATCAGCCCAGAGCCTGACGCGGGGCTCGAACTCACGGACCGCGCGATCGTGACCTGGCTGAAGTCGGACGCTCAACCGACTGCGCCACCCAGGCGCCCCGACAGTAGAGTCCTAATGAGCCCATGTGGCCACTCTCCAGCAGTGGCAGAAACAGCCGTGAGTCAGGGAGACATGCTCAGAATGGATTAGGGTCAGGCCATCATGCACCCCTTAGTCTCAAGCTGGAAACTTGGGATTTAGGGATCCGTTGGCCCAAGTGACACCTGTCTTGACGGGTGTGTTCTTGATCAGGTTAGCTGCCCCTGTGTACTGCCACCGCCGTACAGGCCTCCATTCCCCCAACACCAGCCTTTCGGGGGGCCAGCAGTGTCTCCGGTGCACCGGTGAAGACACTGTGACCTACAGACATTACAGTGAGGAGAACAGTGCTGTCTACCTGCCTGTTTGAGGAAGACTAGGTGAGCTTTACGAGCTAAGCGCTCAGCCCTGTTTCCGGCACCTAGGGGGTGTTCAGTGAATGTCAGTTGCTGATACTGTGTGGCTGGTTTTTTTTTTGTTTGTTTGTTTGTTTTCCCTTCTCTGCCGTCTCTTCTTCCTTACCTGGTATCCTCCTCCATTATCACCAGGACCCATGTGTCTCTTGGTTGCTTCAGTCATGATCATTGTCACTATTCTTGTTGCCCTTACTGTTAACGATTATTACAACATGGTTGCTCAGATTCACCCACTTTTTTTTTTTTTTTCAGTTTATTTATTTTGAAAGAGAGGGGGTTGAGGGGCAGACAGAGAGAGAGGAGAGAGAGACTCTGGAGCAGACTCCTCACTGTCAGTGCAGAGCCCATGCGGGGCCCAAACCCACGAACCGTGAGATCATGACCTGAGCCTAAATCAAGAGTCGGACGCTTAACCGACTGAGCCACCCAGCGCCCCTGCTCACGTCTTTGAAAGGGGCGGGCTGTCATGCTTGCCTTTGGATCCGTTAAATAAGTTGCCTCAAGCCATCTTCTCCAGCAATGTCACCGAGAGCCCTCTCCCTCCCAGGGCCCTTTGAGGCAGACAAATGCCACCGATAAACCAAAAGCAAATGCTTTGGGTGAATTCGCCATAGCCACACTGGAGTTGGGGCTGAGAAATGGAGTTCCTGTCATTGTTGACTGAAAAAACACAGCCCTTCTAATAGAGTTTTGGTGCGAGAGCGTTAGCCTCGCTGCCCACAGACTTGAAGGATTGTAGCGCTGGCCTAACATAATTTTGGTAACTCTGCCTGCTTCTGCCTCGGGTAGAAATAATTCAGATTTCACTCTCCATTTTCCTTAATGGGCTAAACAGCCACTTTGTAATACCTGTATTTTATGAGACATAATTCTGGATATTGTTTCTGCAGCGTTTTGAAAAGACAAACCTGAGCGAGCCGGCCATTTAACTTGAGCAATTTTAAAGTTATTTGTAAAATGATATGCTGTCTTTTTTGACCCAGTTACTTTATAAAGCTACATTCTTTGGCAAACATTAACACAACTTCTCCGTGTGTGGGCTAAATAAATATTCGGGCAACACTGATTGAGCGCTGCCTTGGGTAAATAATTCTCTTTCCACACATTTCCTAGTTTATAATGAGGAGTTTTCTTCACGGTCTGACCGAATGTAACATTCCATTGAAAACGAGGCATAAATCCTTGGGTGAGGGAGACGTAGACCCAAGGTTCGAGGGGGTTCATTAAAGAGTGGGGGTGGCCAGGGTGACATCCCCCCCCCCCCCCGCCCCATCTTCCTTGGCTCTTTTCTGGTCTGTGGGCCCCCGGGGAGAGGACAGACAGGAGGCAGTGGAAACAGAAACACGTTCTCAGGAGAAGTAAGCTCAGTCGAACTCCTACATGCCCTCTCCCCAACCAGCACGTCTCCCCCATCCCTTCTCTCGAAAGTGAGACCACGTGATGCTCTCCTGCCTTAGGAATTTGGGGAGCCCTTGTTCTTGACCCCGCCTCCAGTGCCTGATGTCCCGTGTAGGACATTTTGGCCGAGCGGGGTGGAAGATCTCCAGGGGGGTTGGGACGTGCCCTGCTCTGGCTGTTAGTTCCCGGCTCTCCCGGTTTCCGCCCGTGTGCTGGTGGGCGAGTCCCCACAGGGAAGACGCTCCTGTGATCTCCCTGTCACCCGTGAGAAGGGGTCACTTATTAGTATTAGGGTCACAGATGGTGAGAAATTGCCATTTATGGCACAATTCATGTATGGCCTTGTTTAAGCCTCCTTATACTCTATTAATACTCCTGTTGAAGGTGAGGAAATTGGGACTCAGCGGGGCTTGGCATTCTGTCTGAATGCACACAGCTGCACAGCCACTTCAGCCTTGCCTCGAGTTGGGGGCCACACTGCACTCTCCCCCTGGTCTTCCTGGTCCCCTTTCCAGGCATTCACCCGTGTCCATCAGTCGGTCCACTGTTCAGGTCCATCAGTAGGCCCACTGTGTCTGGGCAGAGCTAAGGGCGATGATCCAAGTCAGCCGGGAAGAAACCTGGTCACCTGTGAGGGGCTTGACCCTGGTGTGCGGGTTCAGAGCAGGGGAGACACCCCCGGGGGCGAACGAGCAGTGAGGCAGGTGCTACCCAAACACCCGGGCATTGCGTCATCTGCTCTCGCTGGAGCGGAAAGAAGCGTTTGCTTCCGGGGTGCATGGGTGGCTGGCTCAGTGCGGTAAGTGTCCGATTTTGGCTCAGGTCACGATCTTGCCCCTTGCGGTTTGTGAGTTCGAGCCTCAAGTCGGGCTCTGCGCTGGTGCTGAGGAGCCTCCTTGGGATTCTCTCTGCCCCTTTCTCACTCTTTCTAAATAAATTAATTAATTAAAAAAAAAAAAAAAGCAAAGCATGTTCTTCCTCTCAGAGTTTCATTTTTCTTAAAATTAAGGATTTCCCATATGAAATAAGAACATGCTCAGTAAAAACGTGGACGCCACAGAAACGTGGAAGAGAGAGAGAGAGAGAGAGAGAGAGAGAAAGAGAAATGGCCCAATACAGTCCCTGTTAGCATTTTGGTACATACTGTCTGGTACTTTTAGATGCACAGGTTGTTCTCTGTTGTCTTGTGTTGTTGTAATTGCCACATACACACTTGTGATGGGTTCCCCTACAAATTAATTCTGAGTTAATTTTGCTACCTCAGTCCAAATACAAATCCAGAGATCATGTTTTTTTTTTTTTTTTTTTGCATAGTTCCTACACACCTTATATACATAGTGGTACATAGGTACCAGTTTCTTCTTTCACTTAAGATTTCAATCCTTCCTGGTTTTCTAGACTGTTCTAAGCAGCCCTTTGAAAGGCATCGTGACAGTAAACCATGTAGATGAACTGTGATTTTCACTTCATCATTCTCCTGCCAAATGGAGTTTTAGGTTGTTACTGACTCTTGCCAGTCACAAGGCCATGACCATCTTTGGTTGTCAAGTACTTCCCGGTTAGGATGATTTCTGTGGGATCGATTTGCCAGAAGCGGAATTTCCAGGTCAAAGGTGCGGACACTGGGAACCCCCTACTACATATGAACTTGGGCCAGAGACCCACCACATAATGGAGAATGTACCTTGGGCTTGCCTGGAGAGCCAGGGGCAAGGATGGGAGTAAGTGGATCTTCCGATTAAGGACTTATCCAGATGGGCTAAATGACCAGCTTATTTTATTGTAAAAATGGAGTGGATTTTATGCTTCCTTTATGTGCACGGCTTCCAAGACAATTGGGAACTGTCACACCATAGAATGCCAGGGCATGGAACCGGTCCCGAGGCTTCTGAAAAGGAGTTCTAAATTTGGATTCCTCTGAAGTCACTTCTTGCGGTGCAGTGCGGACAATACTCTGCTTCGACGATGGCTGAGCCTCAAGTGCCAGGATGCGGAAGACGCTCCCAGGTCATAATTAACCTTCTTCAAAATAAGAAGGGAGAAAGGCTGCTGAAAGGCTTTCTGCGCTCCAGGAAGGAGAACAAAAATGCAAAATGCTAATAGTCTTGAAACCCCTGCTCTTGTCCATTCCTTACTAAGTACCGTTCTCCCTGGATTGAACGAGTCTACGCTTTTCACACAAGTCCTAAAAATCTGCCCTTCCTCATTTTTTTTTTTTTTTTGGCAAGTGACCTCCCGCAGTTCCCCTCCCTGTCACAGCTCATCCATACATTCTTTGGAAGACTCCCCTTGAAGACTGGATTTTCGCTGTGTGGCCGCTGAGATGTTGTGTTTGTTCAGTAAGTTCAGAGAACCATTTGGTATTACATGGAATTAACGAAAACCCAGTTAAATGACGTACCCTGAAACCAAGCAGCTGCATATGGAAAAAGCCTTCTGTGACCCAGTGGTCACCATCCTAACTGCCCTACACATATACTCACATTCCAAAGACCTTCTACTTTTTTTCCCCTCTGTACAACAATACCCTATTTTTGAAAGTACTTGTTCTGCTAATTTATTCTTAAACAAGAGGAGGAACCAGTATTGGGTCCCCTCATAAAACAGTTAACGGGAAGCCTGAGGCATCTTTTAGTGTCGGCTTTTTTGGCTGATGCTTGGAATGGCTCCATCAATCACTGCTATTCATGTATAGCTGGTTTTTATGTCAGTTAAACCATCTTCCATCAAGTTGGTGGAGCAGAGTCAGGGAACAAGATGAATAGGGGAAGCGTCTTCTGTGGTGTGGAAAGGGCTTTGCTTTTAAATGCCGATGTTGATTTCTTAATATTTTCAGCTTCCTCTTCCTAAGCCAGTTCCACTCTGACCATCGCTCAGAAGTCTGTTCTTTTCATCTTGTTCAGGGGGCGGTGGAGGTGGGGGGAGTGCTGGGTGCCAGTCTGGAAGTGCCAGCGATGGTCCCGCTGATGAGGGGGATTCATGATCTGTCCTGGGCTCCTGAGAAAGGGAAATAAATCCTGGGGCCCTGGGAATGATCCTTGTAGCCACAGGGCGGTGAAATGTCATGCCCCCAGTCAGCCCGTAGCGACGTCCATCTGTGCCGTTGGAGTCTTGCATGGGGATGTGTAGTTATTTCACACAAGACAGCATGGCATGGTGTTTCTTGAAAGATGTGTTTTGTGTATCTCAGTGTCAGTTTACATGTTTTCTGCCCAGAAATCAACAGGATTGCTGCCCTACCCCAGACCCCTTTAATTAGGTTCAGTCCTCTGGAGAGTATTCCTTGAGTGAGTGCAGTGTTCACAGCTGTGTGTGCCAACTCCAGAGGGAGGGGGCGATGGATGAGGGCTCCCCCCACCCCGCCCCAGAGGGGAGGAGTAAGTTTTCTCTGACACTGTTGAGAAATGCTGACCGTATGATGATAAAAAGCATTTGGACTTGGGCCACTTGTATTACTGCTTTGAAATTCTCTACGGACAGTGCACCTGTTTATTGTTTGCACCCTGAGTGGACCCATGTCCCCACTGGCCACTACCCTCTGTTTCTGCCATGGGTGCAAGAAGTGCCACTAGAGACCCTGGGATTGGCGGTTCGGGTTGAACGGGGGAGGTGATGCATGAATGCAGAGGGTGATGCCAGTTGCCAGTTGGCCCAGGTTCGCACTGCAATCCCTTCCGTTAGGTCTGCTCAGTCCCTCATTGTGCATTGCCCTCTGCGGGGGTAGGGGGGGAGTCCTGTGAACCCCCTGGTTAAAATTCATGCATATGGGTCCCCTCTTCACAGGTCTTCACTCCTGCCTCTGGGCCATGAATGGGTTCCTGGATCACCTCACTGATTCAGAGATGCTCTTTGGTCCTCACGGTACCCACCTGGGTTCTTACTGTTCCCTCACCTCCTGCACACTCAGGGCACATCAGACCACAGAAAATGTTTTTGTATAAACTCAGGTGAACCGAAGTGATCATTTTAACAACACTTGGGACTTGTTTGTATTTGTAGGGCCATTTTCTTCCCAAGGATTGCACGCTGCAAACCAGCCTGCAGCTTTTGAAAGGTGAACATTTCACATTTTACAGCAGAGATGGGATGGCTGTGTGTGGGGGTTGGGAGCCTGGAATGGGGGGGGGGAGGGCACCAGAAGGGGAAAACGGGAGGAAGGGGCGAGTGAGATAAGCAAAGGGAATTCAGAAAGTAATAAAGTCCTGCAGTAATCAGAGGGCTGAGGCCAGGTCCCTGGGGAGCAGCTGTACACAGAGTGATTCAAACCCACTCCAGACCTGTGTTCCAAATCATTACCTTCACCTGGAGAAGCAGACCCGGCCTTGGGCAAACCACCCCCACTCCCTGGCTCTGTGACCTTGGCAATTTACTTCCCCTCTCTCTCCGAGATCAGTTTCCTCATTTGTGAAACAGCAGTAATCTCTAACTCACAGGACCATGAGGGGATTAAATGAGAAATCACACTCTGAGTGTTGAACACATTGTCTTTCTGGCATGTTAGGGAGAGCTCCAGAACTGCCAGTGTCATGGCTAAGAGCTTGGTTCTGGGGCTTGATGGCTTGGGTTTGATTCTCAACACTGCTCTTTTCTACCTGTCTTCCTCTGGGCACGTGAGTTCATTTCCTTTGTGCATTTTCCCCTCCCTGTGTAATACACGGATAACAACAGACATTTCGTTGGCAGGGTGAAGTGAGATGGTCGTGTACACATGCCTGGCCAGTCGGTGGTGCCCAACAGATACAAGTTATTCACGTTGGAAGGCTTGCTTACTGGGTGTCTGTGCCGTGCCAGGCAGGGTGCCTGAGCCGAAATGACCGGTCAGGGCAGCTGAGCACGGACGTCCGGAGTAACTTTGCCCAAGGTCCATCAGCCCTGGTTCCTGCCTTCTGGTGTGGCTGTGCCAGGTGTTTGAAGAAGGAGGAGGAAGCCCGCTTTTGTTCCTTGCCCAGATTGCATCCAAGGTCTCATTTCATGCTGTTTCATCACAGTATGTGTGCACAGGGCCTGGTACATAGCAGGTGCTCTGTAAGTGCAAGTTCATGTGCTCCCTTAGGGTCAGTTCATAAGCATCAGCTTTTGCCTTTTCTGCAGCTTGTTCCATTGCAATCAGCTGCTCATTCCAAAGCAACCACATGACTTTGCACATGTGCCGGCCCCTGTCCCTACGCCTCCTCTCCTTTCCTTCTGTTTGAGGAGCAGCAGTGGTAGGTAAGGAACCAGAATGTCTCTCTCCGGTCAACCTCTGTTGCTACAAAACTGTTCCAACTAATCTCAGTCTAAAAGCCACCTAAAATATATTTACTTGTATCCAAAAGGATACAAAACCATTACCCCTAAGCCCCAGTACCTTTGGACTACATGGTGCCCCGGCCACTTCCTTGCTTGTTAGCTTGTCCAACAAATGGCTGGCACGGTGCAGACAGAGCCATCAAGTACTTCTGTTGCTAAAGCACGTGCTAATACCTGCTCCCCTGCAAGGTTTAGTGAAGGAGAAGTTGGAAATTAATGGCCAAATGAAGGTTTTAGGTTATGTGTGGATTTCATTTATCCACGCTCTCTCTTACCCCCATTAGCATGGTTAATTAAGAGTTGTCAATACATCTTTGCCGGAGTATTTGATTATTTTTTCAGCAGGGAAGATTAGAATGAAGTCTTCAGATCTGGCAAGTGTCATGGGACTTGTAGAGTAAATTGCAGGTTAAGCCCTCATTTTGATCTCCGGGACCAGAGCAAGCACCGTTTCATTGACAGGCCATCAGCTATGATCTGAGGGAGCACACAGAGGTGCCTTTTGGGGACAGAAGAGGGGCGTCTTGCTCTTGTCTCCCATGTTGAAAGGGTTTATTGCACAGTGAGTGTGTGTGGGTGAACAAACAGCAGGCTGGGGTTAGAGTTGACTGGAGCTAGCTCTGAAAGCCTTTTGATCTCTGCTTTATTTCAAAAATATACACGTGTGTGTTTATGTATGCATATGCATACACATATTTTCGTGTACATGATTCTGTCCAGCCAGAGAGGTGTGTGTGTGTGTGTGTGTGTGTGTGTACCAATAACAGGGTTGAAGTTGACAAGTTAGCCCTGCCAACCCCTTGATTGATGATTTATTAAAAAGTATATGTGTATACATACGTACACATGTATCTCCACCCGAGCAAAAATACCGTCTCAATCTCCCTTTTTGCCTCCCGGACAAGCGTAGTAGCAAACACTTCCTGCCAATGGCAAATGGCTCTGCCTTTTAGGCGTTTCTTGTAGCATTCGTGTTGTCAGTGGCCTTTATTTTCCCTTCTACTTTAGGGCTCCCAAGTTCTGGAATAAATCTTACCAGCAGTTAATTATACCTTGAGATTTCCAGGAGAGGCAGGCTAGTTTTTATGATTTTACCCACTAAATATACCTCTAGATAACACAATACATATTTACAATGACAAGTTTTGTTTTATTTATAGGGTTATAACAAATCATCAAAAACAACCCAAAAAGGGCCACTTAGACCAACATCCTTGTTTCTCCTTCTGCTTCATCAATGAATTATGCATGCATTACAAATGGCAACGAGGAGCAAAGGTCAGTTTAGAACAACACAGATTGGAAAATTACACCATTTGTTTAAACAACATTTATTATTGATTATTCAGCATAGAGGCTGATAGGACCACAACTAGAGGCAGTAATATCATCTACTCACATAGGCCCTTTATAAATGTTGGATCCTACTCTCTGTAGATCAGAATAACTGTTCAAATTTTCCAGCTCTCTTTTGCAAGAGAGCAAAGACAGATTTGGCATCTACTTCCTCAAGTCCTTGAATCCCCACGAGATCCCTGATAGAGTCCATATTTCACAGAAGAGGGAGAATCGAGGTTCAGATGGATTAAGTAATTTGCTTGAGGTCACATTCCTAAGGTTGTACATAGTCTTTCCAACACATAACACTGTTAGTGTGTCAGAGACCAGTGATTCATTAATGAAAGCAATGATAATCATAATAATCATGTGTATTATAGATTAACTCTTACTTTGCTGGACCCTGTCCTAACTGTTTTGCATGTGTTTTGTCTTTCAGTCTTTACACGAACTCTATGAATAAATGTGGTTATAGTTGAAGAGCCTAGGGCTCTAAGGGGTTAAGTACCCTGCGTAAGATCACAGGGTCAGTAAGTGAGGGAGCTGGGAACCTGAAAGATACCATCATGTCCTAGCTTCATATTTTGGTGCTTTCCATAGAGCATCTCTTCCTGCCTTGTGGGCATTGCGACGTCATGACCACGTTTGAGCAGTGGTTGGGTCAGTGTTTGAGTTGAGTCTGTCTAATGTAGACTTCCAAGAGCCAGGGAAACACGATATTTCACTTCATAAACATAAAGCTTCATTTTGGTGTTAAATAGTCCTAGAGTGGAATGAACACCATTACTTTCACTAAAATGGAATTCAAGAAATAAAACCCAAGAGACTAATGGTAGGAGTTATGTAATAGTGACTTGGGCATGAGAAGGCTAAGGTGGTAGAATTAGGAGTGTGCTTTCATTGTACGCAGAGTGCCAGGCAGGGCTAGAAGCTGACTTCCCAGCTCTGCCCTCACTGTCTCCCAGGACGAATCCACTGGTATTTCATTTTACAATACAGGTCCCAGGCAAGAATGAAATCTGTTGAGCCACGCGCTCAGGACGTTTGGTCTACTCTCCTTACTTAGCTAGGGTTGCTTGAGATCTCTGCATGATGGTCTTTTTTTTTTTTTTTTTTTTTTCTTTAACATTCCATAAAGAATTATCTTGAATACACCAAAAAAATCCATTTTGTCTTCTCGCACAGAGCCTTGCCTCTTCTCCTCCATCGCTCAGTCATTTGTTTCAGGCAGCTGTCCGACTCCCTGCTCTCAGAGCCCTCTTACAAAGCATCGGGAACAGTCTGTGACTTGTGCCCCTCGTTTCTCAGTTCCAGTCACGGGATTGGAAGCTGTCCGTATGTCCACGGGCAGGGCCACACCTTGGCCTGTTCCTTAGGGGGCCACTGGGTCACCCTCCAAAGAGGCCTCACTTTGCAAGCACAGCTGAGGGCGGGTTTCCAGCACGGTCTCCGACATGTTTCAAATGCCACCACAGCCTCCCTTGTCATGTTCTTCACCTTTACAGTAAGCTCTCACGTTGTGATTTTTACAAGTCTTTTCCAAGGCCTCTGATTTTCTAGCCTGTTTAACATTGCCATAAGCAATAAGAGTGTAACTGTCTTGGCACATTCACTACCCTCTCCCACCCGCCCCTGCCCCCCTGCCATACCTTCTTGTGTCTGGCACGCTGACTTTATGAGCCAACAGAGCTGTTCCTGGGTTTCCTTACTTCCAAAACAGTGGGTAGGGGCAGGTACCTTTGAGAAGCAGGGAAAAGGGACTTCTGTGATTAAACGTAAAGGAAAGAAGAAGAAACTACACTGTGGAAAGAGAAGAATATACATTCTTTTCGATAAATTGGCTTTTGCAGTTACCGCTCTCTTTACTACTTGGGTAGAGGGGAGAGAGCCGGAAGTCCTATGGTTAGAGGGTACACACTTACTCTCCCTAATGTCTTCTTGGGGCAGAGCAGCACAAGAGAAGAGCAAATTCTTCCTGTACCCACGCACGCCGGTTAGGACAACGCATGCCCTTGAGATGCGGGAGACCTAGCTGAGAATCACACATCCCAGAACACTAAGCAAGAGTAGTCTCCACAGTTTATTGAGCGCCCGTGACAGCCAGACATTTTCCTGCTTCCTCCAGATCCATAATCACGTTCATCCCTCAAAATGTCCCTGAGGTTTTACTGTTCCCATTTTATAGATGAAGAACTGAAAGCTCAGGAATGAGTGACAGCTTATTCAAGGCCATGCAGTATCAGGACGTGAGCCCCGTGCACCTGACCACCAGTCCCGGGGCCCGTCCACTGCGCCGCGAGGCTCCACGCCTGCCCTAAGCGGGGTGAGCGGCAGGTCAAAACTGATCTTCCAGTCGGCCCCCAGCACCGGCTTCCAAGCCTACTGTCCTTGTCACTTGACTGCATCCTCACATATCCTGCTTTCCTGCCTCTCCTGTCCAAGAACTCAACTCTCAACGTCATTGCTAAGAAAGGAAGTTGTTGGGGGTGCCTGGGTGGCTCCGTCAGTTAAGCGTCCAACTTCGGTTCAGGTCGTGATCTTGAGCCCCGCATCGGGCTCTGTGCCCACAGCTCAGAGCCTGGAGCCTGCTTCAGATTCTGTGTCTCCCTCTCTCTCTGCTCCCCCCACCCCCCAGCTCGTACTCTGTCTCTGTCTTAAAAATGATAAAGAAACATCAAAAACAATTAACAACAAGAAGGAACTTTTTGCCTCGCTGAACCTAGCAGCTCAGTCCAGGACAGAAGTATGCTGGGTTCAGACTCAGAAGACAAAGCTTTGTGATGGGCTTCCCACTTCCCTACCCCCAAATACGTAACCTGCCTCAGCCTCAGTTTTATCATTGGCTAAATGGGAAGAACAGTGTCTACCCCATAAAGTGTTTGCAGGAATCAATGAAACTCACGTCCCATCTGCGTTCAGTGAGTATTTGTTGAATGAATGAATGATTGATGAGTGCATTCATAAATATGAATAGAAAACAGAACCGGGCACTAGTAAGTGGTAAAGTGGCCCAGATGCCTCTCTCTCTGTAGTCTTGTAAGCTGTTATGTGTAATTGTATACCGGATAGAAGGCTCTATTCACATTGTAGTCTCTGTAAATAGTGACCCATTCAATTTTTCAGTATACCAACTGAGCAACCATACCTGCAGCCCTGGTGTCCTGTGTTGTGATTCTAAGAATCACATCTACATACATTTGCTTCAGGTGAGGCCAAGGAAATCCTCACTTTCTGGCACTTCTGGCTTTGGACTTGAGTCCCTGTCTGTTTCTTGACATTCCAAGGAATGCCGGCCCCATGAACTTCTTAAACATACACAGGGGCTCCTGGTCTGGAGTCTTCATCTGGTTGCTAGAATGTTTAAAGAAGGATTTTTGTGATTCTTATAGGCTGACACACTGGCTGTCGTCTGTTGTTTTTCTAATCTCCCAGTAAACATTTGGAAAGTGAAGGTTTCGGCGTGTGTGTGTGTGTGTGTGTGTGTGTGTGTGTGTGTGTGTTTCCCTTACTTTGAAGAGTAAATAAAGCCATCAGATTTCGTGCGTTTTCTTCCATGTCCGCTCAGATGCTGCTGCTGCGGGTCTGTGGAGTGATTGAAATATTTGCAGCCCGTAGAGCAGCAGGCAGTATTGATGGATTTGGGGAATGCCGTTTGACAGTTACAGGCTCCTGTGAGGCATTGCAGGCTCCTCGGAGCCAGAGATGGAAGCGGGGGGCTGAGTGACAAGATTCTTCCTGTATGTCTCGGACCATATCAATCATGGGCAGAACCTCACTCCTGCGGGGAAAACGTGCTGGGAGCCCGGTGGGAGGCAGTGCTGTTTACCCTCCCAGCCCCCTGCAACCACACAATTAAAACCAAGGAACAGAACAAAGTCGGGCCACAGAGGTTTCCGCTAGCCCCCCCATTCCTTGTTCGTTGGGAGGCCCTGTAATTAGATCACAGCTTCTTCGTTCTTTTGGAAAGATTTAGAACAATTATCACACACGCTCTGCTGCTCTGAGTGGAAACGTGATTGGACAACTTTTGGAACTCGTGTTGATCTAAGACGGCGATTCTGGGTTTTCAACCCCTCACCAGCTGTGTGACCTGGGACACATAACTATTCTGAGCCACAGGATTTGTTTTTCTCCCTCGAAACAGGAACTGAATATATCTCCGCTGTTCTTTATTGGCCTAAAAAAATCAGAGACAATATGGACAAAATGGCCCAAACTTTGTTTCCTAGTGAAAGAAATATCTAGAAGTCCAAGTCCTATTGTATATAATTCTGATACAGGGAAGACTTAATTGTGGAAGTTATGAATCCTGACTTTCCCATGGATGAGCATACCCTCCATGTAATCAAAAATATTTTATTTCAAAGGCATGGCTTGTGGCATTTAAGATGTTTCAGGCACTAACCAATAATCCATTGACCTCACCTTTGCTAATGAGGTTGGAAGGACATTCAAAAAAGCTTATATTAGCCACTTTTACAAAAAAGGAAACCAGGCCTATCTCAGCATTAACAATGGTGAGGAGAAAATTCTGTTAATTTAAAGTACCAGTAAGTTCTACCCTATATTGCTAGCTCTTTGTTTCCTGGGATTAAAAAAAAAAAAAAAAAAAAAAAAAAAAAAGCAAAGGGATTACAAAATAGGCTCGATGAATCTGAATATAGTTTTGCTGGGCGATTTACTAATGACGGGCGCTTTTTGGGTATTAACATACCACAAATGGTGTGAAACCAAAGGCCTGCGGAGGTGATCTCGCTGTTTGGAAAGCTGGATCATCCCTCAGATTCCCAGCTTGCTGTGTGTCTTTCGCGTGTCGGGCAGGGCTCTGCTTTGCAGAGCAGGACATGACCTCTTTGGGGCTTGTCTCTCCTAGGAACTTCCTCCAAGGTGAGTGATAGGGCCTAGTTGTTCTTTGTTTCAGTTTGGCAGTAGTGCTGGAGAAGAAAATATATTTTTATGTGTTCGAACGGCAGTTAAAGAGTATTCCAGATTCCTCCCGACCTCCCCCCCCCCACACCCCCAAAAGGCATGTTCCCTAGCCAAGGCCCACATGGCTTTTCTTTGCTTTAAGTGCTCCTCATATTATCTTGACCTTAAAGTTTACAGGGTAAAGGAAACATTTATGGAACAGTTAAGACCAGTTAGAACATAACGACCTGCCTCATTATCACACTCTACAAATCTCCACTTTACAGAGTTCACTTCCCTGTCTCCTTTAAACTTGTGTTTGGCCTGCAAATGCTGTTACTGGTGTTCACAGATGGAAACACAGGGAACTGCTCATTCCTTACCTCAACTGTGCCAAAAATAAGAATCTTCAAGAACTCATAAAGTCATTTAACACCACATTAATAAAAGGAGCACAATTTTGAATAATTTTTGTAAGTACATGTTTGAGTTAGTAATAGGATTTTTTTTTTTAGCTGTCTGTTCATATATTTCATCTGCTTAATAAATAAACAGCTCCTACGAATCAACAAGCTAAAATTAAAAAAAAATAATAGTTGTAGGACAATTGGCGAAATTCTAAAACATCATTCAAATGACCAATAAGTATTTGGAAAATATTCAGGTTTATGAGCAAGGAAGAAACAGCTTAGAATAGAAACTGTATTAGGAGCGCCTGTGTGGCGCAGTCGGTTAAGCGTCCGGCTTCGGCCAGGTCACGATCTCGCGGTCCGTGAGTTCGAGCCCCGCCTCAGGCTCTGGGCTGATGGCTCAGGGCCTGGAGCCTGTTTCCGATTCTGTGTCTCCCTCTCTCTCTGCCCCTCCCCCGTTCATGCTCTGTCTCTCTCTGTCCCAAAAATAAATAAAAAACGTTGAAAAAAAATTAAAAAAAAAAAACTGTATTCAACCTTTATACATGAAGTTAATTAACCTTTAATTAACAAAGGTTAAAACTGTTAGTATATTATATTGGAGCAGGGCAGAAGTGGGTTTTCTGAAACATTGTGCGCAAGAAATAGAATTCCTCATTTCATTTCTCAGGTTTAATGTGGAGGTCACTAGCAAAAGTTTTAAAAATGTTTTTCACCTAAGATTTTCATAAGTGGAAAAAATATGTTAAAGGAATACTTAAAGACACATCCACAAATTTACGTATAGGGATGTTTATGCCTGTATTATTTATACTATAAAAAAGGAAGCACTAAAAATATTTAACTGTTGAGTTAAATTATGATGACCCCAAGCATAAAATACTATGCAATTCACAAAAATATAAACTAAAGCAAATGTAGGAAGTTGAAAATCTCAGATTGTGGTTGTATGCTTTCACGTTGTTTCTCTTTAAAAATATCTATTAAAACTTAGATGAAAAATGAAAGATTATCAACATTTTCATTGATTCATAAAATACTTTTTTCAAACGACTATAAAACTACATAAAATTATTTAAACATGAAGTTTAATTAAAAAAAATTTTTATAGTGTTTATTTTTGAGAGGAGAAGAGAGAGAGACAAAATGCGAGCGGGGAGGTGCAGAGAGAGAGGGAGACACAGAATCTGAAACGGGCTCCAGGTCTGAGCCATCAGCCCAGAGCCCGACGCGGGGCTCGAATCCATGGACCATAAGATCATGACCCGAGCCGAAGTTGGATCTTAACTGACTGAGCCACTCAGGTACCCTTGAAGTTTAATTTTCTAAAGAAAATTAATTAAGTCACATCACATATCATTATAAAAATAATTTGAAATTGTCGCATGGACTGTCCATCTGGTGAAGGGAATCGGTATCTACTTGATGCATGTTACATCTAGTCCTGCAAATACACACAATTAAGAGTGATAGCAAGGTCTTCATATTGGCCACTACCCGCATCTGCTGTGAGTATCTGTCAGTCTTTAAGTACCTCTCACATCATGAACTGGGACACAAGAAAACGGATACTCTGTGCTTGTGGGACACAATACTTTATTATACAAGAATCTTTCGGATTCAGGCTATCTGAGAGAAAGGATTTGACAAGTTAATTAATTTGTCTTTTCTGTTATCTAAAAGCTTGTAAGACTCAAATACTCCTGATACCCAGAAGCGTTTTCTATTTTTGAACTTGGAAACAGTGCACCAGAAACCACAAGGGCATTCAGATACAGTGGTCTTTTGTTTCAAAGATGTAGGGTAAGAGAGACGTGGAGCAGTGGTTTTCTGGGGGCCTGACTGGTGGCAGTCACCAGAGTGGATGTTTAGGGTACGTGCCATGCTATACAGGTGCTCAGCAGCAGATCTCAGGTAATGGGGGCATGAGTGCGTTTCCCAATGAATGTATTTTTTTGGGGGGTGTGTGTGGTGTATGGTGCTTTCTAAAGGTTGGGGCCTAGGGCAGGTGTTCATCTTCTGTGGGTCCCAGGCCAATACTGTATTCAGACACCCATTCAGCCATTCAGCCCAAAATGGCACTCGATGTTTTTAGACACGGTTGTAGGCATTGGGGATGTAGTGGTAAATGAAACGAAGACACCCCGCCCCCCCCCCCACCCGGTCATGGAGCTTGTGTTCCCCAGGGATGTGCAAGAAAACTGGAAAGCGAGTTGAGATCAGCTCGAGGAAAACCCTATATTCCTGTTTTAGGAATGTGAACTTCTATAAGGGTGGGGGCAGGGTTTAGTGAATTGTTTTCCTTATTTTATTTATTTATTTTTTTGTTTTTATTTTTGAATAGGGATTTTTATTTACTTATTTGAGTAGGGAATTGTCCATTTGAGGAAACAGGATTTTAATAAGATTTCTCTAATAAGTATTATGTAGAGTTGTTACTCAATTGACTTTGAGGATAAAATACTAATTAAATACAATGAAAGCTTGCAGTAGAACTATATCAGTTTTAGACCAGTTGGAGGACTTTTTTATTTTTATTTTTATTTTTTTTTTAATAATACCAGACCTATCCTTTTTGTCCTGTGATTCGTGTCTTGGTAAGTGGCAATAAAAGAAAAGTTTAGATTTCACACAAAAGCTTTGTGAGCTCACCGATTTTATTTCAGTTTCTATTTATCCACTTCTAAATGAGTCAACTGATGTTGTGCTCAGTTCTTTTTTTTTTTTTTTTAATGTTTATTTTTGAGAGAGACAGAGACAGAGTGTGAGTGGGGCAGGGGAAGAGAAAAGGGAGACAGAATCTGGAGCACGGTCCAGGCTCTGACCAAGCACAGAGCCTGGCACGGGGCTTGAACTCACAAACTGCGAGATCATGACCTGAGCCCAAGCTGGACGCTCAACCGACTGAGCCACCCAGGCCCCCCTGTGCTCAGTTATTTCAAAGATAATGGTAATGTTTGCAGAATGAGCCAATGTTCCCAATTTGAGATTGTGACAACCTTAAATTTCGTGGACTCAGATAGGGCTGGTCCTGGTAGGTAATGTGCACATAAACAAATGAGTATTTAGCTTCATGACTCAGTGTATTACATTAAAGATAGCAAGTCTAGCATTTTTGGTGAGTTGACAGGGATAAGAAATTGGGAAAATTTAATTTTACTGGCACCCTAATTAAAATTGGGAGGTTTCCTAGGAGAATTTAATACTCTCTTTCGTATCCCGCTGTGGTTGTACTTACCACTGCTTTATTCCTTTTAGATTAAAACTATTTTAAAAGGAAAGTGATAAAGACATTGTTCGTTGTGATTGCTATCCAGTGCTTTATCCATATTCAGTTTAGGTATTATAGGGCATGTATCATGTGCGATGCATCTGAATTATCCTAAGTGATTAGTTTGGATTTCATAACTGGGTTGACTTGATGCTACAGTCATGGAAAGAGAGGTGCTACCATCTCCTGTGTTCTGGATCAGAAATACCCCATCCCTCAGTGGGACTTATTGGGGGACATAGAACTTCTATCTAAATCATGTCTTATTTCCATGATGATTGAATTTCCATGATGATTAAAATGACTGCAATGTGCATGTTTTCTTTAAATAGCTCTTAGGAGTCTACCTGGCAGATACTGCTTGCTAAAATAAGCTGGTGATGTTGTTAATACATAATCAATGAGCATTAGGAAGCAGGAGCTGGCTGTCAATCATCTGAATACACGTGGTAATATATATACCACGTCGTCTTGACTGAACTGTGGCCTCCTGCACGTTTTGTCTTTTCGATGGCTCAGCCTTGGCTGATCACCTTGGATTCATTCTGTGGGGGCATCTTTCATTTGCTTTCTCTGAGCTACAATGTGTAGCTCAGAGAGGCATGGGTCTCAGTAATGCAGAGCCCCACAGTTTTTAAGGATGGGTGGCCAGCCTGGGTGTGAATTGCTTGCCTACAGTGCCTGCCAGAGTCCTCCACCTTCATGGAGACAGAAGGACTAACTGGGAGCCCCCCTTTGGAATGGAATTCCGCTGCAGTTAATCGTAAATGTTGGTAGCTACCATAAATGATGTGCAGTGGCTTCCGGTAAGTTCTTTTAGCTCCTCTTGTCGAAGAGAGCAGATGAGTGCCTTTTTGTGACTAAGAATACAGCTCCTCACTAGAGCCTTGTCTGGGGTTCCCTGTCTGGCTCATTCTCTTGAACCTTTTTCAAGAGCCCCATGAATTTATGGATGATTTTCAGCCTCTTCTTTTGTTTTATTAAAAAAAATTTTTTTAATGTTTATTACTCATTTTTGAGAGACAGAGTCAGAGCATGAGCGGGGAAGGGGCAGAGAGAGAGGGAGACACAGAATCTGAAGTGGGCTCCAGGCTCTGAGCTGTCAGCACAGAGCCCCACGCGGGGCTCGAACTCATGAACTGCGAGATCATGACCTCAGCCGGAGTCGGACGCTCAACCGACTGAGCCACCCAGGCCTCCCGCAGCCTCTTCTTATTCAGTTACATCCCCCTCATATATAACGCTGGCCCCTGCTTTATGTACGTGCAGAGTGAGACCCAAGTTCCCTGAGTTCTTTGCACGGACTGCTCTGACCAGCCGTGGTCCATGCTGAGGCAGTGTTTAAACTGCTCTTGTCTAGAAGAGTCATGTTCTGTTTGGGGTCACGCCTGAAAACTGCCTGCCTGCTCTCTAAATGTACTGTTGTCCATCCAGAGGAATACCTCAAGGCCACCCCTGTTTTCACTTTTTCATGTCTGCAGCCTAGGGGCTGCTTTAGGCTGGGGCGGGTCTTCCTTACCAGCCCTCCTGTACCACGGAGTCTTGGAGATTAGTCAGGAGGTCTTGCCTTGATGACAGTGGGTCATTTGTTTCCAAGGAGACATAATTAAAAACGAAACTCACTTGAAACTTCAGGACGGATCATATGACTCAGCTGAGTGTCTTTTCCTTTTTCCCTTTTTAATGCAGAAAGCTCCCAAGGACATATTTTGGAAATAGCGTTTGGTTGTGAAAAATGTGGAATCTAAAAAAGTATTGCCTGAAGATGGGAAATCTTTAATACAAATTGCTGCGGCTTTTGAGGAATCAGTGGATTGTGGAGTTATAGTTCTTCATTGCTGAGATAACATACCTGTACTTCATTAGATATTCATGACATGTTGAGGGGGTGATAGTCAACCTTCCCCAGGTGGACCGGAAGTCACCCTTGACCCTGAGCTGAATGACTTAATGATGCTGATGGATGATGGTAGTGATAATATCTACCACTTATTTTACATCTGCTGGATGCTAGTGTTAGGCTAGTTGGTTGATGCAGGTTCTCACGTATTCATTCCGGCATTCCTATGAGATGGATACGATTGTCTCAGTGTTCTGGGACAGGAGAAATTATGGATCAGAAAAGTTACGGCTGCCTGGAATTTGAAGTGAGGTTTGTACTCTGGATCATTTCTCGGGAGTCAGAACGAACTAGGAAGGGGGTGGCCGCTCTTCCCCAGTACCACCACATTTCCACTGCACCCCTAGGGTGTTAACAGAAGTGGCATAAACTTTGCCCCTTTGTAATGCTCTTGGTCTGTAGCTCTCCGAGCCATTCCTTTCTGGTCTTCAGGAGCATGGTCTGTTAACCCCTTCGGGTACCCAAGGCAGCCCTTACTGTTCATGCATGAGGATGGCTTACTTAGGAAGGTCCTGGCTACCTTCTCTGTTCTCGGGGTCCTGATCCCAGGGCTGATACACCTGGTAAACTCAAGGTGAGCTCTTTTCTGATTCTCTCATCTGTGCTTGTAGGCCGTCCACGTGGTCAGACTTGCTGAAGTGCCTGTTGTGCGTGTTGTGACCTTTGCGCCTGGACCTCAGATTTCCCTTTTCAAGTGTAGCTAGTGTAAAATTACTCCCTCTACTTGCTGCCCCATTCATAAAGTCTCCCAAGAGACTCAACACCCGGTGATTGGTGGTTGGGGTCGGAGAGAGAGTGCTTTATATTTATTTATTTATTTTTTAAATTTGTGTGTGTGTGTGTGTGTGTGTGTGTGTGTGTATTTTTCCTTGAGAGACCGAGTATGAGCAGGGGAGGGGCAGACATTGGGACACACAGAATCCAAAGAAGGCTCTAGGCTCCGAGCTGTCAGCACAGAGCCCAACGTGGGGCTCAAACCCACGCACCCGTGAGTACATGACCCCAGCTGAAGTCGGACACTTAACCGACTGAGCCGCCCAGGCTCCCCGAGAGTGCTTTATATTTAAAAGATGTCCTCCTAACTACATGAAGGAAAAAGAAGGACAAGAACGTCACCCATAGTCCCCTTTTGGAGTGATTCTTCCCCCCTAGTTTTGTCTTTCATTTGAGTTGAACTGGGTCTGTATTTTTGCAGATATACTTGCAGTTGTGGGGCCTTCTGACTGTAGAAGAATCTGTGATGGAAACTATGTGCTGGGGAGTAAGGGCCACTATGGAGGCCCCGGTACTGAGATCTCAGTCCAAGGCGCTGGATGCAATACCACAGGTTCTAAATCACGTGCATGGGGTCACATTTTTGCCTTTCTAGTGATGTGATGCAGGGTCTCGTAGGCCCACGGTTGTAACACCTCACGTTTTTCTCCACCCCTGCTGGCAATTTGCATTTAGAATTTGCCTGTGTAAGTTATATTTTAGATCAATAATGCAAATTGGAAGACCCGGTAGGGCCCAAGGCCTCATCGTGTCTGAATAGGACTCTACGAATTTGAGAAATAGGGAATATACACACCCTCTCCTTCCTGTTTTCCCCATAAATTGTAAACAGTCCCAGTTGTTTGTAAGTGAACTTGGGAGTGCCTTTAATTGGTGGTGGGGCATCTGTCTTCATCCACCAAATATATTTTGAGCATCTCTTAGGTACAGAGTGTCCTCTCTGGCCCTGTTGGCGATCGAGGGCTCTAGAAAACCACTTTTAATTTTTATTTTAGAGAGAGAGAGCACATAAGGAGGGGAGAGGCGCAGAGGAAGAGAGAAAGAGAGAGAGAATGAATATGAATCTTAAGCAGGTAGAGCCTGATGTGGGGCTTTATCCCAGGACCCTGGGATCATGACCTGAGCTGAAATCAAGAGTCAGTCAACAGACTGAGCCACCCAGGCACCCCTAGAATGGCACTTTTACTCTCAAGGTGTCTTCAGTGTATTTGAGGAGAACTCTTTGCTTATTTATTTATTCAGTCAATTTTATTCAGGATCAGCTATACAGCAGCCACTAGCCTGTGTGCTGGGGACTCACAGGTGGTAATGGAGGCAGATTCTGTCATTGAACTGGCTGTCTCTGGATGTCCGCCATGTTCTGAAGGTGCTAACTCTCTGGCAGATAAGGCCTAAATCCCGCTTAACGAAAGGTTCACGCAATGAAAATGTGAAGAGAGCGCCAGAGGGGAAGGGACGGGGAATCAGGGGGAATCAAAGATATCCCCTGTCTTAGATGGTGTGTGATTAATAGTTGCTGGGACGACTGAGTCTTGGGCCATCAATGACAGACTGGTCTGGGATGCAGGGAGGTGACAGGCTAAGAGAAAAGTCGTTTGTAGATGGCGTCACTCTGACCGTCAGAAATGTGGGACTTGATACCATTGTGGTAGTAGCCTGGGAAGGTATTTGCATCCTCCTCTGAGGGCTTTTGGAAAACTATCAGATGGCCACCACAAAAAGTAGGCTTCATCTTGGCTGGACGCGGAGGCTTGGCTATTCAAGCTTGTGTCTCTCTCCATTCCTACACTGTAGCAAGCCAGCACTTAGGGGCTTGAACCCTGTTCTCTCAGCCCCCTCAGACAAGAGCGATTCTACCCTGTCGATCTAGGCCGTGCCCAGGTCTTTGCTCACATTGGACCAACCCGACTCATGTGGCATCTCTGAACACCAGTCCTGGTGGCCACTTCTGATTTGTCCAGCTTGGCTACGTGTTCACCCCTTGATTCAGCAGGTGGGCTTGGGCCCCCTGAGAAGTTTTTGGGGTTGGAGGTGGTGGCCCTGAGGTGATCGAGAGGCTGTCGTCAGAAGGAGCTATGGACTCAGGACAGGTAAAAACAGATGTCCGTTAGAGTCGTGCAGTAACTAAATGCACCCTAATCAATCCTGTTGGCCCCAGCCAATTCGTTACTTAAGGTGAGACTTTCATGGCTGTGCAGAGACGTGGTGCTAGGGACTTTAAACAGAAAAAGAGAAGGGACCACTGGCCCGTTTTGTTCCTCGCAAATGGTCTTCAGTTTTATAATTTCCGACGAGAAAGCCCGAGCCGACACCCTGCTGGGATGATCTTCTACTTACCTGCAGTAAGTGGAAAGGGTGTCCGCCTCCCCCTGCCCACCTGCCTCCAAGAAAGCCCAGTCCCAGGCTCTAGAAACCTCTCCGTGGGACGGACTGACCGGCATGCTCTCTGGCCTGGCCGTGTGGAAACAGCCTTGCTGTAATTCATCGTTTAAAACTCCAGCCTGCTTGCCGCCTCCAGAGTTTTCCCTTAATGCAGCCGGCAAGTGCATGTTTGGCTGTGATACCTTGTCGCTGTAGAGCGGTGAAGTGTGCCTTTTTTCTCTGGGTGGCTCGCTCCTGGCCGTCCGCCCTAAGTGTATCTGTGACTGCCATAACGGAGGTCGCTTCTTGGGTCTTGATCATTCTGAAGTGACATTTGGTGTTAATTTCCTCGTCACCACGGACGGCCCCGGGGACCCACTTGGGATAAGGTGAGTTATAGGCCATGCGGCAACTTTCCTCCCAGTGACCCGTCTGAAAGGCTTTTTCAGGCCCTCACATCAGGGTGTTGAGAGAGGAGTTAAGAGGTTTTATTCTTATATGTTTGGGGAAATTATGCCTCCCTGCACCCTACTTAGGAGATGACACTGTTCTCTGTTTTCTCCCAAATTATGCCTCTCTTCGTAGGGTAGGAGGAGGAATTCCCGTGAGTCGTTAGGAGCGAGCCTAACTGGGGCTGGAGAACACGGCGCGGGGACGCCCTCAGCCCGGGGCACAGATCATGCTCATGGCGCTCTGCCTTGAAAGCCTGTGGGGCTACCTCTGGCTCCTGCTCTTCCCCTCTCGTCATTAATTGCTTCTTTGTATCTCTAATGTTTGTTTATTTATCTTGAGAGAGAGAGAGAATGCACACCACACGAGAGAGTGAGTGCAAGCAGGGGAGGGGCGGAGAGAGAATCCCACGCAGGCTCCATGCTCAGCACGGATCCCAACACGGGGCTCGATCTAGTGACCTCGAGGTGGTGACCGGAGCTGAAATCAGGAGTCGGACACCCAACCGCCTGAGCCACCCGGGTGCCCCTTCACTGCTTCTGTTACTCGTGCATCCCGGATCCCAAGGGAGCATAATTGTTGCCCGATTCCTCAAAACAGTGGGAGTTCTTTGACATCCATGCAGTGTTCATCTTTGTGTTCTCCCCTACCTGAGACTCCCCCTGCACTGCAGGTGGGGAGACATTGGAAGGAATGGTTAACAACAGAACAGCACCCCAGCGTCTTGGCTCATTCTTCTGGGGGCCGGGCCCACCCACGGGGGAGGACTTGGCCCCAGAAGGACAGCTCCATGAGGGCAGAAAGTTTTGTCTGCTTTTCTTCCACAGCTGCCTCCCCACTTCCTCAAATAGTTCCTGGCGGAAGATAGGGACTCCGTAAGTGCTTTGTCGAGGGAACGGGATACCTAAGGAAGTTGTCTGTCCTGTGTCCTACAACGCTGGGCTCGCCTCATGTGTAATTTTATTTCTAAAACAAAATGATGTGGTAGGTGTTGTTACCCCATTTAAAGGCGAGGAAACTGAGGCATAGAGCTGTGAAGGAGCTTGCCCAAGGTTACAGAACTCAGCCCCAGGCCTGTCTGATGTTAAAGCCTAAACAAGCGCATCTCCTTACGTTGTATTGGCCTTAACGGAAAGGGGCCTACAAATAGCGGCTCGTGGGCCCATTCTGGCCTGCTGTGGGTTTTTGTACAGCCCGAGAGCTGAGGGTGGCTTCACATTTTTACATGTTTGAGGAAAAAATCAAAAGAAGAATAGTGTTTTGTGACACGTGAAAATTAAATGAAAATCAAACCTCAGTGTTTGTAAATAAAGTTTTATTAGAACACAGCCCCACACTCCTTTGTTTATACGTTGTCTGTAGCTGCCTTTGCACCATGATGGCAGAGTTCAGTGGTCGGGGCAGAGACCTTATGGCCCCCCAATCCCACAAAATATTTACTGTCTGGTTCTTGGCAGAGGTTTGGTGGCCCCTCCTGTAGCTTCCCACATCTGCCTTTGTTCTTCTTCTCTGTTGCTTTCCTGGGAAGGCAGGATAGCGTAGCAGTCACCAGAAGGCTTTGGGGTTAGACCACGAGTCCGTCTTGTCTCTGCACTGGCTCGTTGCAGGAACAACATTGCGAGCACCTTGATTTTCCTTTTCTAGATTCCTCATCAGTCACGTGGAAGTAACACTGTACCCACTGCATCGGGTTGCGGGTTGCGTGAGGATTAGCTTTAGGAATGACCACATGTCGCTAGACTCATTACTTGAAACATCACTTGGTACCTGATAAATGCTGGGTACATGCCAGTTACTGTTTCCCGTCATCCATCCGTCTCTCTCTGCCCCTCCCCTCACCCCCTCTCTCCCTCATGCACACACATGTAATTTTCTATCTTCTGTTTATCTGAGCCAGAAGAGAACATACTTTTTAGTCGTTCGGCCTTGCTTAAGTGTGGAGTGGTTAATGTAGCCGAGCGGAAATTAATTGCTTGTTTTGTTGTGATATAATTAAGAACTTAATTAAAAATGGATAACTCTAACTTTTCACTTCATTTTCTCCGTTTGCACAATCTGGGTATTTTATTTTGTAGCCCATTAAAATTTGAAGGTGAGTGTTAAGTGTCAGTAACTTTGATGAGTCTTCCCGGAGGCGGTCCGATGGGAACGCATTTTGTGTGCCTTGCTGAGGGTGGCGTTTGCAGGGTCTTGTGAGTGCTGAGCCCCCGAGGAATGCAGTCACCGGCTGGGAAACCCAGGCATGTGCATCAGGCCCATGGGGGCCCACTGGCCATGGTCTCTTTCAGAAACTGGCCTTGGCGGGCCTTCTTCCTACTCACCCGGGCTCCTTCAGGTCCCTGTGCAGTTAGGAAAAGTTCTCTGGGATTTTCATCTGTAAATTCCGCCTTTCCCGTGGCAGGGCTGGGATACCACACAGTCTCCATTGCATAAATGACTTCGTGGAATGGAGCAAAGGAGAATATGGTATTCCTTAAAACAAAAAAACGAAACAAAAAAACGCTTCTGCTCCCCACCATCGGTAAGTGGAGCAAACTTGAGACTGTATACATTTGAAGTCCTCTGTCATCACTTCCCTGTCACGGGCTTCAGTGTTATCAGCCCAATTCACCATTACAGCTGAGCATGGCCTATTCTGCCCAGAGCTGGCTGTCCTGAGATCCTGCTGCCTGCCTTCACGGTCGCTCCAGCAATAGTTTTGCACTTGCAGGAGAAGAAGCGCACGACCCAGTACCACGCAGAGCCAGAATTGCCTTCCAGGTTTAGGTGATTCCCAAACTGCGTCCTCCTAGCCCACCATCTCCTAGGATGGTCAGTGGGTTACATGGGTGGAAGGGAGGATGGAAAGAAAGCTAGTCCAGCCGTTGAGCAGGTTCCCCAAAGGAGCCAGGTAGAAATAAGTGAAGAGAATAAGTGGCTTGCCCGTCTTATAATTTTGTTTCTTTGGTTTTACATTTCTTTTTTTTTCAATTACAAAAGAAATGCATGTTTATTTGAGCAGTTGTTTTTTTTTTTTTAAGTATAGATCTGTATACAGGGGGACTTAAACTCCCTCATTTTACTCTGTATTTCTCCCCTCAACCCTGCCTCCTTCCCTGGTAGTCATAGTTAATAGCTGGTGTATTCTTGCATGTTCTTTGTTCACATTCACATGTGTAACACACACGCTGAAGAGTGTGTTCTTTTTCTCCAAAGTAAGTGGACACATACGTTCCCATCCCTAGATAGTATACAAGATCTGCCTTCCAGCCAGTAAGTACAGTTGCAACATATTCTTTTTAATAGTTGCATAATATTCTGTAATCTAGGCCAGCAGGTTGCATCCAGCTGAAAGGACATGTGTCCGAATGGAATTAAGAGCTTCATACATAATTTCTTGATTTTGATGAAGGAGTTTTCTTAATAGATATCTCAGACATGACTTCAGGCTGCAAGGCATATCATAGGTGGAACTTTTTATGTCACAGGTGGGCCTAATTATCCTTGATTAATGTGCTGGAAAACCTGATAGAACAGAGACTCGGGAAGGGACACTGAGGAAGGTCTGGATCATATGTTATTCTGAGCCCCGTAAGCAGCCTCTGTGCACACAGCAGGCACTCCGGTTTGTCTCTGCCGATGCTTAACACAGTGAGTTATGAGACAGGGAGAAATCTAGACTTCAGCCACCGTTTAACAAACTGGTGACTCGGAGTTCAGCACTCTGGCGTTGCCGTCCTCATCAAAGGCTATATCTTTATCTAAAATTTATTAGCCAGCTTCAAACCTGTTTGCCAGCTCACTAATGGAAGCCTTTTGAATCAATTTGCTCCTATAATTTAAACAGCATTTCAATGTATATTGTCGGAGCAGAAAGGAGTTGAAGCTCCTAGCCAGTAGAATTAATTATTTATTATCCTTTTCATAAATACTTTCCTAGACCAACCTAACTGAAAAAATGCTTAGGCTGTTTAAAGCACACACACGCACACACACACACACACACACACACACACACACACGGACACAGTGTTTTCCAATGGCTAATTTGAAAAATGTCACCATATTAGTTTTCATTTACGTCTGTCAGGAAACATTTATATCTACATGTAAGAATTTTTTTTCCCCTTTCACCAGATTTTTTTTTTTTTTGCAGAGTATGCATTTAATTCACATTTACAAATTGGTTTCTGTTTTTAACTAAAGGCACTTTTTCAGCAGAAAAGATGTGTATGATCTAACTTTTAATCTCAGTGGCATGAGCCTTGAAATGGCCAACTTCCTTTTCATGAGAGCACTGTTTAGAAAATATAAATCTGCTTGATTAGTTCAGAGGAAGGATCTTCAGATTAAGCTAGTGTTAGTTAGCTTTGTTTTTTTTCTTCCGCTGATCATTGTGGGGAAACAGAGTTCCTCTGGTCTCTCCTGGCTTTGCACATCTTGGGAACGGTAGTGACAGCTTTCATTTTGGACTGTCTTTTCAAGGAATTCTGTGGAGTAAAGAACACAGGAAGATAGAGATAGTGTTTCCTATGGGAGCAGAGGGGAGGGTTGTTTGCTGTCTAGTATATGGAAGATAATGTCTTCTTCCAGCACTAAGTTGAGGTTGATTTGCTTGATAAAAGATTTGGATTCCTCATCTCACTGTTTCTCTTCCATGACTCACACCCAGTAAGGGCACAGCATCCACCTGTTCTACATCAGCCTTGTGGGACCGGGGGACAGAGGTGACTGGAGCTGATGCCGAAATGGACTTTGCACTGTTTGCACTCTTGTGAGCAACAAGTACTTCGTATCCGACCCTGGAGTCTCGTGTCTTCTACTAGCTCTCACAACACGTGGCAGCTGGCTACTTAGATTACAAATAGGGTGAAATCTTAGATTCTTCACAGTTTGAAAATTCCCAAATCAGTAACAGAGTTTATAAAGAGCTAGGTAGGCATGAGCAAACTGTGGCCTGCTTGCTAAATCCAGCCCACAAGCCTGCTTTTCCAGGCCCATGAAAATATAACAAACAAAAATATAAAAACAAAGACTATGTGACAGAGACCACATACGTTCCCATAGACGAAAGTATTTACTAAAGCATTTACTGGCCCGTTACAGGAAAAATGTGCTAAGCGCTGATATGGAGAAAGCGGTAAGTACAGCGTCTGATACATCGAAGGTACAACAGTTATAACAGCAAACACTGAAATACTGTTAATTATGTATACTGTCCATTCACTAGTGCCCTTCACCCTCACAGCTGTCCTGTGAGGTGCGTACTTCCATTCTCTTCATACAGGTGAGCACAAGAGTGCCTTTATTACTGTCTTTTCCTGAATTATAATGGGGAGACTGGTTAACTTACCCAAGGTCACACAGTTGGTAAATGAATGGTGGCAGTAACCCTTTAGAACCCAGGCTGCCAGACTCTGAGGCCCGTGTTCTTAACACTTTGTTGCCTCACTATGATGGGTACTCAAATCCTTGAGTTCTTACTCTGCACGTGTTAGGTGCCTTTCCGTGCTCTTTGTAGCCCTCTGCGGTGGGCTTCCCTTTTGCAGATCTAGACATGGAAGTTCTTGCGAGCGTGAAGCCTTACCCAAAGTTGTGTCCCCATCAGCATTGGTCCCAAGACTCAGATCCCAAGTCCGTCTGGCCCCAACGCTGATATTCTTTTCACAGCGTATTCTACAGCAAAGGCAGCCATTATTTTGGCCCATTTTCAAAGTGACGAGCTGGAATATTTTACAGCTTTCTTAAATTAATTCTTCATGTTGGTTATAAATCACTTCCTCTACGTTGATGGGCCTGTGTATTTTTTGGACATTTGTCTGGTCTTTAGATACTTTGGCCCCTTTAAGGATGATGTATCTTCTAAAATGGGACATAAAAGGGAACCGAAGAGGAATCTTAAGGTGCTCCATATCCCTCGATCCATCGTGAGAGAGCTGGAAGTGAAAAGGTAGCTGGGGCGCCTGGGTGGCTCCATCTGTTAAGTACCTGGCTTTGGCTCAGGTCATGATCTCATGGTTCATGACTTTGAGCCCTGCGTCGGCTCTATGTTGACAGCTCAGAGCCTGGAGCCTGTTTCCGATTCTGTGTCTTCCTCTCTCTCTGCTCCCCTCCAACCCCCGCCCCATCTCTATTTTTGAGAAAATAAACATTATAAAATGTTTTGTGAAAAATAAACATTATAAAAAAAGAAAAAAACAGGGGCGCCTGGGTGGCTCAGTCGGTTAGGCGTCCAACCTCGGCTCAGGTCATGATCTTGCAGTCCGTGGGTTCGAGCCCCATGTTGGGCTCTGTGCTGACAGCTTGGAGCCTGGAGCCTGTTTCAGATTCTGTGTCTCCCTCTCTCTCTGACCCTCCCCCGTTCATGCTCTGTCTCTCTCTGTCTCAAAAATAAAATAAACGTTAAAAAAAAAAATTAAAAAAAAAAACAAAAAACAAAAGGTAGAATACTTTTTCCTTGGAAACTTAAGCAGATTCACTGTCAAATTCCTTGTTTTTGTTTGGGTAAAACAGTTGCTCTGAAAGGCCCCATCGTCTTATAGTCCTACCAGTCTTTAGTGGTTTACACTTTTTTGTTTGTTTAATCTGGGATAATCTGATATTAAATGAAGATTTTTTTTTAAACAATTTTTTTTTTTTAATTTTTTTTTTCAACGTTTATTTATTTTTGGGACAGAGAGAGACAGAGCATGAACAGGGGAGGAGCAGAGAGAGAGGGAGACACAGAATCGGAAACAGGCTCCAGGCTCTGAGCCATCAGCCCAGAGCCTGACGCGGGGCTCGAACTCACAGACCGCGAGATCGTGACCTGGCTGAAGTCGGACGCTTAACTGACTGCGCCACCCAGGCGCCCCTAAATGAAGATTTTTATGTTATCTCCTAGAACTCTGGAAGTCCACCCATATTAAGCCCATTACTTTAAATCCCATTTTCCGGGTAACTGAGAATAGATCTGTGGATGCTATTCTATGTCATTTTGAGTCATATTTAAAAAAAAAATACTTTTGATGATTTTATGTATCATCCCATCCACAGATGGTCTTCTCGTCCACCTGACTTTCAAATCTGCTTTAGTCTTGGGAATTTTGCTTAGGTTGAAGGAATGAGCGTGTGTATCTTGTCAGAGCAAATCACAAGCCCGTGTAAACTCACTCTTGCTTCCAGCGTCTCGTTCATAGAAACTACAATCTGCTGAAGTTTCATATTGTTGTAACCTAGAAGCATGCCCATATTTATCACCCCTGGGCTGCTTTAGCATTTGAATATTATTGGAAATCTCAAAAGATCCTGGGAGCCAGTCATGAGAATTTTACAGCTCTTAGTTCTTCCAAATCTAGGTGTAGGCAGAGAGCGCATGTAGTAATTCAGTTAAATGTCCCCTTTTCTTGTTTTCCTGATGGGAGCTCAGTGTTTGTTTGCCCCATTGAGGAGGAGGCTTTGGGATGAGTGATTGTGTCTTGTCCTCAGATTTGCCTTTACTTCTTGGTCATTACGGAGCTCAGTCTTTCCAGCCGTGAAAACCTTTTCTACCAAGTTAATGGCGGGGGGTGGGGGAGGGGCCTGGTGAGGCATTTTGTGAGCACGCAGTCCAAAGAGCTTGGGGAATTTTGTTAGTCTGCCTTTTCTGTCTGGCTTTATTTATTTATTTATTTATTTTTTTCAGGGATTAACTAATACACATTGTGTGCTTCCGTGTCAGGCAGAGCAAGGTTCCCATCCTAGCCAGGAGACCGTTGATAAGCTCGTCAAACTTTTGGAGCCACGGCTAGCTTATTTGTAAAAAGAAAATGGATTTATTTATTTCTGTATTACACCTTACACGTAAACTTTGAAGCTTAGACCAACAACCAGTTCATTTTGTCTGGTGGTTTTTCTGAGTTAGGAATTCAGCCTTGGCCCAACTGGATGAATCTTTCTACTCCTTGTGGCGTTGACCGAGGTCACTCAGTGGCGCTCTGTTGGTGGATGAGTTCCTGGCATTCAGCTGGTCTAGGGTGGTCACTCATATGCATAGCACCTTCCCGGGGGTGATTAGGATACTGGGGTCACCTGGGCCTCTCGCCTCCCACGCCTGTGCGTGGCTTTCTGACATGGCAGTCTTAACGGAGGCACATTTCTTATGTGGTGACTCAGGGCTTCCAGAGAACGTGTTCTAAAGGACAGGATGCAGAAGCTGGCAGTTTCTTAAGGTCTGGGCCTAGAGACTGGCATGATATTACTCCTGTGGTCAAAGCAGCCACAGAGCCCACTCTGATTCAAGGGGAACAGACATACACCCACTCTCCGAGATAGAAGTGTCGAAGAATTTGTGGCCCTCTTGAATCTGCCGCTGTGGGTATAATAGCGTCTACCTTATCACCTGCAGAGTAAGTCCAAGCTTTCTGAAGACTGAATGAGATGTTCCTGTAAAGCACCAAGCACCTTACGTGGGTGATGGGAAATGTCCACGACATTGTAGCTGTTCCTAAGGGCAATTAGAGTAATAACGCTACATCACAATAAGAACAATGCTGTTTTTCTCCATGACACTCTATGCCTGTTGTTTGCAATTAGAAAGGTCAAGCCAGTGAGAAATGGGGCAGCATGGTTTCGTTTTGCCTTCCACCTCCACAAGGCGATGTCCTCAGCAGCAGGTACAGTGAAGAGTTGAGTGTTTGTCATCAGGGCTCCATCTCAAATTCAGAGGCACCCCAGTAGATGGTCATTGACTGCAGGTGTTTTCTCCTTGGCAATTTCTTGGAACCCCCCCCCCCCCCATCTCCACTCTAATTCTGAGCATTGTGTCTCACTTTTGTCAGTGGCAGAATGTTTGAACTGTCACTGCACCTCCCACGATCCCTTCTGAAATGGATTCCTCTCATGCTGTCCTTTGCCTTACCGTAGTAGAGATCTGGGTGCGTCCACACAATGAAAACCATTCATGAGCTTCCCCTTGGGTAGCAGTCAAGTCCAAACTTGCTGGCATCTAACTCTTCCCTGAGTTGGTCCCAGTCAGCTTCTCCCACCGTCTTCCCCATTCAGCTGCACCTGCTAAGTTTCTCCCAAGGAGCAGTGTTGAAGGGTGGTGTGGAAATCAGATTAACTCACTTGGTTCCTTCTCCAGCTCTGCACAGAAGTGTTTTTCTGCCCTGAGCCTGGCCTCCACTGGACCAGACAGAGAGCAGCATGTATTCAGACAACTCATTCATTCAGTAGACCTTTCCTGCATCCATAGAAGCCACAGAAGGAATTTGGAGCTGAAGTGTGAAATTATGGGACCTGCCTTGCAGGTGTCCATACTGGCAGCTGGGTGAGAAACGGGGGCGGAGCGGCCTGCTGGCAGATGCTTCAGGTCGCCCAGGCGAGAGGTGTCTGCACAAACGTGGTTGCACTGGGTACAGAGTGGAGGAGACGGTTTGGGAGGTAGGAAGGAGGTGAAAGCAGCACAGTATGGTCAACACCTGTAGGGGGTGGTATGCGAGGCCAGTGGAGAAAGAAGGGTGAAGGCTAGTGATCCGTGGACCGTGGAGTACATGGCAGAGCCATCCATGATGTGGGATGTAGGACAAGGAGTGGATGGGAACACAGGAGTCCACGGTAGCGTGTGGGGTTCAAGGCTCCTGTGAGGCCTCCAAGTGGAAGTGATCTGTCGGCATCTAGATTTAGATCTGGCACTCAGGGATGCGGACGGAAAGGAATTTGTCCTGGCATGATTGTATTGGCCGATTTGGACTGGAGAACCCCGCATTTAACTGAGGTGTCCTGCTTGCCTTGCAAATGGCTGATTTTCAAATTACAAGCAAATACATTCCTAACATCCTAACAGACTCTCCCATCGTACCCTGCACTTCAGCTGAACTAGAATCTTTTCTTGCTTCTGTTCCTTTCCTGCTGTTCCTTCTGCTGGGATGGCACTCCCCATTTTTACCCTCCCTGCCCCCTCCCCTACCATCCTCCTGTCTCCTGATGTCTGACTCCTGCCCATGCTTTGAAACCCTTTGTGTTTCAAGGTTGTAGCTGCTCAGAGTTAGCACCACCTTTTCCTACCCTCCAAATGCCTTTTTTTTTTTTTTTTTTTTTTGGTCTTTGGTGCATTTAGCATATAACACATTGTATTATATTAGTTTCTGAACTCTTCATGATTCCCCTACTGGTTTGTAAACTCCCTTGAGGTCAGAGGTCGGCTTCCCCTCTTTTTGCAGATTTCATACCTTACATAGTTTTCTATCATTTAATAGCTCAGACAGTACATAGTTCCTGTCTTCCTTGAGCTGTACCTTTCCTGCGCCCCTGAGCCCTGTAGGATTTTGGCAGAATGAGATCTTTTCGCATCAGGTATTCCGTGTTGCTGATCAGAGTAAGGATGTTGAGTCTCTGTGCCTCAGAGACCAGGGGTTGATTACTTTCTAGCATAGTCCGGTGTTTTGGCTTCAGGCTCTGTGTCCTTCCTGGCGTATTAGACCCTGGACTTTAACTACTAAGCTAACTCTCAGCCCGATGACTTCTTGTTTCACCTGTCCCTCACTGCTTTCCTTCCCTGGATCGGGGATTCTCTTTGGGGAAGGCAAAGTAACAGAAATCCTTTTTCCTTGAGTGCCTGGTGGATTCCCAAGCAGCCCTCCGCAGTATACCGAGTCCCTACTGGCTGCAGAGATGAAAAGTAACATTCTCAAAAGTAGCCCGACGGTTTTTCCCCTTTTTTGGTCTGTTTTTGGTTGTATTAATTTCCTGTGCTTCTGGTCCATTAGTTTCAGGTTACCATGTCAATCAGTCCAGGTCGGGAAGCAGTGAGTGCTGCCCCTGTGGTAGGCCCCTGCCTACATGTGGCTGACACAGCGTTCCCTGCGGAGAGAAGATTTGACTATAGATCTAAACCCTGGCTGAATCCAGCCTGCAAGTGTGTTTCTTTGGCCCTCATGTTTCATTTTTTTTTTTTTTAACAATTACTTATTTTTGAGAGTCAAGCGGAGGAGGGGCAGAGAGAGAGAGAGAGAGAGAGAGAGAGAGAGAGAGACCGAATCCGAAGCAGGCTCCAGGCTTCGAGCTGTTAGCACAGAGCCCGACGTGGGGCTCGAACCCACAAACCGTGAGATCATGACCTGAGCCGAAGTCAATGTTTAACTGCATGAGCCACCCAGGCACCCTTCTTTTTTGAAATGGTGAACGTTTTCTCAAAACGTCGATTCTTGGTTTCTCCCCCCACAACTTGCCAGTGTTCCGGGAACCCTGGCCCCAGGTTTCGCAGAGCTGAGCTGGGCTCAGTGGCTGTCATAGTTGGAGGGACAGGGGGCATCCACTCCAGGTCAGCTCACTCTCGCCCGTCCCTGGGGTGTCACCCCAGGGGTGACACACCCTGGGGTGTCACCTGCCCTCCCTTCCTCATTGACATTGCCTGGCTGGTCCACAGCCATCACCTGCAGCCTCCGGCTTCCCTGCTGGAGTGTGCCGAGTGTTTTGGTGGAGCGGAGGAGGGCCTCTTCAGCCACGCCGGGAGTCACAGACACAAAAGTGCATCTCTAGGGATGACTGATTTAGGCAGGTGGAGAGGGTGGTGAGGCAGTCGCCCCAGGCAGAAGCGGAGAGCTAAAAACAAAACAGCCCAGGGTGCTCTGAGTAACGGTGGCATTAACCACGTACTTCACTGTCTCTTCTTTGGAGTGGAAGGTGGAAGAACGGGGCTCGGAGGGGTCGACAGGATTGCCCCGATCGGTTCATTGTGGAATCTTGCTTATGGCGATTGTCCCTCGATACAACACTTCCAGCCCCAGAAAAATCCAGTGAAAAAGACATTCACCCCCAGTGGTTTGTCCATCAGAGGCCCTTTAGTGGGTATGAGAGGTTACGGAAGCTGTATCAGGACACCCGATCCCGTGAGTGGTAACGAGTAGCCCCGGGTGAGAACCCCCTTTCTTTGAGTGTGATCCCCAGCAGCTCTCTGGTTGTGGGGAAGTTCAGTTCCTTAATCCCAGACTCAGTCTCCCAGTCGGTCAAATGGAGTAAGACTGAGAGATTGAGGGCTCATCTATGCATGGCACCAGCACAGCCATGGCCGAGGGCACATTGCCAGTGAGTGGCATTGACGGTGCTGCTAATGACAATGGAAATGACAAGTGCCACGTGTCCCTAGCAACTCGTAGGAAAGACGGACAAGTCAGGGCTTTTCCCGTCTCCCAGCATTTAGCTGTGCCTACAGCAGCCCACTGCTTTTCCGTTCTCCTAACGGCCGTGAGCAACCTCAGATCCTTCTGGAAGCAGGTTGGTCGTGAACTATAAATAATTCGATCAAGAGGCCCCGGGCCCCGCCCCTGTGGGTGGGGTCACCATCAGAATATGGGGGTCAAGTGTGTGTGGCCGTGACCCCAGCGGTGACGTGCTGCAGCCAAGTCCTCAGATGCTGAGTAGACCCCAGCGGGTGGGGTGGACCGTCACTGTCGTGTGCCCTCACCTGGCAGTGCGCGAGGGGCGGGGGCGAGTATATTTACCACCCGAAAGTTAGGGAGGCTTTGATGAACTGGGCCATCTCTCCTCAGTCCCCATTTTTCCTCGCGTCTCCGAACTCTCATTAATTTTTCACAGGCTTGTGATGGATAGTTTTTATTTATTCACGTCTGAGGTTCTGTTGTGTGAAAAGGACTCATTTTATAACATTACATATTCATGGCTTGGGATAGATGGGATAAGGAACTTATTATTAATGTGTCACTGTGGGAAACTTACTCCAGTTCATTTGCGAACCTTGTTAAATTTGGTGTGGTCAGCAGACACGGTGAAGTTTCGGGTGCGTTCCCTCGATGGAGGGCAAAGAGTTGGCTGTTGCTTCCCCTCGATTCAGTGCAGTTGAGTTTATATCTTATTTAAATATTTGGAAATACTCATCTGAGGGTAGAAAAGAACATCGGAGTGAGGTGGGGGCGGACGGCAGCGATTAAGTAGAGAAAGAAGCTCCTGTCTCCTTGTCGGATAGCCTGGCTGCCCGGGCTTTCCGTGGCTCTCCTCCCAGGGGCATAGGAGGGGCGGTCCCCTTCCTAAAGGCGAGGTCCAGAGCCATGCCCTTCCCCACCTCCCCGCCGTGCCTAGCATCTCTCCTTGGGGCACGTTGCACATTCCTCCACCTCTTCGGTCCTCCTGACCTCTGCTCTGGGTTCTGGGGAGGTCTCCACTTGCAGCTCCCACTGACATCACAGAATTCCTTGCCCTGGACAGATAGAGGGAATGTCACCATACCATCTTGTAAATCAAAGCTGGGGGTGGAGGCAGGGCCCAGTAGGGAGCCCGGCCCAATCTGCTTCAGCGTGAGCTTAGAGGGGAGGAAGCATATGTTGCACTCAGTTCTCTGCAGAGACACGCTCTGCTCTCTGGTAGGGACGGTGTGCAGAGTTTGCGGCATTTGTGGGGGCCGCTGTGCGTGTGCCAGTTTGGTTCAGCAGCGACGTGGCCAGTGGTCGCTGCCCCTTAACAGACTCCTCCTCGCCGAGAGAAAAGCAGAATAAATGCACGGGAAGGATGCATTTTGAAATCTGGAAATTCTCCAAATCAGGCATCGGACTTGAAGAGTGTCCAAAACGTTAAGAATCATGTGGTGCCTCCTTGGCCACATGTCATGGGGATTTTCAAGCCTAGGATTTGTTACTGATAACCTTGTCCTCTACAGAGGTTAAGAAAAAAAATTGAAATTCTTTTGATAATCAAAGCAATTAGCTTACGAAGTTGATGCTGGGGTGTACCCGGCATGAGTAGGGGACAAAGGAATGAAATATGCCTTTAAAGGCATCCTCCGACGATGTTTCCATAATGCAAACCATTTGTTTCTCGCCGGGATTCCATTGGCGGTGCGCTGGTGTTATATTGCCATTTATATTGGAAAGGCAGACAGCGCGAAAACTGTAGTCTATTAAGAGTTTGTGAGTGTGTGCATGTGTATACAGTGAAATAATATCTAGTGTAATGTGAAGTGACAGTCAAAATTACAGCTTTTCTCTCGCCGCAAGGGCACTTCTTTGCCAAGTATAGTAATATTGTTGTCGCAGTGTTCAAGGTTGTCAGCAATTCTGGCTTACTCTGCAGAGAGTCATAATAGTGTGTGGAAGGAAGGAGCTTCCTGTCAGGGGAAATACTATAATTTTGATATATATTTGTTGGTGCCAAACTGCAATTAAATAGGAGGTGTTGGAAGAAGGTTTTATTTAACCAGCTTGAATTTGTTAATTAATTAGCAAAAACGTATATTTGGAATGCTTCAAGAAGCAGTTCCGTGATGTTCGCGTAACTTGATTCCACGCAATTGTTTTTGTGTTTGTCTGTCTCTTTGGAGAAAACAAAACACCCCCTCCCTGCAAACAGTGCAGAATAAAATGTTTTCAACCACCAAAGGAAGGGAAAAGTAAGACACCTTGAATAATCTTACCTCTTACCTCTTTGGGGGACATTTCTTAGCCTCTTAATGTTTGGAGTTCTCCCCTGGTGATCCAACAGACGTGTAGTATCTGGGGCATTGTCTGTTACGTGATTTAACTTGTACCTTGATGAGTTTGTGATTATGTTAGAGGACTTTGCAGGTGCCTAAAGGAAAAAAAGAATGGTCTTGGCAGTTTCTGTGTGTGTGTGTGTGTGTGTGTGTGCGCGCGCGCGCGCGCGCATGTGTGTGGATTAAATTGCTTGCGGACATAAGTCCATCTCTGTATACATGGTATCCACCTCTGTATGTATAGTATCCACCCCTGTATATATTGTATGCACCCCTGTATATATAGTATCCACCTCTGTATATATACTATCCACCTCTGTATCTATAGTATCATGCTAGCTCCCATGTTTTCGTTACTTGGGATAGTAACAAGTTTCTTAGTGACCGTTCCTGTTTCCATCCTGAGGAGAGAATGAGGGCGTCACCAGAGTGCCCTGGAAGCAATTCTGATGAAAAGGACTTTCTTTTTTGAATAAGTGGAAAAAACAGTGGGAGACTTAAATAGGGACAAATGTATTAAAAACTCTACTGCAGTTATGTGTTGAAAAATAAGTAACAGAAGGATTGTGTTGTTTTAAAAAAGATGTACTTAAGGGTCTTGAAAAAGCTATGTGTGTGGGGGGGGGGTTGGGGGGGGGGAGAGCCCTGCCCTCTCATATCGAGCATTTTGCAAATTAAGTGAGTTTCATTCTCCCATAAAATAGGAATCCAATAACATTTTATATGATCATAAAATGTGTCTACTTTTGTCTCCATCTCTTATGAAAAAAAAGGAAATATTCCCAAAGTATATTACAAAAAATAATTAATAAGCAACCTTTCGTAGTTCTTTTCCAAGGTTAATTATTACCCTAAGAAATCAATTTCAATTTCTTCGGTTTGAGAGACTCGTTTGTGACTCGGTGTTTCCAAAAAAGGGAGTGAGTTAAGATGCTAAATGGGAGCCTTCATCCCCTAGAGAGAATGTCTTTGCTGCTGGCCGTGATTTACCCGGTGCTGTCTTGCCTGTTTATGCCCCATGCCAGGAGAACGCATGGAAAATGAAATAGAGCTGTGAGGATCTAGTGCGGCAGATTGGTTACAGGAGGAAACAGAAGTTGTCTTCATATTGTTAAAATAAAAGTGAGATGCCCTTGAGTCTTCACAAAAGAAAATGACTTGGCCCTTAACCTTCCTGACAAGCCCGAGCTAACGGAGCAGGGGGTCCGGGGAGGCAGCCTGTATCTCTTTGCACGGGGATCACTGCTCCTGTCCTGAGACAGAGGTGAGCATAGCCAGGAAGAGGGAAGAGACCCTCTGACCTGCAACTATCTCCTGATGGAACACAGGAAACCAGAAACGAAGGGGATGACTCCCATCTCGCCTCGTGGCGATCTTCTGTAAAAGTCATCAAAGTCACACTGTGTTTTCACCAGGCACCTGAGTTTCTTGAGCCGAGACTAGAATGTTCTGGTCCATTACGGCTAACCACGGTAGGCTCTCCCCATCGGGGGCCACACTTTGGCAGTGGTGGGATTTCCTCTCTGATTCAGTATGTTCTTCAAGTACATGGAAAAAAAAAAAGTTTGGGTGCACCTGGGTGGCTCAGTCAGTTAAGCCTCCCACTTTGGCTCAGGTCATGATTTCCCAGTTTGTGAGTTCGAGCCCCACGTTGGACTCTGCACTGACAGTGGGGAGCCTGCTTGGAATTCTCTGTCTCCCTCTCTCTCTGCCTCTTCCCTGCTCGCTCGTGCGCACGCACTCTCTCTCTCTCTCTCTCAAAAAATATATAAATAAATAAACTTCAAAAATAAAATGCTTTCCTTAAAAAAAAAAAAAGTTTATTTCCCCACCTTTAATCTACTTTATATTTCAGTGTTTGGCTTAGAATTTCCCATGAGTTGGAATGGTTGATTTTCTGTATTTTGCATGTGTTAAGGTGAACATTTCAATACTTTGTGACATTCAGTGAAAAAAAAAAATTGCAATAACCTCTAAGGATGAGGTGAAACAACCAGTCAGTTGGTCTGTATATTGATTCTTTATATTGGGGATCCCCAACAGACTGGGGGGGGCAGAGGGGTCTGGGTTCGAGGGAGGGGCTACGAATAGTTATTCAGGATGCTCTTCTTGTACATGAAAGAGTCTGAGTTCAAACTAGCTTACCTGGAAAGGGTCATTTTCGGCTCATGAATGTAGAGTTTTCTGCAGAAGTCAGCAAGTTTTCTCTGTAATAGGACAGATAATAAATATTTTTGGCACTGTGGGCCATGTGGTCTCTTGTCACAATACTCACTCACCTCTTCCTCTGTAGCAAGAAGAGCCACAACGACGATGGGTAAACCAGCAGGTGTGGCCATGCTCCAATACAACTTTACTTATGGAGACCAGGCTTTGGATTTCATGTAATATTTCACGTGTTAAAAGCTATTCTTTCTTTCTTCAGCCATTTCAACATGTATTTTTAGACACTGGGCTGTTTGAAAACATGGGGCTGAGGTCCAGATTGGGCTCAGTGGTTCATGAGGGCCCCGTCTTTAACCTCTTGATTTTGATTTTTTTAAAAATTGTGTTCTTCCAAGAGAGTTTTCTGAGCGGGGATCAAGCTTGCCACTGATAGGGACTGGCCCTTCCGCAGCGGCAGCAAGAAGCCATTTCCCTCACTGTCCCCACACAAAAGCCGCAGCGAGAATAGGATGGGCCTGGCTTGAGGCATGTGCTACCCCTGAATCACTTATGACCCACAGGATGCGGTTCTTTGGTCCCAAGGCCTGGCCCTACGTGGGGTCTGGGAGGCCCAGCTCCCTAATGCAGAAATGAGTGCCATTTTGGCCACAGACAGGACATGGGCTTATATCCTGGACAGTCCCAGGTGTCGCTTCCGGACTCCACTGTGAACCTTTTACAGTCTTGCGTTATAATTTTATTTTTAGATGTCTCTGGAGACCTCAGGAAGAAGTCCTTTCTGAGTATGGCTTCAGAAAAGGAGTGCGTCGGGTGGTTTCTTATCGATGACTGGCAAAGTATGGGCCTCTGTAAGTCACACAGCAGCTCCTTCCTGGAAGCAGAGCTCAAGGCAGGCTTCTCGTTCGGTTGATCTGGGACGTTGCGCCTTCGCAAGAAGGGGGGTGAGGACAATGGCATAGGGCAGGGGGAGTGGCCCGGCTTCCACCCGCGCCCATGCGGAGCTCTGGAGTATGAAGCTGGAGCGTGGATGCTGCTTGACACAAGGCTCTGGCTGGCTGGCAGGCAGTGATTAGCCAGCCTCTGCCAGAGAAGGAGGCTTAGTGGGCACAGCCCCAGGTGAGGCAGAAGCGGGTAGTTGTGGCTTAGCAGCCAACACTCAAGAGCCACTGGGTGCACCTGCCAGTGAGGGCTTCTGCGGTTAGGAGGCAGCATTGTAATAGGCTGGTCTGCACCAGAGAGGCTTCTCTCAGCCCTCTACCCATGGAAGGAAGAAGGATTTTGGCATCAAAATACTCTGCAGGCAGTGTCCGTAGCTGGGTATTAATGGACGCCCCAAGTGTGGGTCTACACTTTTAAGAAGTTTAAACCTCTCTTTCTGCCAATGGCCTCATACCCGCTTTTCCACCTTCCGACCTGTTTACTTCAACAGAGTGATCCTCTAATAACTTTTGTTTAGTGAAACTCAAGCCTTTTCAGGATGCTGTGCTAATGTCTTCCTTCCTTAATTGAGTAAATATATTATACACAGCTGGGTAGGTGATTTCCTTGCTGGCCTTGCTGCTACAATTTGAAAATGGATACAATTTTCTTTAACTCACATAGAATGAATGAGGCATTTATTCCTGGTTTCCTGTGGCTCTCCTCCTTCAGAAAATGTATTTACATGGGTATTTTTGAACCACTTCTTAAGAAACTGAAAAATTAAAATAAAAAGGGGGGTGGTGGAAAGCCAAGCCAAACCCCTTACCCCTCCTCCAAACAATGGCTACATTGTGACAACAGTGGGTTGAGCTAAATTCAGCTACGTCAAGGAAGAGCAGTAAAAGGAGACGGATTGTTCTCTAAGCTTCACTTTATTGGATATTGTAATTGACATATAGTTGTCATTTATAATCATCTGTCCATTCTTGTGAGTTGGGAGCAGTAAAGTTAATTGTGGCAGCTCATTTGCATTAATCTCACCTCTGAAGGGTACAGTAACCCATTAATATCATGTCATGATGAATTATCACAAATAACATTGAACATATTGATTAATGATCTCTGAGATTTGTATCTCGTTAAAACATTTTGTTAGCTCTTTAAACTTTTAAGCCAACAACCATTGCACGTAGGAGGTGTTCGAGTCGTCTACTAGGTGGTGGTGGGGAGTGGCATACATTGGCAGGGTCACTGGTTTAAGGAGTTGGACCACTCAGTTCCCATTAGATTTTTTCCCCCCTCTTCAAGAAGCCAAGCACATTTTCTTGGTAACCTCCTCCTACTTTTCCCTGGATAATGGTTTCTTCAAAACAGCGGCTTCTTTGATTATAAAGCATTTCTGATTCTCGACTGGAATGATTTTAATAAAAGAGTTTTTTTGTTATCTATTCAGTTCCTCAATTGCTGGCCTTCGGAATCTCTTGTCTACCTAGATCTGCTTGTTACTTTAAAGTGCACGTGTTTTTTTTTTTCCCCTCCACTGCATCAAAATTTCTGAACTTTTGTGTTAACATAAATATAGACCATATTTGGAATGAGTTGTTGGAGATGAAATAAGGTCACTTAAAAACATGACTTATCCTTCGTTTTATAAAACTTCATTCCTCTTTTCTCGGGTGCTTTCATTTTTCAGGTGATTGTCCCGAAGGAACAAATATATTGGCCCCACGTGTCATGTGGGCATTAGTGAAAGTATTAAAAATCCTCTGTAACAAGCCCTTTGTAGAATTTCCTGGTAGAAGTTTCAATACACTAGGTGCAGTGAAGTAAAAGGTTGGCCTAAGAGTTGAATTGCAAAGGTCCTTCTTTGCGGCTCTTTGCTTCACAGGTTGTGAAAGCTCTACAATGTTTGATCTCTCTCAGCTTACATGTTCCTTCACCTACCTTTAGCATTTGCTCTGTTTTCTCCAGATAAGTATTTAACAAGTGGCAAATACGGAGACTGGTCTCCTCTGCTGTTTGCTGTTTAGAGAAATTGGACCTGATGGTCCTGAAGTAAGGGTACTTTGAAGAAGATGTCATTAATGCCCGGCTGGTTTACACCCCAAGAGCCGTTCTAGAGAGGGACCGAGGGCAGCAGCTGCTGGTCTGGGGCCCTCCAGCCTGGGGCCGGGGCCCCCCACGGAGGGCAGGATGGTGACCCCCGTGCCTGTCAAGCAGCCGGCTCCCGGAAGGCTGGAGTCACCGGTTACGACGGTTAGGAAAAGGCAAACGCATGAGAGCTGCGCGCTGGTGGGGCACAAGGCAGCCATTATGTACTGTTTGTCCCTTTAGCCAGCAGGTAAGGACAGTGTTGCCATCCTTCCTTCCCTTCAGATGCTCACTTTTATGAAGGGGTCTTAAAACAATAACCGGACCATATGTGTAGCAATCTTTGGGCCTAAATAGCTAAGGACAAAGTAGATTGCTTTTTTTCTAAGGGCCACTTTCCTTTCCCTTCTTTGTCAGGCCTGCGATGTTCCTCACCCACTGAGTATTTAATATCTGTGTTTTCAAATCAAAGAACAAGCTTTTTGTCTCCCAGGATAGTATCTTGTAAAGCCAACCTCTTTATTACTTCACTGGTTTAAGGCTTTATTACTTGCGATCCAAAGCCTGCTAGTGAATTATGCATGGTACGCTCCTCAGCATCTTCACTACCCACGCTCCCGCCACCTTTTTGGGGGGCCCGGAAAGTACAGGGAGATCACAACGTGTGTTCGTTTCTACCCACGGTATTAATCCTTATTCATTTTAAAAAAATCTGCTAACGGAAATATTTCTATTCAGCTCATTAATCAATTGTGACTTTCATTCCCTTGTTTTGTAAAAGCTGTTGCAATAAATACTTTTTTTTTTTCACAAGGCGAAAATCCAAGAGATGGATGCAGCCGGCGTAATTAATTGCACCCAGTTACAGGAGATCAGCAAGTTTGTGAGATTCACATGCTGCTCTTCCATATGGTTGCCCAGTAGGCGAAAAATTTGATTAATGTTTTGAAGTAGATTTTTTTCAGCAAATATTACAGCCCCAGATGAGGTGGTTTTTTTTTTCCTTTCTTTTACTTTCTAGTATTGTTAGGCTTAGCTGAAGAAACCAATCCTCTGATTTAAAGCTTAATAATATTGTGATCTAGCGAAAACTTAACATGCAATAAAAATTGCAGTCTGCCTGCCTCTCGTGGATACAGAAAAATAATGCGTTATGTCTTTGTTTGTAATTAAGTAAAACGTGAAAGTCAGATTCTAGGACTTGATTCCCCCCCCCTTCCTGAAAAGAAAATATAACTGTGGTTTTAATTGATGTATTTTTGGTGTGATTTATAAGCAATATACATGGGCAGACTTTTAGAAGTGTAAGGGAACAGTAAACTAAAACACAAATATGAGTCAGTGAATGGCTTCTTATTAATTGCTGCTCATACCAATGAAGCCACCCTAAATACGACCATGTGAGTGTCATAGAAAAAAATTTAAGCTGTTTCTACTGTTATTTCAAAGGTATATTGGTTTCATAACCACTCAAGACATTCATAGTTAATTTCTCCTTTATTTAGGAAAAAAAAAATAAAAACCTCCCGATTTTCTTTTTTCCAAGTTAGAAAGTCTGTTTTATCTTACGGCTCCTTGTCATGCTGGACACCCATGCTTTTATGTCACTGCCCCAGTGGGGTCATGCTCCAGCTTATTTTTCTGATCACTGGGTGGGAATCAGCCACTGGGTGACATAATGGGACAAGATATGGTAGGCTTGACCTTGGCGTTCAAAACAACAACAAGAGATTTTGGAAATGTGGGAACTGGTGATCCGTTTCGCAAGGAAAAATGAAATAAGACGAACTTCTCCCCTTTGGCAAATGAGGCCTGATGCTTCAGATAGCTTAGCTTTTCTGTTTTGCTTTGCTTTTGAAACTTAATGATTTCTAATTGCCTAAGCAATATATGACTCTCCTTAAACCTCGATGTCTGCTGGAAGGACTGTTAGCTCAGGTGGTTAAAGCCTGATCTGTAACTGGGTACCAAGCTCATTTTGAATCCTGTGTCATGGAGTCATGAACAAGAGCCATAACTTTGACCCGCCACTGGTCCGGAGAGAGACTCAGTTCAGCAGGAACCGAGTTACCATTGAAAACAAAGCCAGCAATATTTGCTGTCCTCTATAAGATGTCACTCACTTGCTGCTTTCTTCCTCTGCGTCTCAGACATTTTAAGGGCTCGAAGTGCCCTGTTTCCAGTGGCTTCACAAGGAACCAGCTCAGTCAAGGTACAGGGGCCAAGGCAGAGACCAGGCCAGGAGGGCCATCTCTTCTGATTTTGAGTTAGTAAGTCAAATCTTTGAAGAAAAGATTAGATACTTTTTGATAATATTAGATGTGTTTGATCGTTTCGCTAAACTAGGTTTATAAATCTTTTTTTCTGTATTATTTTTATCTTAATGACCGTGTGGGTAGTAATTATCTGTAAAAGGCATGAAAAGAAGTGTTACCGTGACAGCATATTTTTAAAAAGTCTGAAGAAACCAGCACAGCCTGTCTTCCCTAAGTTTGGGCTGAAGCTCTTTTGTTCACGTTCGGTGTTATCTAGTTAGAGATTATGATAGTGACGCAGCTTTGGAAACACCCTTTAGGAAAACATTTGTCTAAGATTTACCTAACTTTTTTCCTTTGTCAGTCAGCCATTCCTGGTGAATATTTTTTAACCAGGAAGTTTAAGCAATCTGTCTCTGAAAGCCTGCTACATTCAAGACAGTTCATACAATTGCTTCCAATTACAGCCTGGGCTTTTTAATGAAAAAAAAAAAAAAAAAAAGGAAATAGTTTAAAGTTTTTGTTTAGTATGACAGTTGCAACATGAATGATACATGGTCAGTTGGCAGGAGACAGTGCATCGAATTATTTATGAGTTTATCTTTTTTTTTTTAGCAGCACCTATTATATATATATATATATATACATACATATATATACATACATATATATGTATGTATATATATGTGTGTGCAATTTATTATTGAGTCATAGTATGAATGGCTGAGGGAAATGTTTGAGAGGGTCTGATGAGGGCCAGTGCCTTATGGCAATGAAAGTCATGTTAGTTTTATTCACAGCTGGTGGATCTAGGTTGGTCTGATTTTTGTTGTGAAGCTGTGGTCCTGGTGGTCGTTTGAATAAAATGCGTTTGGAAGCAACAAGCCTGTTCACAGAGCAATATTTTGTTTTATCAAAGGAGAAGAATATATGTCCTGTCCATCTTTCATGAGTAATACATCCTTCTACACGATAGCATTGGCTGAACAATCATAGTGACCCTTTATATCCTAGAGGAGCCCGATACATTTGCAACATCTCCCTTTATAAGTCTTACTTCCCTAGAAGTAATCCTTCGGAGAGCGACAATTCCCAGAGTATCAGTTCCCTTAGATGAAATTTCCTTTTATTTGAACTAACTGCGTTGGATTGTAATTTACAGGCTCTGTCGGTATACAGTTGTTCAGATCTGGTATTTCACCCGCAAGCATCCATCAGTTGGGTGGACGTTGGCGCATTTTTCAAGCGGGAAGAAGTCCAAACAAATATAAGAAGGGAGGAAAAAAATACCATCCTGGAGATGGGAAGAAAAAAAAAATTATCCTTGGGGTCTCACAAGTTGAGATCGTTGCGTGTTGCCATGCAAAACTAACACCCAGCAGGGAGGTTCTGCTCTTCTCACAAATTCTCAGTTAACACAAGGCGCCGTGGCAGCTGGGAGCCAGAGAGAGTGAGGGTCCTGGCTGAAATGCGGTGCAAGGCGGCTCTTGAAGAAGTCTTGCTGGGAGCACACAGCGCTGGAGGGGAGAACTTTACCTGGTGCTGGCAGCGAAACTTTGCCAGTCTGTTTCTTCCCCTGCTTCAGGCTTGAATAAAATGAGCGCTAATGATTTTTAAGGCGTTTTTTAAGTGATTTGTCTTGGGAATGCTAAATTGGCAAGAATAAAACCTAGGCAGGAAAGTTGATTTTTGATGACCCAGAGAAGGCATGTCCTAGAGTGATTTAGTAAGGCTCCAGTGGTCTAAGATTGTTCCACATCAGGGAAAGTGTACAGTTCTCAGAATTACTTACTAATGAAAAAAAGAGGTGGGGGGGAAAGGTCGTTAGGCTACTGGGCATTGGGAATGAGCAGCAGCTCTTAAGATGAAGTGTTCTGAGAAACCTTCTGCCATGGGGATCCAAGATAGTGCCTTCCTGAAGAACGGTTTCCCTTGTCCCGGAACGAAGGGGACAGGGAAACCCCCAGATTCCCGTAAAGGTAGAGGGGTTGTTTCATGAACCCAAGAAAGCACAAGAGATCCAAGTGTATACATACATCCCAGTTCTCAAATCAAACTTATTGTTGCATTTTCTACGTAACCAATATTTGAAAAACACAGTGTTGGGGAGTCTCATTTTCTTTTGTACTAGCTTGGGCGTGTGAGTGGGTCTGGTTCTTTTTAGGAGGCACTGAGTAAAATAATGTGTACTATGGAGAGAAATGCCCTTGAACTTGACAGGTGTTTTCTTCAAGTTTTCCGAGTGAGTCTACAGCATGAGTCAGCCTATCACAGATTTCAGAATATTCCTTGAGAGTTTTAGGAGTCATTTTATTTTTATTTTCGTGAAGAGTGAAGTAATTGTATCTCATTGATAATCAGAAGCTTATCAGCCCATGAATTCAGTTACAGGTATTTAAAGTCACTTCTATTAATTCTTTAAAATGAGATTGCTGCGCACGCACACACACACACACATTTCCATTTCTCTCTCTCTCTCTCTCTCTCTCTCTCTTTGGAGGACTTGGGGTTGGTCAAACAAACATACGGGCATTTACTTAGGGAGCACTCTACAGACATGTCAATATCTGCCCACGTGTTTATTTGTAATTAAAGTTAAGATGCTCTAGAATGGCTTTACCATTAATCTAAAAACATAGAGTCGTTTCCTGGTGAATGATATATGACAGTTTGCCCTGTGCTTCCTCTGAAAAGGAGACTGTTCCTGTGGCATTATTACCGAGCATGGCTTTTCCTGTAGGGCTCACGGCTTAACTGTTTCAAACTCCTGTTGTTCTGTAAATCTGTCAGAAGGGTCTGCAAGGGACCATATTTATGACGAGAGTGTAGAGTGGTCAGTCTAAAAAGCTCCTTAGTGTAGTACTTTGAATTTTAAATTACACACATAATTCAGAGGTAATGTAACTTGCAGTGTCGGACTTTCGTCCATTCCGTTAAATGGAGAAAAATGACTGGTGTGAGGAATGACTTATTGATTCTTGGTGGGAAAATGACTTCTGTAATATAGGAAGTATGGTAAAAGGAATAGCTTAATTATTTACGGAGCACTTTTCAAAATATGCTTTTACAGCAGTACAAATTGTGTATATACAAATCGTACAACTGGATTCTTTTTTTTTTTTTAATTCTTTCTTAGAGGAAAGTTATGAGAAGGCTTATCGTATTTAGTTGCTAAGGCAAAGTTTAATTTTGCTTAAACTCTTGGTGGCTGTAACTAAGAAAGGTACAAGGAGCAAGGAGAAGTTTCTAAATACCTTAAAAATATGATTTGTTCTAATTGCCATTTCTTATTTACGTTATACTTACGCTCACTTTAGGGGAACTTGACTGCCAAGATTTACAAAATACACTTCTCTCTCTCTCTCTCTCTTTGTCTTTCTGGTTTATGATGTTTTTCAACAGTGTCATGAACTCACTTAATCTGATTTCATCAAGTAAATATATGGGAAATTGAAATGACATATTTTAATCTGGCATTTGAGGAAATATTCATAAAATATCAGATAAAATATTTATTTTGGCCTTTTCCTTCTGATCTCTCTTTTGATTCAGTGTGTATTCTTTGCTTAAGGACCACAGCCTAATGTTATTTTGACTGCAGTTCACAGTGTTGGCAGCCTTTCAGATAAACAGCATATTTGTGGTTAATTGGTTGAACATGTTCTATAATTATAATTATATTAAAACCTTAATGTGCTTGAACATTTGCCCACTGAAGGCCACTTGCATGAACTACGTTATGTTTCTGTCATTATAACTGAGCTGTCTGGGGCTGACATTCAGCAATTGAGGCAGGACAGGGGACCTGGGAATAACACAGAGGCTTCTCATTATTTCCGTCAGAGACCGCTGTTTGGACAGTTTTAGAAGTTGACCATGAAAATTGCCGTCTGGTTGTTACTCGGATCCCCAGGTTTCCATCTGCGGGCTAACGTTTCTTCAGATTTTCAAAAGGGGTTGGCTTGGCTTTTTATCAAAGTTACACAACGGCTGTAAAAAGCAAAATTAGCACTTTATCAAGTTTGGAGCAAATTGCCAAGGCCACCAGGGAGCCGGGAGAGTCACCAAAGACCACTGCTTGGAACTGGGCAAGGAGCCATCTTTGAAATGAGCAGAGAGGTCTGATGGCCACCAGCTGAGGAAGGGAGCCTCTTTTTTTCTGCACGCAGCCATGCCTTTTGGATTGACATGCTGGACTGGTAGCCCCCTGGGACTTGTCAGCTGAGAATCTTCTTTGCAGATACTGAGTCAATCATACCATGGTATCTTACGCTGGTAAGAGTATAAACCAGTGTCTGTGACACCCTCGGGTTTTGCACGAACTGAGGATGATGTTTACATTTTTAACTGGTTGAAAGAAAGAGTGAAAAGAAGAACAGTATTTCCTGACACATGGAAAATATATGAAATCCGAATTATAATGTCTGTAAATAAATTTCTTTTAATGTTTATTTATTTTTGAGACCGAGTGAGAGAGAGCACCAGTGGGGGAGGAACAGAGAGAGAAGGAGACACAGAATCCGAAGCAGGCTCCAGGCTCTGAGCTGTCAGCACAGAGCCCGATGTGGGGCTCGAACTCACAGGCTGTGAGATCATGACCTGAGCCGAAGTCGGACACTCAACCGACTGAGCCACCCAGGTGCCCCAAGATGAACTATTTTTTTTTTAATTTTTTTTTCAACGTTTATTTATTTTTTGGGACAGAGAGAGACAGAGCATGAACAGGGGAGGGGCAGAGAGAGAGGGAGACACAGAATCGGAAACAGGCTCCAGGCTCTGAGCCATCAGCCCAGAGCCTGACGCGGGGCTCGAACTCACGGACCGCGAGATCGTGACCTGGCTGAAGTCGGACGCCTAACTGACTGCGCCACCCAGGCGCCCCAAGATTAACTATTTTAATGAAAAGTCAGAGGATGAAGCAAAGAGAGCTACACTGGAAGAGTAGCAGGCAGCCTATCTCGTCTTCCCAGGAAAGCTTTACGATCTCCCTCCTCCTTTCCACCTCTTTCCTTTTCTGCTTGGCTAGGCCCCTCCCCGCTCCCCCACCGGCCAATTTCTTCCTTTTCCCTGTGGTGACAGGGGCACGCCTCAGGCCCTGCAAGGGTATCTCCGGAGGGCTCACAACCAAAAAGGAGGCTGGACTCCAGCTCAGAGTTAGACTGTGGTACAGCCTGAACTACCAGCTTGCAGTGGGGGTTATCAGCTCCACACTGAAGGTAACAAAGCCCTTACACCTTTCATTTTATTTTTTTTTCATTTTTGTTTAACGTTTTATTTATTTTTGAGACAGGGATAGACAGAGCGTGAACAGGGTAGGGTCAGAGAGAGGGAGACACAGAATCCGAAGCAGGCTCCAGGCTCCGAGCTGTCAGCACAGAGCCCGACACGGGGCTCAAACTGACAAACCGCGTGATGGTGACCTGAGCCGAAGTCGGACGCTCAACCGACCGAGCCCCCCCCCCCCCCGCCCCGCCAGGCGCCCCAAATAAAATTTGATTGAAATATGCCACAGCCATTTGCATAGGGATCGTCTTGGGCTGTTTTTCTGCTGTCAGGGTAGTGTCCTGTTTGCAGAGACGCTGTGGCCTCACAGCTGAAAATATTTACTTTCTGGCTTTTTTTGTAGAAAGTCTGCCACCCCTCATCTAAATAAGATGTCCTTCATTTTCTGTGTCCCACCAGGGCAGCGAGGGTTTTAGTACCGGGCCAGAGAGGGGGATTTGGGTCGGATGAACGAATGAATGACCTGTCTCACCAAAGCTCTGAGTGCACGGAAGTCTGCTATTTTCTTATCTTTGGCCTCGCCCACCAGACAGAGTTTATAAAATTTGAAAATCTGTTTCCAAACATGTTGGGATTGATTTTTATGGTCTTCTGATTAACCCAATAAAAATGGCAACAACACAGCAATTTTAAGAAAATAACAGAGCCAAGTGATTTTTTTTTTTTTTTATGTCTCTGCATGCAATCCATATTACACCCACATGCAGTATTTATATGGTCCAAATAATTCTCTTTTGGACTTAGAATGCTTTAAATTAGGATTTACTGAAAAGACTGTGTTCTGTTTCATAAAAAAAAAAAAAAGAAAGGAGGGGCACCTGGGTGGCGCAGTCGGTTGAGCGTCCGACTTCAGCCAGGTCACGATCTCGCGAGATCTCGCGTGATCTCGCGTGAGTTCGAGCCCCGCGTCGGGCTCTGGGCGGATGGCTCGGAGCCTGGAGCCTGTTTCTGATTCCGTGTCTCCCTCTCTTTCTCTGCCCCTCCCGTGTTCATGCTCTGTCTCTCTCTGTCCCAAAAATAAATAAATAAAAACGTTGAAAAAAAATTAAAAAAAAAAAAGAAGGAAGGAAGGAGAAAGTTCTTCTCAGATTTATTTCTGTGTTGGAGGAATTCTGGCATTGCAGAACACGGCAGGAAATTCCATTAGGTTGAAATGTGCGGCCCTTACCCTCAAGCATTCGCAGGGATTCACAGAAGAGCCCCGTGCATTCAGACAGACCCCGGTTGCCGAGCTGAGCGTGCGTTTTGTCAGAAGACTTTGTAAGGTTTTCAGGGATGGGTTAGAATGGTGAGGGTTCCCAGTGCAGAATTCTTAGTCCAGAGATTTTTCTGCCGAAAAGGTAGAAAATTCTAGAACCTCATGAGCACACCCCCACCCCACTCCAATCCTGTGGGTGCACTCGATCGTCACCCTTCCTTGCTAGTCTCCTGTTCCTGGCCTGGCAGCCACTTCAGCCTCTGACGTATCTGAGCCTTTCTTCTGTCTGACGCAGGTGGGCCCAGCCCCGGACTTTGGAGTCCAACCAGAACCTAATCCTTGCATCGTCTGCTTACCAGCTGTGTGGCTCTGGGCGAGTGACCTCACCTCTTTGAGCCACTGGTTAACTCAGCAGCAAGATGGGCGTCTCACACCCCCTTCTTGGTGTCGCTGCAAGGATTCAGAAGGAGGACGTTGGCAGGTCACCTGAGGAACTCTCTAGTGTGTACTTAGGAGGCAGGGAAGATTTGTCCTCTTGCCCTTCCTATAACTGAGCCCAGGCTTCTTTAGAAATGAAATCTAGACAGATGGTCCCCTCTTCTCTTGTGTATCTCCTGTGACAGCCCAGCACCATTTTGTTGGGTTGTGTGTCCTCCCTTCCTTCCTTTCTCTCTTCCTCTTCCTTACAGTGGTTTTAGGATCTCTGGCTTAGTTGTCTACTCCTCGAGGTCTAGGGCAGTTGGACGTTGCTCCCCATCCCACGCTGGTGGCAGGATTATTAAATAGGTCATAGAGTGGGTGGGAGCCTTTGACTGGGTACTCTTGGCTCCAGCCTCGTCTGGCCAATTCTGGCAGGATCTTATCCAAGCACATTCATACCCTCCTACAAGGTGATTCAGAACCTTCCTTGGGCTTCACTCACATTTAGCAACCAGGCTCCCTACATAGTCCTGACTGGTGTCCTGCCTTCCACACTGCCATTCCTCTGCTGCTGAGCCCTGGGCTGGTCAGCCTCCCTTTCTCCTTGTCTAGGTCACTCAAATGGGGCCACACACCTTCTTCCTGCCTCAGGGGCTGACTTCCTCTGATGATTTCCTTACCGCTTGTCCAGTTTCCTCTCGTGTGGACCTCACTCAGCACCTGTGTGCCAAGCCCAGCAGGTTGGGGACGCAGACCTTGAGGCAGACTTCTTGCCTCACGGGCTCTCAATCGGGGAGTCCTGGCCAGGCATCAGTGCTGTTACTCACGGTCTGCCACTGCCTGGAACTCGCCCATCTCCCTTCTCCAGCCTGCCTGGTTTCTCATCGTTCTTTAAGGTTCAGTTCTGGTGCGTGTGTGTGTGTGACTGACTCCCTCCTGCCAAAACCACCAGTTCTTCAGCCTTCCATTCTTTCTGTCCTGTGTAGATTTCTATCGTATACTCACCCCGCTCCGTGAAGATCATCTATTTGTGTTACCTGCGTTCTCCCCACTAGATTGTGCACTCTGAGAATGTTGGAATGATCTAACCCAGCTTTTTGTGCCCATGAAGCAACAAAGGAAAAAAAAAAAGAAGTGAAAGCTCCATCAAAGTTTGTTTCATGATTGTGTGAACGACTCAGTAATTAAATGAACAAATGAATGAATGAGCCGAGAACTAGATCTGGCCCATGGGAAACAGGTACCTTGACTCGGGGCTCATGCTCCAGAAGATCCTTTGATAGGTCCTGCTAGGAAGCAGGGGGCCATTCCCTGCCCAAGATGCCATCACCCTGGCCTGGTTCTCGGTTTCTTTGGGGCTACCACAGGAGAGTGGTCAGCACCTGGAGGAGATTCAGGAGTCCCATGTCGTCTTGCAGTCATTGTTACAGCTTCATAGATTACGTGTGCTAGAATGGGAGAGAGTGGCAGGGATTAATCCAGACCGAAATGTGCAAATCACTTGGCTCAGATGTTGTTTTCTGGATAGGGAGGGACAGGCCATTGCAGAAGAAGGAAGCGCTGGAGACCGCACGCAGGATGACGTCGTTATCTGAGGCTTTGGTTACTGACGTTCTCAGACCGAGGCCGGTTCTCGGTCGTGAGCACACCCCAGGCTCGCGGGGCCTCACCTACAGGGGTGCTGATTGAGAACGTCTGGGGTGGGGCCCCGGGTCTGCATGCCCAGTGGTTTCCCACGTGCTGCTGCTGCTGGTTTGGGGATCACACTGGAGCGAGCACCCTGCTAATCGCAGCTTCGGAGTATTGACTCCTGGGAGAAGATTCCCGCCATCAACACCTTCTGTCAGTAGTCAGCAGGGTAGAATCTTAATTTGTAAGCAGGAGGAACATCAGAGTCTTTTTAGCAAAATGCTTTTGCTATCATTGCTTTTAAATCGGCCCTACCAAGTGGGAAAACCACGAGTAAGGTTCTTTTATTGAGGTAACGTGTTGTAAATAGGAGTTCGGCATCCCATTTGGAGAATACAAAGAGCCCTTCCTTGAACTTATTTTGTTCAAGCTACCTGTATTGTTTGGTGTTTCCTGTAAAATTGGATGTCCCTGCCGCAGATGTTGGTTTTGCGGTAATAATACTTTTCTACATTAAAAAAAAAAAAATCCTGAGATGAAAATGTAACTTAGTCTTATTATTGTAATCTCCCCTTTCCTTTTTTGCATGGATCATTTGTTTGTGAACTGGTTATTTCAGGAAGGGCTCAAAGGTAATTTCATGGTTTATAGCATTTATATTGGCGGCTTTAATGAGCAAAACATATTGTTTTCTAATACACAAAATGAGGAATTCACATACATATAGATATTATTTTCATTTCCCAATATTACATGTATATCAAGTTCAGGACATTGAGAACAACCACATAAAAAAATTATACTTTTGCACACAGGGGAAATATGAAAGTTTTGTAGTGCAAAAAAAAAATAAAAATAAAAATCAACTTTGCTGGCTTATGAGATGATTTTATTTTTAATGAATCCAAACGATAGCGGGAGCTGCTGTTGTGTTTGTGCATCGAACAGCAATTCATATCTAAAAACGCAGTAACATATGGCTTTGTTATTATTTAGCTTAGAAATTTATGCACCTAAAGGAGTTTCGAGAGCTCTGGGTCCCATTCAGATGTTGTACACAGCAACTAAACAAGATAAGCTGGAACAGGGAGTTTCTCTTCTCCAGGTTATTAAGATTTGACCAATTCACTTTTTTTTTTTTTTTTGGGCCATGTTTATTAAACTCAAGAACTTTTTTGCATATTTGCTAATGATTCTCTTCCCTCTTTCTTATTATGTTTTAGAATGCTGAATTTTTTTTATTTTTTCAGCCCAATAAAAAATATGTCCTGGATTGGAAAAGAGTACCAGGTTCTTTTTCTAGCCCCGGAGTGAGGTGGCTTTCTGGCCTGGTTCATGTGATGTCCTGGGGAGTCATTGACACCCACACGCTCCCAATCACAGACCTTTCCCTCCCGTCCAGATTGTGTTTGTTTTATGGCTCTCGCACGGAGCATGCAGCTGTGTAAACCCGAGAATGGTTTCTGCACAGCTTTGATCTTTGCATGGATCAACAGTTGCCCTCAGTCCCTGAACCCTGCTCCACGGCCCCGGTGTTCCTTGGATTTTTCCATTTTCTGGTAATTATGGCATTGCGTAGGGAGCCTTGCAACAGCATCCCCCACGACTTCGGGTGCAGAGTTTGGAAGAACCACCTTAAGGCTGTCGTTTGTAGAACCTTATTAAGAAGTGATTTTCATTTGATGCCAAAGAGATATGCCATTTAGTTTCCTCCTAAGAGGCGATTTGACAATTTCAAGCAGGCTGCCGGAGTCTAAGGAACTTGAATGTATTATGGACTGAATAAATGTTTACAGAACAAATGCAGTTTGTTTTTGCTTTCTGGCTACTGAGGAGGTTCAGTCCTTCCACTAACCATGGCTGGATACCTCCATCAGCGATGGGCTATCCGGCTGACACAGTGTGGCATTAATTTCCAGTCGATAATCTGGGTGCCCGTCTATGCCTAGGGGAATACAAAGGTCCTGGAAACTGTTCTTACAATCCAGTAGGAGGCATAAGATCTTTGCTCTAAAGTCTTTGCTTTTATGGGGGGGTTCTGGAGAAGGAGCCACGTCTCCCATCTTGGGCGACCCTAATGGTCTACAGAGCTGGGCCATAATGCCTAGGCAGGGTGCCGAGCTAAGACATGAGAAGAGGTCTTTCCTCAAAAGAACATCCTGGAAGGCTGCCAGCAGCAGAGCAGATGAGACTACAGGGTTTCTGGATTCAGATAGACTTGTGTCTGAATCCTTGCTCTGTCCCTTACTGTCTGTGTGATCTGGGGGGATTTGTTTAATCTTCGTGAGCCTCAGTTTTCTCACCTATAAAATGGGATTAATAGTCTCTGCCCTCTAGATTGTGAGAGTGGAACAAGATAATGTATGCAAATTATTTGACACATTGTGGGTCATAGTAAATAGTCAATAAATATCAGCTTCTCTTACTGCTACACTTACAGCCACTGTTCTTACTTTTCTTATCCTTTCTCTTCCTCCCATTCTTCCCCCTCCTCCTTTTGGTAAAGGTTCATAAAAGAGAAGATATTTTGTTGTTGCTGTTGCAGCCAGCATTCCACTTTGCTAGGAGCCCAGGAGATATTTGGGAGAATGTTCTGAGATTAGGTTAAGCAGTGAGTCTCTAAGATCTGGGGTGGATGGAGCCACATCTTTATCCGCGTCCTCAGATCCCTGAAGAATGACTCCTAGAAAGAAAGCCTCTTTTCTGGAGGATTTTGAATGCCAGAGCGAAGCTCGGTGGTGGCAGACAGAGGCCATGTTATGTGACACAGTTGTTTAAAAGTGAAAGCCACCTTCTTCATGTGAACTCTTCCTCTGTTGGTGCCTCACCTCTGTGGACCCTGAGAGTCTTAAGTATACATCTGGTCTCGATCGCTTGAATGGAGTGAAACCCGTTGCCTACGTTTATTAGTACGAACAACGAAGAAGAGTGAATGATTGGGCCTGGGAGTCCAAACTGACACACAGACTCAGTTTACGGTGCCCTGGTTTCTTCTGTGTTGGTTGAGTGGAAATCCCATTTTTTTTTTTTTATGTTTGTTTATTTTTGAGACAGGGAGAGACAGAGCATGAATGGGGGAGGGTCAGAGAGAGAGGGAGACACAGAATCTGAAACAGGCGCCAGGCTCTGAGCTGTCAGCCCAGAGCCCGACGCGGGGCTTGAACTCACGGACCGCGAGATCATGACCTGAGCCGAAGTTGGGCGCATAACCGACCGAGCCACCCAGGCGCCCCAGAAATCCCATTTCTTTATCAACCAGGTGGTCATCGGTGTTGCCATCTAAGGACTTGGCCTAAAGTTTTGGGTCAAGTGGTCCCAGCTGGAGTGTGGCGAGATGAGGCAGGAACCGTCTCCCAGAACCCAGGAGATAGAGAAATCTGAAGGGCCTGGCCAGTCCTCTGGCTCATCTGGGGGGGGGGGGGTGCTGCCTACGAAAGCAACTTTGAGAAGTACAGATCATTAAATTGCTGACGAAGGACCAAGCTTGAACCAGAGGGAACTGGATAGAAATGAAGAGACAGCTTCATTTTTTCCAGCAGTAATCATGGAGTCTGTTTAGTTTTCTTTCCTTTTGAAAAAGTAATTTAATCTAGAAAGTGTGTACATTTAGGAGTAATTTCCTGGGCAGGCTTCATAACTAACTCTCTTTCTTTCTTTCTTTCTTTCTTTCTTTCTTTCTTTCTTTCTTTCTTTCTTTCTTTCTCCTTCTGACATCTCTAAATAGTTCTTTGTGCAGTGGCATTACTAACAGTTCAACTTTTTTAGGAAATGATTCATTACTTTATAATTTCACTTCACTAACCATTTTCAGCCATGCAATAAATTTAAATCCTTTACTATCAAGATAACATTTTTTCTCCTGTCACTGAGATATAATGATTGGAAACCATTTTTAGAAGTTGACCCTTTTTGGGATGGGTCTTAGGGATTTGTCCTTTATGCTAGCACATAACTTGTAGGGTGTTAGTGTTTCTAGGACAGGGGCCCCGGGCTGCAGAAATATATTTTTTCCAAGTGCCCAGAATAATGCCCTTTACAGTAAGCGTGATAAAGAGTTTATTGGGTGAATGGGAAAGAGGAGAATGCTTATTTAAAGCATGTGGCTCTGAGGACCATCATTTCCAAAGAACAAAGCATGAATGATGAAGTCAATTGTTAAGGCATCCTTTACCCTTGTGAAAATCGACTGTGAATTGGGCAAGGTCAGTCAGCTCAGTGGTGCAGCATATTGAAGAGGGGAGCCCTAACATCCACCAGGCCTCTTTACCTGCCACTAACTTGCTGTGTGATCATGTGGGAGTCACTGATCCTCTCTGAGCCTGTTTCCGTACCACTTAGCTGAAGGAGATGAAGGTCTAGAGTTTTAGGAATGTTCTTTTTTTTTTTTCTTTTTACTGTTTGTTTATTTTTGAGAGAGAGAGGGAGAGCATGAGCGGTAGAGGGGCAGAGAGAGAGAGAGAGAGAGAGAGAGAGAGAGACAGACAGACAGACAAACACAGAATCAGAAGCAGGCTCCAGGCTCCGAGCTGTCAGCACAGAGCCTGACGCAGGGCTCGAACCCACAAACTGTGAGATCATGGCCTGAGCTGAAGTCGGATGCTCAACCAACTGAGCCACCCAGGCACGCAAGGAATGTTCTGAAAAAAGCTCTCAGTCTGGAGATCTCAGCAATCAGACCCCCTTCTCTACAATATTAACTGGAGCAACTCCCACATTATCCCTCCTTTCTGCATGGGGACTTTTCTTTGTATGACATACCTTAAAATGTATTTTTTTTTAAAAGTTAATTGAAACACTGAACTTGTGAAAATAACAGGTTTTAAAACTTTTTGGTGGTGAAAATTATCAACCAAACAGAAAATGTAATCAATACTATAATAGTGCAAATGAACAACCTATGTAATATGACCACCACCTAGATTCAGCAGTTACTAATGTTTCACCATGTTTTGTCAGTCCATCCGTCTCCCTACCCTACCCATCCATCCATCCGTCTTTGTATCCATTCATCCATCTCCCCGCCCACCTACCCATATATGTGAGTTGCAGATGTTGACACATTGTACCTGAAAGTACTTTGCCAGGTGTCTTTGAAAACTTAAGGCATTTTTCTATGTATCACTGCTATCATGCTTATCAACCTGATAATAATTTCTGACATAGGCTATACCCAGATCTACCCGGTTCTTCTCAAAATGTCTTTCACAGATTATTGTTCTCATTCAGGGTGCAGTCAGTCAAGGTTCACACATGACTTTTGGTACTGGATCTTTTTCTTGTGTTTTAAATAGAGTTTTTTTTTTTAGGGGGATCCGGGTCATGGGGAAGGTTCCTCCCGTCTGGATACTCTGGATCCCGCCAACTTCCTTTTAAAGCCAGTAAGGCTTTTCTTTATTTTTTGGTACTTTTGTGTTGTCAAGGAAACTTAATTTGTTGTGCGTTTTGTTGTACTTTTGTAAATCTGGATTTGACTTCCAGGACAGCTTAGATTGGCTTTGAGAAGGATTTCCTTTGGGGAAACTTTCGAGGAGAGGAAAAAAAAAATCTGTTAATTAGAATTATAGGAGAGCGCTGTATTTATCTCAGGCAGGATAGGGCTCCCAGGGCTCTGTGCTGCGGCTAGCAAGACCAAAAAAAAAAAAAAAAAGTTGCGGAAAGAAAGATTCAAGTCTCAAGAAATGAAAGCCCCAAGACCTCAGGGCTACTTGCCCATAAATAGGGTGCAAGAGAGATAGAAGCTTAGGTCAGGGCTGCCTCTTGTCACTGTCGGCTCCTCTGGGGAACGAAGGGCACCCGATGGCAAATACACCGCCAGGGCCCATGGACCCTGGGCCATTTGGTAGAACCCCTTTGGCGGGGCCAGGGGAGGTCAGGATGACCCGCGTCACAGAGAGCGGATTATATTCCCATAAATTTGGTGCCTGCGTCAAAGTAACTTAACTCTAAAATTAGATGAGGTTTTTGAGTGTGTTTATCATCCTTCTAGGCTCATGAGTTTGACAGGCGAATATATCACAAAACTCTTAAGTCTTAGGACTTTCCTCCCACCCCTGTCCTTGGCTCAGCACAGCTTTGGGTGCGAGCTCCAGAGAAGAAAACCCAGTGGGGTGTTCGCTTGCAACAATACCCATTGCTTACTAGCAGACATGGTTTGTTTTCCCCATACGGTGACTTTAAAAACAATTTTTTTAAGTTTATTTATTTATTTAACCTTTTTTTTTTTTTTTTTTTTTAATAATTCTTGAAAGAGAGAGAGCGCATGAGCAGGGGGGAAGCAGATGGAGAGGGAGACACAGAATCCAAAGCAGGCTTCAGGCCCTGAGCTGTCAGTGCAGAGCCCGAGGTGGGGCTTCAGCTCACAAACCGTGAGATCATGGCCTGAGCCGAAGTTGAAGTTGGACGATTAACCCACTGAGCCACCCAGGTGCCCCTTATTTATTTATTTTGAGAGAGAGAGAGAGCCGCGAGTGCATGATCAGGGGAAGGACAAAGGGAGAGAATCCCAAGCAGGCTCTGCACTGTCAGCACAGAGCCTGATGCGGGGCTCAAACTCACAAACCACGAGATCACGACCTGAGCTGAAACCAAGAGTCCGATGTGTAAGTGACTGAGCCACCCAGGCGCCCCGTACCACTCAAAGACTTTTAAGAAATAGCCAAGACGCATATACAAATTGAGAGATTACGTGTAAAAATCTGGTTTTCTCATTGGATTTGAAGATTGAAAGTAGAAGTAACAGCTGGAGCTGAGTTAAGGCATCAGGTCCTGCGGTTTCTAGTCTTCTCTAGGCTCTACCTCTGCCGATTGTCGATTGTCCTCTTTCCGAGCCAAAGCAGCTTTCCTCCTGCATTTTTGTGTCGCTCCATGTTGCTCTCATCATAGCAGGAGGAGAAAGCCACGTAGCCTCTGGATGCGTCCTCGGGCCATTTTAGAAGCCAAGTGGGGATATGTGAGAAGTGACCGACAGCATGGAGGAACAAGCCGAGGCGTCCTCTGAATCACTGCAGGAATATTTAGAGTTTTTTCCTACTCCCCAGTTCCCTCTGGAAGAGTCTGGTTCCCATGAATTGACTATGAGTCACCAGCCCATTCAAGTTCCAGTCCTTGTGAATCTGCCCAAGTCTATGGGCCCCCGTGGAGATTGAACTTAGGGGCACTTTTTTTGGTATGTTTGTTTGTTTGTTTGTTTTGTTTTGTTTGTTTTTTTAGGGATCGAGAGCGCCTGTCTTGTGCTTGGTCACGGTATAATGGCAGAGTGTCACTCATCCACTGCTTGGGTGTCCGTCAAGGACGGTGGATGCCATATATCCTACAGTAAACAATCAGTGCCTGAGGGTTGATGGTTCACGTTAGTTTGAAATGAGAAATTGCCAGTGACCTGAAACCCATCATTATTAACCTTGTGGCACATCATCGCCGTAACCAGTAGGCAGCTCTCTTTTTTTATTTTCTTCTTCCTCTTCTTTTTCTGGTTAGAAGAAAGGCTCATTGATGGAAGTTGGCTCAGTTCTTTTTGTTTAAGTAAAGTGGTTGGACCACCAAGGAGAATTGCTTTCCTTTGACTGGGAACGGGTCCTAATACAGATGTCCTTCACACGGCCAATCCACTTTTGCCGGTGGTACACCCCACAACTGGTTCATGCTGCGTTTATATATAGACACCCGCCCACAGAGACTGTGTGGAGAAGCATCTGTGTGCCACTGCCGAAGTCTTCCAAAGGAATTGCCTTTTAGTAACTCACGTTTTTGTAGCTTAAGTGCATTTGTAATGAACGAATCAATGATCTCTTTCTTCTTCCTTCATCTAAAAATGGAGCAGGTGACAAAAAGAAAACGTGAGATAGAGATGCTTTGGGGAAATGCACTATGGAATATCTCTGGGCATTTTATGGTAGAGGATTCTGGAAGGGTGAGTCCAGCTCTCACGATGTGGCTCCGTCCGTCGGTATGCGTTGGTGGCTCAGGCTATTAGGGTTCCTCTGCACATTTGCTTTCCCCTGTGGCAATAGCTCGTTCAGAATCCCGCTGTAGGGCACCCACAGAAATGCGCAGGGTTACCTTGGAGTTCATCCGGGCACTCTTCCCCAACACAGGCCCCCTGTGTGGCCTCAACCGTTCACTGTTATTTCAGTGTCTTGGCCTTGCTTCCATGTGTGGCCACAAGGGCATATTTCTTACTCTAGCTCAAAAAGTTGAGAAACTTGAACCCCACCCACTTCTTCGCACAATCCACAAACCTCGCTTGCACGGTGCATCTTTGAGTAGCCCTCCTGTCTTCGATTTAGGTTTCCAGATATCGTCTGTTTCATGAGCCATGTCCAACCTCCTCTCAGGTCTCGGGCTGTGGAGGCTGTTGGAAGGGCGGGGCCTCACCTGTGCTGCCTGGGATTCATCTTCCCACAGTGCCCGTATCACCAAGGACTCGACCCCAGCTTCCCCAACAAGACCTTAATGTTTCTCTCATTACAAGAGACTTGGAAGCAGGCAGTCCGGTTGAGGAGCCCGGGTCCACGATGCCACCAGGGGCTCCACCTGTGTTGGTCTTTACGCTGAACCCTTCTTAGCGTGTGGCTGCTCAGTCTCGAGGCGTTGCGTCTGTCTTCCAGGCAAGAAGAAGGGGAGAGTGGAGGGCAACGGGCACCTGTCAGCTCACTCCATGAATTCCCCCTGCAGGTCAGTGGCCGGAGGCAGGTTCACGTGGCCACCTGTAGCTGGGCTGGCAGGGAGTCGGGAGAGGTGATGGTGTTTCACCGGGTGTGTGACTCCCTAGGGCTGTTAGTAGGGTGGAGGGAGAGAATGAGGCAGCGTCTGCCTCGGTGCCCATGGATGCTGGCTGTGGGTTTGAACCTCGTTCCCTTGGTTGGACCATGACATAGGCTTAACCTTTCTCAGACCAGGCGGCACCCTCCAGAACATGGGGATAGTAATGGGACCTGTGGTAGGATTATGAGAAGGATTAAATTAGGTCAGACGGGCGCAGTGCTTGGGACCGTGACTGGCAGTGGTAAGCCTTCAGTGACCGTCCCAGCTGAGGCCCCCATGGTCACCGTCATCATCTCCCCTTGCTCCCCTCCCCCTTTCCTTTCTCCTTTCCCTTCTCTTCCTTCGTCATCATCACCAGCATCACCCATAGCCACTCCCTCATTCCACCTTACTGAATCTGCATTTTTTTTCTTAATGCCATCAGATACAAGGGTCATACAGCATTTTTCATAGGAACATTCATTTGATATGTTCTGCGTATGAGTTTCCTTCAGCTACACATAGAACCCACAGAAATGGTGGCTTTTCTAGAAAAGGGTCCTCCCCGGTTCTCTATCACACCACCTGGCACATATTGGGTGTGAGTGCACACCAGCACACAGAGTGTTTGTGGATCAGATGCGTTCATTTTTTGCCGAATGACAAACCCATGCTGATTATACTCCTTGTGGGGCTGCTACATGCTCCTGTCTGAGCGCGCGGCCAAGTCACAGATTGATGGCTTCGGCTGTACATCAAACGGACTTTCCATCCCAGCTGATAAGTAGACACGGTCAGCATGTGTCACCCTGTGTGCGGGGCCCTTCGTAGCCCTCCCAGTGCATCGGCACCTCTGTGGGATGGGGATTGACGTGCCTCCACCTGGCTTCTGGGAGTTGGCTTCCACCAGCCACGGCAGGGCTTCGTGCGCGGGGCCTCGTTCCCACCTTGCACGCTGTTGACATCTTCCTTGGCCCATGTCCACCCCCTTTCTGTTGTATTAGCCCCTGAGAGAAGCCAGGAAAATTTCAGAGAGTCGTGGAGACCTGAAGCTACCACCACGGGCAGGGCCCCCCTTTTTGGCCCTGTGAGCAAGAGCCAGGCGTGGCGTCAGTTCGGACGCTCAGGAAGCCCCTGAGAAGGGCCGTCGAGTGTGTCCCCACGTGTGGTTTCAGGAATTTCAAAGACCCAGGGGCTCCGAAAGTCTGACTTCATTTGTGATTTGCGAGCAGTCTCCCGGAAGACTTGGGGAGCAGACGCGAGACTTGTGAAGCATCCCAGATGCCCTGAGGGTGGGAAAATAAGAAGGGGAGGATAAGGTCCCAGCAATTTCTGGCAGCTTCGTAGCCGTTCATTATCTTGTGGTAGGAAAGCGTGGTTGGGCTGGTTGTTTTGCTCTTGTTCAGGTTCCCTGTATGTGTTAGGCTGGATTTTGGGTAAATTCAAGGCCCAACGTGTATAAAGACATTCCTTTCTCAATCTTCTAAGCCATGAGTATTTAGCAGATTCAGTCTTGGGGAGCTCGGTTCCTCACATCAGCTCCGGAATTTCCAACTGGATGGGAGGCAGAAGGTATGTGGAAGGTCCTCAAAGTGTCACTTCCTCGCCCCCCAGAGCACAGGCAGACACCGATCCCTGTGCAGTCTCTGGGCTCCTGAGCTGCTTTCCTTCCTGGGGCCATTGTGTTAACCGTTTCCTGACGGGGAGTGCTGAAAGAATGTGTGCAGCGTGAGCCGTGCACTTGGCCGTGGGAAGCGGTGCAGACCAGGAGGCCGGCCGAGTGCACGCCCCACTTAAAGTGGTTTTCCGGAGGAGGGGTGGGGAGTGGGGTCGGCGCTGAGGGCAGGGGGGGGCTTCAGCCTTGTTCAGACGCTTCAGGTTTTTTCAAAGGGGAGAAATGTGTTCATGTATTGCTTATATAATAAAAATTGTTTTCAAAAGTAGCCTGGGGGAATTAGTTTTCTATGGCCGCCATAACCAATTACCTCAAACTCAGTGACTTAAAATAACACACATTCATCACCTTATAGTTCTGGAGGTCAGAAGTCCAGTGCAGGGCTTCCTAGGCTAGAATCAGGCTCTGATTGGCAGGCTCTGTTCTTTCTGGAAGCTCCCGGGGGAAAATCCAGTTCCTTGCTTTTCTAAGCGACAGACACTGTGCACATTCCTTGGCTTGGGGCCCCTTTCCTCCGTCTCTAAGCCGGCCGCCTTGGGCTGAATCCTTCTCAAAGGGCCGCCCCCTTGGTTCTCTCTCCTCTGCCCCCTTCTCTCATTTTAAGGACCTTGTGATTATATTGGGTCACCCCGATGTGGCAGACGGTCTCTGTCTCAAGGTCAGCTGATAGCAGCCCCAACTGCACCTGCACTTCCTCCTTACCAGGTAAGGACTGGAAAGCCCTGTGAAAAGGTGTTGGATGTAGGTGTGACTCCCGCAGTTTTTCTCTTGCTGCTGCCGGTGCCTGAGTCCAACCACCAACACTGCTTCTACTGTGAGTGCTAGCGTTCCTACTTAGGGAGTCACCTCGTTTCTTCTGGCAGCCTCTTCCCATTTCCACGGTCAGTTGGAACCCCATGGGGAAGTCATTCCAGGCATGGGATGGGAGTTCTTGTTGGCATCTTTCACAGAGAGCTTCTCCTTCATTTGAAGGGCTTGACCATTCCTGGACATTTCCTCCCTCCCTCCTTCCTTCCTTCCTTCCTTCCTTCCTTCCTTCCTTCCTTCCTTCCTCCCTTCCTCCCTTCCTCCCTTCCTCCCTTCCTCCCTTCCTCCCTTCCATCCATCCATCCATCCATCTATGTCTACATCCCTCCATGTGTCCATCCCTCTATCGCCCCCTCTCTGTCTTTCTCCCTCACTGTCACTTGCCCTTTTTCTCCGTCTCTTATGTAAGAGAATATTAAGCATGAAGCAAAAGTAGAACTTTCCCTAAAATAGCTACTACCTCTCTTTGAAAATTAGTGTCCAAAATCATGAATAGAAATGTTGACATGAGAAGTAGAACCATTGTTTTTAGGGAGAAAAAGCTTTCACCTTACATTCTTCAAGATTTTATACAATACTAAATTTTATTTAATACTAAAATAACTATATGAGGAAGAGAAGGGGGAGAGGGAGAGGGGGAGGGGGAAGAGGAAGGGAAAGAAGAAGGTGGAGGAGGAGGAGGAAGAGGAAGAAGACAAAGGAGAAAAAAATCACTTGTTAAGTATGCTTTTATCCCCCAGTGTATGCTTACACTACTTAGGGCTTGTTAAACCTTGCGGTTACTGTTTTCTCTTATCCTCATTTTCAGATGAGTAACTCAGGTATAAATAAGGCATCCCTTTCCCTTACTTAAAAAAGAAAGAAAGACAGAGAGAAATACAGAAGAAGAAAATAAAAATCACTCAAACTACCCACAGTATTGTAGTGTATATGTTTTCAGATGTTTTACTGTGAATGCATCTTTCTGTGTTTCTTTATTGATTCCCACAAGATTATTCTATTATTTTAGAGAGAGGGGAGGAAAGAGATCGTGAGCAGGAAAGGGGCGGGGGGGGGGAGAGAGAGAGAGCGAGAGAGAGAGAGAGCACGAAAATCTTTAAGGAGGCTCCACGCTCGGCATGGAACACCACACGGGGCTCGATCCCACAACCCTGGGATTGTGACCTGACCTGTGCCAAAATCGAGCATCCGATGCTGACCTGGCTGAGTCACCCAGGCGCCCTGATTCCCACACGATTTTAAAACCGTCTCTCTGTAGTTAATTGGTACAGCCTTGCTAATGAGAGAGAATGCTGGCTTTGCTCTTGGGGGGTTCCGAAGGACCCCCTTCCTCCTGACTGGTAATGCTTCTTTTGGTAAGAGCAGAACAGACACACACGTGCACGCATGTGTCTTCCAGCCCTGTCGGCGTGCTCCTGTAGTTTTGCACAATGTTTTGTTTACTGCTTCCTCCGGGCCCCCCCCCACCCGCCATAGAAATGCTTATGATCGAATTATTTGGAAAAGATGCAGAAGTAGAAGGATGACAAGACAATGGTGTGGTCCCACCCCATTCATGTGGTGATTTCCTTTTTCCTAACTCCCAGCAGCAGCTTCCTGTTTTCATGGACTTGTGACTGTGGTTTTAAAACTCTGTGGAAGCACAACCCACGTGCATAAAAGTGTGTGGTACATTCTTGCTGCTGGATGAAGTTAACCAAAGCTGCCATGCACAGCTGATCAGTACCTGGATCCAGAGAGAAAGCGCAACACAGAGGTCTCCTCCTGCCCTCATTCACTCATTACCCCCAGGACCCCACCGAGGAAGGATACCCACGCTCCTGACTTCGTGACTTCGGGTAGCAAAGTCTAGTGTTGTCGGTCCTTGATCTGGCAGAAATGGAATCCCTTTGTGCCAATGGGATCAGACAGGAGGTGCTCCTTCTGTGTCTGGCTTCCTTCTCTCATCATGACACTTCTGAGATTTTTGCTTAATATTGCATACGGTTGTAGATCATTCACTGTCATGGCTGTAGAGCGTGGTGTTGTGTGAATATGTTATAATTTACTTAATTCATGCAATTTACCAGTTATCGATGGTTGCATTTATGAAAGTTCAAATCCCATGCTTTCATGTCACATTGCAGCCAGGCACTCCCCCCCCCCGGGTTGTTTTTTTAATTTTAATGTTTATATTTTGAGAGAGAGTGAGTGAGTACAGGAGGAGCAGAGAGAGAGGGAGACACAGAATCTGAAGCAGGCTCCAGGCTCTGAGCTGTCAGCCCAGAGCCTGACGCAGGGCTCGAACCCGTAAACTGTGAGATCATGACCCGAGCCGAAGTCGGACGCTTTCCCGGCTGAGCCCCCAAGGCACCCCACTTCCCCCTGTTTTAACATCCTGGTAGTACGCACTGTAACATGGCATTTAATAGAAACATTGTGTTTAATCGAGTGGATTTGTATTTACTTAACCATTTTTCCTATTATTGAATATTTAGGAAGTTTCTGCTCGTGTTTTTGTTTTGCTTTGTCCCTGTTAAAAGTGGCCCCGCGGTGAGCACTGGCTGTGTCTATGCACGGAACTTTTCCATGTCCCCGTCCCCGCCCCAGGATCTCAAGACGGTTCTGTTAGGTTAATTTCCCTGACGTGGAATCGCTGGTTCGGAGGTTGGGCCGTCACAAGGTCTTTGGACGTGCTGTCAGATTCCTTCCCAGGAGGACTGTGCCCACTCCTAGCCCTCTGCTTAAAATAAAATACTTCCCTCAGCTTTGTTGTCAGCGTGGCCGGCTCTCACCTGAGGGCTCCGTTTCCCTGTCGGGTGGTACGAGGCAGGCAACTTTGGACGTGAACCTGACAGCCGACCTGCTCTCCCAGCCCTTCGCCGCCGTGTGGCCTTAGGCGAGGTATTTAAGCTTTCCTAGTCTCGGTTTGCTCATCTGGAAAACAGGACCTTTGAGATTCCTGTGCTGCCTTCTCCGCTGCTCTCTCCAGGCGTATGACCTGTGAAAGTTTGTGGCTGTCAGATGCTGATGATGATGAAATCCTCTGCTATACCCCATCACAGGCTGCAGACTCTTGGCCTGGTGTTCGCCCACGCTGCTTTGAAAGTTGTGGGGCCGTGCTACCGAAATCCAGCTCTGTGTTCTGTGACGTACTCCTGCCCAAGCCTCCCTCGGTCTCTTTGTTCACTCCTTACTCGTTTTTCCAACAAGCGTTTACGGAGTATCTGCTGTGATACAGGCCCACGGCCGAGCACGGCGGGTACAAAGATGAAATAAACTTGTTTCCTGCTTGTAAGGAAGTTAGAGTCTAGAGGTGAAGCCTGGTAGGTGGGTAGACCAGGGGTGAGGGGAAGCCTCCCGTGGCCCAGAAAACTGGGGCTACCTGGAGAAAGGGGCATGTAACTGCTCCAAGGAGTGGGGGAGTCGAGGAAGGCTTTTGGAAGGAAGCCCTTTTGAGGCAGAATCTGGAAGGATGAATAGGAATTTGTCAAGTCAAGAATGGGGTAACCAGCTGTAAAAACCTGAGCGCTGATGGTGTTTCTTTCGGGTAAACGCACACACAGAGTGTGGGTAAACCAGTTTTTTTCTTCCTTGGGGCATGATGTTACCTTTCAGGGGGATATTTGACAATGCCTGGAAAATTTTTATTCCTGCGTGATGGAGAGGTACAATGTGCAGGACAGCCCCCATGCAAATAACTACTTGACCCCAAATGTTAGCTGTACCCCAACTGTTAGCAGTACCCCAAATGTTAGAGGTACCCAGTGGAGAAACCCTAGGCTGCAGCATAGGGAAGTATTGAGGTGGAAGGTAGGATGATGGAGTGCCTTGCCTCCCTTCTCAGAACCAGAAGATGTGTGACCGTGTGCGTGTGCATGTGTGTATGCACGCACATGTGCTTGTGTGAAATGGGAGGAATCCACTTCCCCTTTACTTGTTGGCTGCCCGTGTGTGGGTTCTGGAAGCCTGCTCTCTGCCGGTCGACTCATTGTCCAGAGAGTTAGCTACTCAGCAGGTGTGCCTCACCATTGGCTCCCTTCACGACATCCTCACCATGATTTATTAGAGCCCTTTATCCCCCGCTTCAGTGTTTATGACATCCAGGGACTTGGTCGAACCACTAGGAAATGAGAGTGGACAGTGGGACTATTATCATTCATTTTCACTCCCCATAAACATTTTCTGTTTCTTCTTTGGAAGACATTGCTAATCCCCTCGTGCATTGGCTCTGCGTGTTCTTTCTTCAGCCTCGGCACAAAAAGCAAAGTGGTAGTGACGTTTTCCTTATGGCTGCCGAAAAGGTTACGCGGTGTTTGGACCGCTGCCTGCTTCTCCCGCGAGCACAAAAAGATCCGGGAGTAGAAATTGGTTCTAACACTATCCTTGCAGAAAACACCGAGGGGATGTGAGTCACTTTCCCTTTTGTGTTCAAGGCGTTCTGTCCCTCACATTCAAAGTTAGAGGTTGACATGTACTTGATCCCTACTTCCTAGAGGGGCTAATAATTGAGTGCCCGCTGCAGTCCAGAAGCAGCTATAGAAACCTTTAGAAGCCCTGGGCTTGGGAGGGAAAAAAAAGTTTTTTTTTTGTATCTGTGTCTAAATTTCTATGCAAATGTTGGTTTTGATGGAGAGGGAGCAGAGGGGTACGAGGGGAGGGCGTAAAGTACAAGGGAATTTCCAGCTTTCTCTTATGGAGGGAGGTGTTGTGTACCTTAAGGTTCTTTGGTTGCAAACAGCAGAGAAGACTGAGCAGTTTTGGGAGAAGGAAAACACACTTGCGTCTGGACAGACTTGGCCGCATGTAACAGAAAGCCGCACCATGGCTTATTTTCCGCGGGGGAGGGGGCAGTCCGGGGTTTGTGCGTCAGCACTTTGCTCTACTCTGGGCCGCCCGTTGTAGGTGTGCGGCTTTCGTCCTTGGATCTGGGGCCCCGTGGTCAGGGGACCAGGAACTCGTGGAACAGTCTGTGCGTGCTGCTACACTCGGGACGACTCGGCTCTCATCCCCTTCCTCGTGTGACTCAGCTACAGGTTTAGATTCTCAGGAGAGGATCCAGGCTGCTGCCTTGTGGACATGGTCACGGTCAACTGTCCATTCCCCCTGAGCAGAAGACCACAAAAGGGTGGGAATGAGCCACAGGGCCCTTGCACCACACATCAATGAAGGCGCCCCCCGCCCCTACTCCTCCAACCAAGACTTGTTCTTGGATCCTTGGGGTTGGGAAAAGGGAAGGAAAAGGAAGGAGGCTGGCATTTAGTAGGTTCCTGGCCTCTAAATTAATTTGTAAGCCATGGATCCCAAAGCACAGTGATTGATCATTCTGCTCCCATTCTGCTCCCAATAGATCCTTCTACCACTCAGTTGATTTTTTTGGAAGTGAAGAGAGCTATTTCAGAGGTTCTTCAAACTCAGCATTTAGCTCCCCTCCCCCATGACCTCTTATGATCCATCTAGGATCATTGTTTTCCAAGGCATTTTTTTTTTAATGATAATAATTCTCATGAATTTGCGTTCTTCTACTTTTTTGATATATGGTCCGTCTCTTTGGTCCCTTAATTAACATTTGAGTCCAAAAAACATAAACAAATGTCAAGATACAACATTTAGAGACATCCTATATGGATTCGAATGGCCTTGGGTAAATTAATAAAGCCTATCCTTCCTTTCCTTTCCTTATCTGTAAAAAGAGACTAGTACCCACCTTTATAGATTTGTAGTGGGGATTAAATGGGATCATAAATATCATATGCTTTGAACTGTGTCACATGTAATATGTCTTGTAAGTATTGGCTGTAGAAACACTTTTTTAAAACTTTTATTTTGATGTAATCACGGAGTCACAGGGAAGCTACCGAAAATAGTATAGAAAGGATCCATATATTCCCTACTGATTTTCTATAGTGGTTACATCTCATGAAAGTAGAGTGAAGTATCAAAAGCAGGAATCCGACATTGGTACAGTGTGAGCATGCAGTTCTGTGACAGACACAGTCGTGGCCATCCAGAGCCGATCACTTTGTGTGCCTGGGACCTAAGAGTATGCTGTGTTACATGGCAAAGAGGAGTTAGGGTCACGGGTTAAATTTAGGTTACTAATCAGCCGAATGGAAAAGAGAGAGTTCATGCAGGGTCATCTGGGTGGGCACGGTGTCACTACAAGGGCGTTAGAAGTGGCAGAGGGAATCAGATGAGCACCGGGGAGACGCCAGCCTGAGGAGTAAGCCGGACGCTGCTGGCCGTGGCGATGGAGAGAGGGCGACACGAGTCCTGGAAAGTGCGCAGCCCTGCTGAAGTTGGAAACGCAGGTGGAATGCATTCTCCCCTTAGCCCGGAAAGGCACGCGCACTGCCCTCATCTTGATCTCACTAGCCTGCTGACATCTGTGATAGACCTCTGATGCACAGAACTCTACGCTCGTGGAAGTTGTGTTATTTTAAGGCATGATGTTTTCGGTGACTTATCGCACAGCGGTGGAAAACTAACTTGTGTTCTATGCCATTCTACCACGTGTAGGTTCATGTAGGCACCACCTCAGTGAGAACACAGGACTCTGCCCCAGCACTGCAGAGACCTGCCTTTGGAGTTCCATCCTGCACCCTCCGCCCCCAGCCTTTCTTCCGTTCCACCAGGAGGCAGAGCCCTTTTCCTCTGCCAGCATCTTGTCAGGCGTCTAGAATGTGCTCTCCTAACTCCTCATCTTTCCAGACTTAAGAGAATTCCTGCTCTGATCTGTGGATTTTAGACCACTTCCCAGTATAATCTCTAGCTATACTTTTTTTTTTTTTTCTCCAGAAGGAGAGTGTGTGCAAGTAGGGGAGGGGCAGAGGGAGAAGGAGAGGGAATCTTAAGCAGGTTCTAAGCCCAACATGGGAGCCTGACGCAGGGCTCTACCTTCTGAACTGTGAGATCATGACCTCAGCCAAAATCAAGAGTTGGATGCTTAACTGAGTCACCCAGGCACCCCTAAATTCTTTATTTTATAGCACTCACCACCTATATAAATAATGGCATATTTATGTGGGTGAGACTATTTGTCTAATCTTTGTCTCTCCAGCTAACCTGGGAACTGAGGGCAGGCACTGTATCTGTCTTATCAGTGATTCGTCACCCTCATGTGTGTGACTGTGCAGACAGTAGGGGCCAAGTAAATCTTTGTTGACTGAAGGAACAAATGACAGTATTGGAGATGTACAGCCAAGATCTCACCGAGATGTTTGAGTGGAAGAGTGTACTAGCACTGTAAGATATTCTACCTGCATTCACTCAAAGAACCTTCTCTGTTCTTTTTTCTTTTCTTTTTTTCTTCCCTTCCCTTTCCTTTCCTTCTCTTCTTTCTTTTTCCTTATTCCTTTCCTTTTCCCTTTTTCCTTTTTCCCTTTTCCCCTTCCCTTCCCCTTCCCCTTCCCCTTCCCCTTCCCCTTCTGTGTCAGCTGTCATGCTAAACTCTGGTTCTGATTTGGCGTGTAGGGGGCAGTTATATTTCCGTGAACTCCTAGTAGACAGTCTAACATGGCGGAGCCTGCCTCACACAGTGGGCCAGCTTTGCACTTGGGTTTTTATTTCCCAGCTTCTTCCTGAAATAGTTTCGTTAATTCATATGGATGAGATAAATCCCAATAACAGCTTTGTTTCCCAAAGAATGCGGGCTTCCTTTGCCAAACGTAATTATCCTGAGGACGAACTGATGAAGGGGAGTTACCTCTTGGCCAAACGTTTTTTCGAGTTATTCAACCAAAGATAGGCTGCACCTGGGGGAAGCCAGACATCTGGGTGAAGAATGAAATATCCAGATGTTTTTAAGTATCTGGATGTTTCTGACCATCTGGTTCTCGTGGTTATTGACAAATGATCCAGATGTTTTGCAGAAGATGGTATACCTCGTCTAACGGAAGAGAGAGAGTGTATTCTTGGGAAATTCTGATGTCATCCCATATGTACTAACACACGGTATATGCCTTTAATTGAAGCCATGATTCGAATGCAAAAACGAAGATAGCTTCCTGTTTTCTGAAGCTGTTGTCTTGCTGTGAGTGCCAGAATGCAGAGATTTTAGGTTAATTGTCTCACCTACCATCAGAGTCGGAGTTGTTTGCAGCTTTATTCTGTTTATAATGGATTTACCTCTTAACCAAAAGCTTTCCACATGGAATGTGAGAATGCTGACATTCAGCACTGCCAAAAGCTGCATTATTTCCTAAACGTTTTCGTGTTTTCCAAAGTAGAGAAAAAGGTTTGGTACCTGAAATTCCTAGAGGAAATTGGAATTTATAAACTTTGATTAGAGGTGCATCTTGTCTGGAGCTGAAATCTTGAAGACAGAGTAGCACCCACCCACCCTCTGTTACCCCCCTCCCCCCCCCAATTTTCTGTTGTGTAAGCCTAAACAGAGGCCTCACACTTAAATATGTTTTAAAGAATTCAGCGAAGGCTGGAGTAGAATAACATAATTGGAAGGCTCATGGAACTTGAAGCCTAGCTGCAGTCTGCCGTAAGAATCCTCGTCTGATGTCTGTGGGTCTGCGGGACCTTACGAGGATGTCCCAACAGTGAATAAACACATGAGGCTTGAGTGTGTGTGTATTATCTTACTCCTCTGTTGTTTTCCCCGAGGGACACACCAGAGCACATGGAAAGGTAAATGAGAGGGAGTTGCGTGGTGGAGGACTTAAGGCGCATGCCCAGATGGTCTTAGCATCTGCGTTCCCGTCGAGTGGAGCCTCAGCCAAGGTCTGTGGTCTGATGTGTTTCCAGCTCTGAAGCTTAGTTCTAAACATTTGGAGGTGGGGGAGTGGTCGTTGGGAGAGGGGGAAGGGTGTCTGATTCCGGTGGCGTTCGGTGACATTAGTTCTTCATACCAAATAGGTGTGAGTGGATTTCACTTTTGAGTGTCTGGTAAACATATTGCAAGTGACAGACCCACAAAGACAGGTTGTGGATAGAACACACATTCATGTCAGTGCATCGAAACAGCAGCTTGAATGGACAAACCCACATGTCTTGCCTAAACATTTAGCTGCAAACTTTACAAAGAGCCAAATGGTTTCAATTTTGTTGTATATACATGGGATGATTGTATATTTGCTTCTCACTCGCCCTGCCAGTGGGATGGGGTTTGTGGGGGAGACGAGGACAAACAACGTCAAGGAGCAAATGAGCCAAATCCATCTGGATTTGGTTATACGCTGATTGTATAGTTTGTTGTTCTGTTGTTTTTAACGTCTTCCAAACCTTCTGTGTATTAGCCAGCCCTGCGGGAAGGGGTGGGGCCGTGACATTTTGTCTTTGACTCCCTTTGTAACATCATGCATCTCTCTACTTTTGTAGAGTTTCTCCTTTAAAGTAATAGTATGTGGGGCGCCTGGGTGGCGCAGTCTGTTAAGCGTCCGACTTCAGCCAGGTCACGATCTCGCGGTCCGTGAGTTCGAGCCCCATGTCAGGCTCTGGGCTGATGGCTCAGAGCCTGGAGCCTGTTTCAGATTCGATGTCTCCCTCTCTCTCTGCCCCTCCCCCGTTCATGCTCTGTTTCTCTCTGTCCCAAAAATAAATAAACGTTGAAAAAAAAATTTAAAGTAATAGTATGTAAGCATGGTAGCTAGCATTTATTGAGTGCTTACTATGGCCAAGATCTGTGCCATATGTTTTCACTTTTGAAACTTGACAGCAGCCCGGTGACAGAGATATTATTAGCCCCATTTTTGGCAGGGAAAATGGAGGTTCAGAGAGGTTAAGTAGCTTGCCTATAGCATCAGACAGTGAATGAGTGTTGGAGCCAGGGTTCAAAGCCAGGTAGGTCCAAATACATCTCCTGAATTAACCCTTTGACGCTGGATGACACTGCCTCTGACGATTACTGTGTTTTTATCAATGTAGGTAAAGTTGGCAAATGGAATGGGTATCAGCCAACCTCTGCCATAATGGGTATCAGCCAACCTCAGTATTTTAAGCTTTGCAGTACAGTTTCTATTACCACCATCCAACTCTGCCTTTTAGCACAAAAGCAGCCCCAGGCAGCATGTAAATGAATGGGTGGGACAGTGCTCCAATAAAAAAAAAAAACAAAAAAAACAAAAAAAAACAAAAAACCTTTATATATGGATCCTGAAATTTGAATTTGAATTTCATAGAATGTTGGCATGTCACTAAATGTTCTTCTTTGGGTCTATTTCCAACATTTTATTTTTCTAAAATTTTAATGTTATTGATTTTTGAGTGAGAGAGAGAGCGCGCGCGAGCGAGCAGGGGCATTGGAGGGTCAGAGAGAGAGGGAGACACAGAATCCGAAGCAGGCTCCGGGCTCTGAGCTGTCAGCACAGAGCCTGATTTGGGGCTCGAACTCACAAACCGTGAGATCATGACCTGAGCTGAAGCCAGACGCTTACCTGACTGAGCCACCCAGGCGCCCCTGTTTCCAACTGTTTAAAAATATTAAAGCCATTCTTAGCTCACAGGACATAGAAAAACTGGCAGTGGGTTGGATTTGGGTGGTGGGCTGATGGTTACTGATGTCTGCTATAGAGAAATGGTAGAAAATACATTAATAATCTGAATATAGAATTAAGGGGGTGCTCGTGAGAGTCTTGGGATGGCCATCTGATGGACTGAGGCTGAGAAGAGGCTGAGGGGCTTGTCTTGAAGCTTAGAGCAATGATCTTCCCCCCCCCCCCCCCCGGATTTGTTTATTTTCAGTTGCTTTCTATGCACTAATGGAAATTATAGCATGAGTTGAGGGGGGGCATCCACATGGTTCCATGGCATTATCATGGTACACATTCATTCACTCACTCATGCATTTACTCATTCAGCACATACTTATCGAACAGCTACTATGTGCCAGATGCTGTGCTGTGTGCTCTTTACGCATCAGATAACAAGACAGTTCTTGTCCACAGTGCCCTGCGCCTCTTGTAATCTTCTATTAATAGCAGGGAGACTGTCAGTATGCACCTGAGGCTTAGTTAATGATGTCCAGTATTATTCGAAGACCCAATACCTTTGGCTTTTTCTGTCTTCTTCTTTAAGCTTGGTTGAAGCTGACTGGACATTGAGTTTGAACACACCAGGCAGTGAGAGGAAGAGGGGGCTGCCTATGAAGGGATGGTCTGCCCTCAAAGTGGGTCGTGCCCAGTGCTTGGCTGTGAGCCTGCAGACCTTCCTTCTCATGCACAGAATGAAAGAATGAGGGAGAGTGGCTTCCCTACTTTATGTCTTTGGAATCAGGAAGACATGTTTCTCTTTCAAGTATCCTTTGGTAAGTAAGGTTGCACTTTCCTGGTCACTTTGTGTGTGTGTGCGCGCGCGCGCGCACGTGTGTGTGTATTTTTACTTCTGCCCCACGTACTTTATTGGTTATTGAGGTTGTTGGGCCCACGGCAGGATAGGTATCCAGTGTGTTCAGTCCTAAGGACCAGAGGCTTGCCCAGAGTTGTGATACGGTACGGTGTGAATACACAAGAAGCGTTGAGGCACTAGTCGTGGCTGATGGGACGGCAGGGATGGGTGTTGAGGCCACATCCACTAATTTTCATAATTGTCGGTCCCCCTTTAGGGAGAAGTGGCTGGATGCCCGCCATATCGCTGGGAACCCTCACCTGCATGTTGCTCTTTCAATGTCTGTCCCCTTCACCTTATGAGCTTTTGTCCTGTATACTGCAGACAAGAGAAATGAAAGGTCAGCCAGTTCCGGGGACTTGCCCAGACTGTCATCAGTTGGGAAGTGTCAGGGCTCGGACTGAGTTTTGTCTGCCTGACTCCGAAACCCACGCCATTCCCACCCAGGTCCGGCAGCCTCTGACATGTCAGGGAACTGGGCTTTTCTGTTTGCAGCGAGCTGGGGTACCTCTCTGTCTCCCTGGTCCTAGACGCTGCCCGCCTCGCTGCTGAAATATGTAAATGAATAGTCAGACGATAACAAGTGTTGGCGGGGGTGCAGAGAAAGTGAGGAACCCCCACCCACTGCCGATGGGGATGTAAAATGATGCAGCCACTTTGGAAGTCAGTCTGGCGTTCCTCAAATGACCCAGCAACTATACTCCTGGATCTGTAGCCAAAAAAAGAAAAGAAAACAGAGACAAAACTTGTATATGTGTGTTTGTAACTGCATTATTCCTAACAGTCCAAAGGTGGAAACAGCCCCCAAATCCATCACTGAACAAATAAACTGAGGTCTATGCACACGATGACGAGTTTTGCACACTCGTCGAGGGGAACAGCGTACTGATCTGCTGCAACATCGCCAAACCTTGAAAACCTCATGCTCGTATTGTGTGGTTCCATTTATGTGACGTGTCCAGAACAAGGAAATTAGTAGAGACAGAAAGTGCATTAGTATTGCCCCAGGCTGGGAGGGGGTGGTGGGGGGGATTAGGACGATAACAGCTAAAGGTGATGAGAATATTTTAAAATTGACTGTGGCAGAGGACGCGGAACTCTGTGAATGCACTAGAAACCATTGAATCATACACTTTCGATGGGTGAATTGTATGGTGTGTGAATTACATCGCAGTATAGCAGTTAGAGATTTGACAGTCGTTATCGGTCTTTGCTCTGAGAAAACCCACAGAGCAACACCTGTTCCAGGGGCCCGGAAGCCCATTTCTCAGATTTTTTTTGTTTGTTTTTGGTCAAGCTTGCCTGAAAGGTTGGTTTGAGTGAAGGCCTACAGGTCTCCTTCACCAACCCAGCGTGGTTTCCTGGCCCCAGGACCTTGGCCAGCCGGAGCCGAGTGTTCCTGGTAACGGCCCGTCTGCAGCTGCGCCTTTCGCGGTTCGTGTGCGCGCCAGCTCTCATCGGGAGAAATGAAAAATCATGTGTCTCATTTTAAATATGTTGCCTCTGATCACAGGTGTTGTTAAAACAGCTCCTTTTACAACTTTATAAATATTCCGGGATTTATTTTGAAGCAATGTTTCATTATTCCTATACTATGATTAAATATTGAGAATATTGCTTTTCCAGTTGTTCTATTGCAGTATTTAATGAGTGCAATTAAATGGAAAAATTGCCTTTTTAACTGATGATAGTCCATTAGTGTCTCTGTCTCTTCAGAAAAGAAAAGAAGTGAATTATTAGAATGACAAATGAGGCAAAGTTACCACCGCGATGGAGAGGTGCGGTTTCCCTCAACATAATCTTCAATTAGTGATCTCTGTAAGAGGATGTTTTTCAAGAGGGTAATAGAGAAGTAATGAGATCAGAAGGAGGTCAACCCGGCCTTCTCCGTTTGGCAGCTTGATTAATTTATTTCTCCTTCTTGGAGATTGCTGCAAGGGGCTTTTGTCACCCTGTGTTTTTCATGGGACTGTAACCCGAGTGACTGTTGATATATTAGCCTTTCAGGCAAAGACGCAAGTCCGTTTCCCTGGAATAGAAGGCTTAGAAGTTAGAAGTTTGTTTGATTTTGTGCCTTAACTCCAACACTCATCGCCAGCTTCGGATGATGAGGAGGACTAAAAAAAATAATCGTAATTAATGAAATGAAGCGCGCCGTGTTGATTGCTTCTCGCAGCTTGGCGCGCACGCTGTCATCTCGCACCCTGAGCCCCCCCCCCCCCCCCATGAGGTGCTGCACTTCCGTTTATAGGTGAGGACGCCAGGGTTCCACGGATGCCCGGAGCGGGGGGGACAGAATTGCAATCCCCATCTGCCTCTGAACTTGGCGGCCCCTCCGGAAGTCCGTGGCCCTAGGCAGACCTTAACGGAAGGAAGTGCTCAGGGGGCACATTCGCTGAAAGCACGCAGCTCCGCCATGGTGGGGGGAACCGGAACAAGGGGGTCCTAACTCAAGACAGGAGGTGCAGACCCATAGGGTGTCCTTCTCACCTAGAGGAAGCTTGGCTTAGTGAGGGAATTTAAATATTAAATCCTAGCCTTGCTGCTGCTTGCTGTGTGTCTTTGGACAAGTTACTTAACCCCTCTGAGTTCATTTGTTTTGTTGTATTTTCCTTCTAACGTAGAAATCTCTGGCAGGATTGTTGAAAAAGAACATAATGCCCCATGTCTGGCACAGAGCACGCATTTAATTGATGATTTATGTTTTATCATTAATACCAGTGGATTTTTGGATTCTTGATTGCTACTGACATAGGCTTAACTATTTCATTTAGATATTTAAGGGTGCAGTTTACTTAAAATGTAGACATAACTTTCATTGCCGAAGTATATTTATTTTATTTTCAAAATGTGTTTTTCCCATAAGGACAGTTTCTGAAGCTTTTTTTTTTTTTAATTTTTTTTTTTAATGTTTATTTATTTTTGAGACAGAGAGAGACACAGCATGAGCAGGGAAGGGGCAGAGAGAGAGGGAGACACAGAATGTGAAGCAGGCTCCAGGCTCTGAGCTGTCAGCACAGAGCCCGACGCGGGGCTCGAACTCACGAACTGTGAGATCGTGACCTGAGCTGAAGTCGGACGCCCAACCGACTGAGCCACTCAGGCGCCCCTCTGAAGGTTTTTTGAATGTAACTTTCCCACTATCAAATACATCTAAACAACAAATGGAAACAACAAATACATCTAAAAATCCTACTTTTCCAACCAAATTTCTCTTACTGTTTTTTCTTATGGCCTGGGGGCTCCTTATCATCAACCCTATCAATTAAGTCATCCTTGGTGTCCTGGATCCTTGGCACAGTGCCAGGGACTGCCCCCTCCTCGAAGCCTCCCCTCGGGACTCAAATCCTGACCTCTTCACATTCAAGCCCCTCAGTGAACCCATTTTGGAGAATCTTTGAAAACCCATCCAGACCCGGAGTTCATTTAACCAGGAGCAATGGGACTAAATTACAGCCCAGGTCTGTCTTATGAAAGATGATAAATGAATATGTCACACTGGGAAAGAAATCACTCTGTCATCATATGACAGGCTGGCTTGATTTGTTTGTGCCGGTTTCCCTAAAAGTCCGGATGGGGGTGCAAAGTGTGTAGGCTTTCAAGGCCTGCTAACTTCCCGTGTTGTTCTGCACCTCCCCAGCGATGGGTCTGGAGCAGGTTCCTCGGGCTCTCTGACCACCACCTCCCCAGGGGCGACGGAGAGGACCCGATCTGCAGGGCAGGAGGCTTCCGCGAAAACGAAGCCAAGGCGCACTGGCTCAACGTGGAGTGCTTAGCGAGTATAGATCATGGCCCATCTCTTCCCATCACTTGGAGGCTCGCTGCGCCCTCCCCCAAGGCTTCCACTGGGGGACCTGTCTTTTCCACATGACTCGGAGCTGCCACAGACTTGTATTTTCTTGACTGAAGGAGTCATCTCTGGTGTGTCCAGTGGGGATGCTTTATTCAGCAAGCAAATAGCTAAAGTCTCTTTCTGCTCCTCTGCTGTGCCTCCATTCTTTAACCTAAAGTGGTTTTTTGCCAGGTTGGTCAGGCTTCAGCAAAGCTCTTTGCAGCGTTAAAAGAGCAAGAGGTCAGGAATCAGCCAATCTGAATGAGTCCTGATTTCTGGAGGCCTTCACTCCCTTATCTGTGATTCAAAACATCCAAAACCCTTAAAAATAAGCAGAAAAAAAAAAAATGTTCCTCAAGTTGATGGCAGACCTAAGTGGCAGCATAACTTGAGTGTCACCATCGGGTCCCTGTTTATAATCTTCATCTGTCCTTGTTTTACATCTCATGTGACTATTGATAGGTCACCCTGCAGAAGTATTAGTGTATTTGATGTCTGTGTGTGGGGTGGTCTTGGTGGTCCTGGTGAGCGGTCAATGAACTCGTTAGGCTGCTTAAAAACGAAATTCACAGTCCTTCAACACTTCTGGGTGGAGAAGTACATGGGCAAGTCACTTTCTTTGCCTTTTTCTACAGGTGGGTGGTGAATGAGGAGATTATGGTGATGGTAAGAGAAATTATCCTGCAGGGGAGCCCTGAAAGGTTGAGGCCTTCCCTCAGGCGACTTTTGCTGGAGGCCTGCTGTGCCCAGTGTGGAGGCCCAGAGGAGAAGCAGATGGGGAAATCCAATTAGATGAGGAAGGAGAGTGAGGTGGGGTTAGTCCTAAGAACAGGCACGCAGTATAGACACCTGAGCACGGCCAGCCAGCCCGGGCCTTCTGTGGAACAACCTCTCGAAGGCACGCAAGACCCTTGTCACACTGTCACCACTTCCTCCTCCCACTGTCAGGGCAGCTGACCTTCCCTGGTGCGTTTGTAATTATCGTAAGAAATAGTTGGGGCGAAATTGCCGCCCCGGGGCAGTGGTGGACCCACTGGTCCTGGTTTCCCAGGGATGGTGGGATGTGCTTCTCTGACTCCCCGAGTCCAGCCAGGTCTCCCCTGTGGATGTTTGGAGAATGGCTCTCAGAAGGAAATAGGAAGCGACAAAAAGATGAAGGTGTTTCCTAGAGTGGCCTCCGACCTCACGGGTTCTGGAAAGAGTGCCGGTTCAGCATTTGCCAGTGCTCTCCCCGGAAGGCCAGCAGCCAAATTAGTTCTCTGGGCTTTGTGGCAAGTGTGACCTATCTTGGCTGCTCCCACGCAGGCGTGTGACTATGGCCCGTGAGGCTAAGGTGCAGGGTCCTCGGGTGAATTTGGTGGCACTTGGCTATGTCCTCAAGCGTAGCTTCTCTAGAGCAGAAGCCGTTTTCTGAACTCATGCACAGAAAGAGGAGACGGTCGTGGAGAAGACTTGTCAGCGTAGCTAGAAAGAAAAAAGGGACGCGTCTTTTCTTCCCCCATAATGACAGCCCCTATAGATATTTATCGCTGACACCTAAATGGCATTTGAGAACACTCCTTGGGCCGCCAGTGTGGTTCAGTGGGCTGAGCCTCCGACTTCAGCTCAGGTCATGATCTCGCAGTTCGTGGGTTCGAGCCCCGCGTTGGGCTCTGGGCTGACCGCTCTGATTCTGTGTCTCCCTTTCTGCCCCTTCGCCACTTGTGCTCTGTCTCTCTCTCAAAAATAAACGTTGAAAAAAAATTCCTTAAGAATTGAAACTGCTGCTTAATGACACGTTTGTATTTATCATTGCTGTTTTAACTTAATAAAAAACCCAATAACTATATGAATGCCCTTAACACCCCTGAGCAATACACTTAAAATGGTAACATTTAGGTTATGCGTATTTTCCCATCAATTAGAAACAAAGCAAAAGAAAAAGTCACTGATTCCACACAAGCCCCAGATAACATATTGTAGATTAATGTGTTTTGAAAGACAATTTCACTATTGATAAAATGTTCCTTTCCAGTTACCAACTGTGAAACAGACGGGAAGCTGCCTTTGTATACACTATATACAGGTCCGTTTTTCTGAACGTGTCCGTAAAATGTAAAGATTCTCCTTCCTCCTTTTACTCCCCTTCAGAGAGGAATTTAATTTATTCCTTCATGTCTGCTTCTCAAACTTCCTCATGGAAACAGAAGAAAATAAAATGAGGTTTTTGTAAGCCAGGATGATACACATGTTATTCTTATTTTCCATATAGGTAAAGTGATCTCTCCACTTTATTTTTAAACACTACCTCATAATATAAATAATCTAGTCTGTTCTTGTGCAGCCTGTTTATTCAGACAGGTGGAAGTTGACGTGAAAGATTGGCGTTAAATTGAGGAAACCATTCATGTAGTAAATAAGATAATTTGTTTCTGCCCCCAAAAAGATTAAAATATAGATTTTTTTTTCATACTCTCTATTATTAACACCTACAGTCCCTGAATATGTTTGATTCGAATTTGTGTCCAAAATTTGGAAGGCCTTTTTATTGTGTAACTAACATATTTTTCAGTTGCAGCAATCATCATGAAAAGTGTTTTCTTATTTATGTTTGAGTTTCTTGCATTTGTTATTAAATAAAATGTTTAGCTGGAAGTCTTATCAGCTCTCAAAACTGTAGTTAAGGGTGAAGGTAATATCCACATAATTTTTTTGTTGTTTGTGGGCTTTTTGCAAACTTGTAAGAGTTCCATGCTCTCCCTACAAATAAAATATAACCAGGTAATAAAGCAGTTATATACTAATGTACAAAATATCATGACAGTGTCCTTTTTTCTAGTTTACATGTAGGTGAGATTCCTTGGAGACTCATTTTTTAATTTAGAGAGAGAGAGAGCATGCAAAAGGGAGAGGGGGAGAGAGAGAGAGAGAGAGAGAGGAGGTGGGGAGAATCCTAAGCAGGCTCCGTGCTCAGCGTGGAGTCTGACTCAGGGCTCAATCTTGTGACTGATGATCATGACCTGGGCCAAAATCAAGAGTCAGACGCTTAACCAACTGAGCCACCCTGGTGTCCTGCTCATTCTTTTTGATTTAACTTCCATGTACCAAAATAGATAGGAGTGGGCTGGACACATGAAGACACAGCCTTGTGTAAGAAGGAAATAATATGCTTATCCCTGCTTATTGTACCAGATTCATGAGCAGTGGGCACAAAATGACTATATGACAGGGGCCTATGGAAACAAAGTGGAATTTTGTTATTATGAAATGCTCATCTATAAATGTCCCTCGTTACGTGGACTTTGGCTTGTCCATAGTACTGTTCTTTTACAAGATGCCTGTTGTGTGCTAGCCCTGGGCATACATTGCTTTATCATGGAGTATCTTTGAGATATCTACTATAATCATTTCCTTTTTATAGACACAGAAACTAAGACTTAAAGACAGGGTACGTGATTTGCTAAGTGTGCTTCGACAGTGCAGCTAGAATCTGGATCAGGTGTTCCGACTGCACAGCTCTGCCCTTGAGCACTATGTTGGAGTGGAGGACGATGGTTTGGAATGCTGTTCAGAACTGCAAGGGAGTTGGACTTGCAGTTGTCTGTCCAGGCTCGACTAAAAACCCTCTCCCCTGAGAAGCCATCCTTGAGTGCCCTAGGCCAACTTAGGTTTGGGTCTCCTGGGTCCCTACCCTGCTTTGTGCCTGCCTCCATCCTGGCTTGTGTTTTCCCCCACTGTGAACTTTGCCACCTCTTTTTCCAGAGAGCCTGGGCGCTTCATTAGAGAGAGAGAGACTCCCAGGCTCCAGGTGGACCTACTGTTTTAGAATGTTTGATTCTGCATTTCTAAAATCCTCCCCAGGTAGTTCTTTGGAGAGTTCAAGTGGAAGAAACATCCCAGTAGGCCACATGCTCCTTAAAGCCAAGGGCAGGTGAGTAGCCTGCACTATGTGGGGGCTCAAGGAGTTAGTGAGCTAACAGCCTGAAAGATGGGTATTAGAGCAAAGCTGAGAGCTCATCAGGTTTGGCTCCAATCTGTTCATTCGGGCAAAAACACATCTATTCATCTATCCCAAGTATTTACGTAGTTCAATTAAATGGGCTGATAAACGAATTTTTCTGGTGGCTAATGAGCTGTTGCTTTTCCTCTATGTCATTATGATCGGATGTGATGATTCCACAGTTGCCCAAATTATCCCGTGCGTTATAGTTTTAATAATGGCGATCATGGTGATTGATGAGGCTCGCTGGCATTAATTTGTTGAGGGCTCCTTTTGCTCTGTGCATTCGAGACTTAAGGAACGTTATTCTCGTGGCTTATGTGGGAAGTGTTATTATCCCCATTTTACAGACATAGTGACTGAGGCTCAGAGAATGTCAATTTGCTGATGCCCCATGGCTAGCAAAGAGTGAAGTCTGAATGTGAACCCATACCTGTGTCCATTGCTCATGCTTTTACCTATATCCTCATAAACCATGTTGTTTTGTTCATAACCTTTGTGCAGAAGCAGAGAAGATCACTTCAACTAAGATTTTCCATTTGGACATTCAGAGCAACTTGGAAAAAATACCATGTTTTATATAGGTGTTACCCTTTCAAGATTTCATTTTCATGTTTAAAAAAATAATAACTTCTTATAAAGCATTATAATCATGCAGATTAGCGATCATAATCTCTTATCGTACACTTTGTGAAAAATAAACTTGGCAGAATTTAAGATGTATTATTTTACCTTTCCCATTAAAGTGAAATAATAAAGTCAGTGTATCATATTTACAGAATTCTTCTGATAAAAATATATAAATATACACACAAACATATATGCATCTTAAGTGACGCTAATGGAAATGTAGGAATACTCCATCTCAGTTCTCCAAAATAAATGTTTCATGAGCAGGAGGCACATGTGTTTGTGTGTGTGTGTGTGTACATATGTTTATATGTATGTATAGATATCAGATATATATATGCTCATTCAGGTTTCAGGTATTCGCTCTGTTCCGTAAATGCGACCTGAAGTTCTGGTTCAACTTATTTGGAGTTTGGTTTTTTACATAAGATGCAATTGAATTTTAAATGGCTAATCCACTTAAGAAATTAGTTACTATAGTATTGAAGGAAAAACACAGCCATAGCAGAAAGGTATTATCTCCTCCCCCTCTTTTTCTTTTAGAAGCCTCCCTTGATCCATTGGTGGTAAATATTTCATGTGCTTTGCATATCAGCCTGAGTTCCCTTTGTGAAGTCAGGTAAATGGAATGTAAATCCCCACGTACTCCAGACAGTAAAATGGCATTATTTGATGTTACATCACATAAACATGCAGATTTGATTCCCCCTTTACTCACGCTGTAAAAACAAAGTTTTTAAAGTGGTTAGCCATACCTGGAAATGTAAATGCACTCGCCTAATGTAATGCCAAAGAAAAATTAAGACAAATGATACCACATCGCTGCTGTAAGCTGCAGCTCGTACAAAATTCACTTTAGTTATTATGCTGTGAATACGGGCTCTCACCCTCCTCTGTGAATGCACAATTTATGTTGAATGCAACATGAATCATTTTAATAGACCGAGCAAAAAGTCCCCAAAGTCGATTTTCAAATTATGAACCTTGGAACAGAATATAACAACAGCGAACAACAAATAGTTCAGACTTTACTCTGAGCTATGGGCGAACCATTAAAAATACAGCAAGCGCTTTTGGTGAGGGTGTCACACAATTCATAGCCTAATGGCAAAAAAAAAAAAAAAAAAAAAAAAATCAGAAATGGGGGATTTTTTAAGGCTGTTTTTCTCGCCATCATTCCGTTCAATTATTTTCACATTTGTGTAATCAAGATATTCCCAAACAGAGCATAGAGTTGTATATTGTTTAGAACTAATTATATGTATTATAAATCCAAGAATTAATTTAAATGACCCAGTTTCCACAGAGAAAAAGCCACATTGTTTTTAAATAGCTAACTAAACAAAATGCTCACCCATATGGGAGAAGTTTCCAAAGAACTAAAACCACCCACCAAGGGAAGTGGAAACCCCCCCCCCAAAACAAATCAAGTCACAATCATATCAAACGAGATGAGGAAAACTCCTTTGAAGAGTAGCCAAACTTTATTTTTTTTAAGAAAAGGAAGCACAAGTTGAGATGGGCATGTATTATGAGATACCTAAAGACGGAAATCAGAAGTTCTTCATGAAGTCATTGGAGGAATGACATCAGCATCACCCCGGAGCTTGTTAGAAATAGAAATGTTCAGGCCTCTTCTCAGACCTACCGAATCAGAAGCTGGGGTTTGATGGAGGGTAGGGAGAGGGGTGAAATGGGGGTAGAGCCATGTGATCTGAGTTGTAACAAGCCCTCTAGGGGATTCTGATACATGCTTACAGTTGAGAACCTACATTTCACCTTCTGTAGGACTGAGATGAGGCCCAAGAATTAGCATTTCTAAAAAGAATTCACATGATAGTGATGCTATTTGTCCTGGCCAAAGAAATGCATAGTTTGAGGTTGCCAGGCAGATAATAAAGTGATCAAAGGGAACTTAGGGTAGGCAATAGGGAGTGGTGAGGACCTGTGTTAAACTAGGAGACACAATCTGACATATTTGGGAGAGAAGGGCTACTCAGCTCCAGGCGCATGTTCATATGGGGATGTGATTTCTGATTTTTTGTTTTTGCTAGAGGCTAAAAAAGTCTGTCTCTTTTCAATCTGTTCTGACTTTAAGTTATTAACAATGAATTCTTTTTTTAAAATACCTGCAGTTCAGAGAAAACATGTTTGTGGTAGGCAGCCAGTTCATAATATCTGTAAGACTTTACCTTTTTTGTTTTTGGGAGAGAGAGAGAAAGAGCATGAGTGGGAAAGGCAGAGAGAGAGAGAGAGAGAGAGAGAGAGAGAGAGAGAGAGAACATCTTAAGCACGCTCCATGCTCACCGTCAGAGCCCGATGTGGGGCTCGATCCCACCACCCTGGGATCTGACCTGAGCTAAAATCAAGAGTTGGTTGTTCAACTGACTGAGCCACCCAGGTGCCCTAAGACTTTATCTTTTATCAAGTCTATTAAGTATGTTAATAAGGTTGGGGGCCTGTAGAAATCCTGGAGACACTATGTTGAAGGATTTTTTTAGTACAATTTTAGATTTACAGAATAAGTGAGCAGATGGTACATTGAGTTCCATATGCCCACCTGACATCCCCTCACACACACACACACTGTTTCCTCTGTTATTAACAGCTCTCATGAGTGTGGCATATTTGTTACAACTAATAAAGCAATACTGACATAGGATTAACTGAGTTCACAGTTTACATTCAGGTTCATTGTTAGTGTTGTGTATTTCATGGGATTGGGCAAAGACACGATGACGTGTATCCACCACTACAGGTTCATACAGCATAGTTTTACTGTCCTAAAAATCCCCCAGAAAGTTTTTTTTTTTTTTAAAGTTTACTTATTTAATTTGAGAGGGAAGGAGAGAGAAGCCCGAGCAGGTTCCTGGCTGTCAGTGCAGAGCCTGACACGGGGCTCAAACCCATAAACTGTGAGATCATAACCTGAGCCGAGATCAAGAGTTGGAGTCCCAACCAACTGAGCCACCTAGGTGCCCCCAGAAAGTGTTTTTAAAAGCGCCATCTGTTCATGTAACCATTTCCCCTGGCAAAGTCATTCTTAGAATTAAGATTCTGCAGTTTGGAGGGGTCTTAATAATGCTCAGAACAAGACATCCACATACTTCAAGATGACTCAAGCAATTGTAGTTGAATCCTGGAGGTAGAGTTTCTTGACTACCATCTTTCCCCTTCATTTTGTAGAGAAAGAGCTGAGGACCTTGTCACAAGTCTGAGGTCCTTAAGGTGGAATTGGTATAGAAGTACTTCTTCTGTTCTTGGGACACCTGCCCCCTCTCTCTCCTTCTGTTTCTTACCAGGGTCTCCCTTAGAGAGAGGTCTTGCCCAAATGTAGCAGATCTAGCAACCAAGTCTATGAGGATGACAGTATTTTTTTTTCAATGTTTTTTGTTTTAAATATATGTAAATTTATTTTTACCCAAAATGACAGAGATCAAAGCTTTCTGGAAGTGAGGGATGGCTAGTAATTTAGGTCCTGAGTTTTGTATCCATATAGTATACTTATTACTGTTGAATTCTCCTATGTAAATAAGATGTTAAACAATTTACTTTTATGAATGAGAAAAAGCACAAAAATTTACAATCTCACAGAATAACCAGACTTTTCCTCCTGCCTGGTGAGCAGGTAGTCGTATATACCCCAGTGCCCTTATGGATTTCCGGGTCCTGAGAATTTGGACTCTTTGCTTCATCCATGGAGACAAATGTGTTGTCTTCCAAAGTCATGAAAATAGTGAGCAGTTTTATCCTCGAGAGATTGTGTTGTGTTTTCTGCCCTGTGGGGGATAAAATGTCTTTATTTTAAATTGTTTTACTGTTTTTATCTTAAAGGAGTTAAGGACACATAGAATATTCTTAGACCTTTTGCAGTTTCTAAAAAGAACTGGAGACTCTTTCATTGAAGAGAATTGGTTTTTAAAATGCCCCTTTCCCCCAGAAAATATTTTGAGTTGGACATAGGGCAGTAAAGCCCTAATAATCTATCATGAATGCATTCTGGAAAGCAGAAAGGGCTGGGAGTTGGGTTATGTTCTGTCATACGTTAAGCCTAATGTGTGATTGTCTCTGGACATAAAGGAATATTTTATGGACTTTTTTCTTCCCTCATCCTTTCCCCTTTTTGTTTTTTCACTTATTTTTTCCATTTTGCTCTCTTAGTCTTTCTTCTCCTTCATTATTTTCTTGTTCTTTTTGTAAAAATTATACTTGCACAGAGTTTATAATCAGGTGAATTCATTTCGCTTTTATATGATAAATTAAAACATTCCTTAACACCAGTTCTGTCTCTTCATCTCTTCCTTTCTCTTTCATGAATTCGTTTGGTTTCTATAGGTATAGCTTTAACCACACTGAGATGGCTACTTCTTGATTTTCCAGTTTTAGACGCCGTCTGTGGGCTTTCCCAGAACAGTAAAGAAAGTTTAGCTTTTCTTCATCCTTACACGTCTGCCTGTAGGTACATCTTTCTGTTGTCTTCTCCAACCTCTCACTAGAGTTTTATCATGAAATTTTTAAGCAGACAATTTAGTATTTATATTGTTGTGAATATGTAGGCATGTTCACAGATAAGCCAAATAGCATGCCAAGATTACTTTTTCTCTCCTGCACAATAGTGTCTTTTCCCTGGTGTTAATACATGTCTTCTATTCTCATTTGCTTAGTTTTTTTGTTTTTTGTTTTTGTTTTTTTACTTGTTTGTCAGTAATTGTATCTCAGGTTCTCATCTGATTGTATAAATATCTTTTCAAAAGATTTAGAAGATAGCAAGTATTCCAGTATTTTCCTGTTGAAAGAAAAGTCTCTCCTAGAGTCTTCCAGCTGACAATTTGGGCTGGTTGTCCTCTACACCTGGTGCGCAAGAATGCTTTACTGTGGTTCTACCTAGAGGTAACTTTATGTTACATAATCTGGAAAATTCATTCACCTTTGTCCTGAGTTTGAGGCCCTGTTCATGTCTTTTCCTGTTTTGGTTTGTGTATTGTTTTGTAGGAGCACATCCTTCAGTAGATTTCTGAAAAAGGAACATATATGCACATATGTTTTTGGAGCCTTTTGTGTTTCAGAATGTTCATATTGCCACCGTCACCTAATTGCTTGTTTAGCTAGGTATCGAATTAGAGATTTGGAATGAATTTTTCTTTGGGGTTTTAAGACATTAATGGTTTGTAGCTTTCAGTGTTGCTTTTGGGAAATACAAAGCCATTTGATCTTCGGTCTTTTTTATTTCTCTCTGTTTCTCTTTCGAAAGTACTAAGGGAGGCATATCTTCTACTCTTTGCTGTTCTCCAACTAGGAAATAAAAGCCCTGAAAAGAATGCTTAGTATGACCTCACTGTTTTTTGTTTATTATTATTATTTTTTAATGTTTATTCATTTTTGAGAGAGAGAGAGAGAGAGAGAGAGAGAGAGAGAGAGATACAGAGCACGGGGGGCAGGGGAAGGGCAAAGAAAGAGGGAGACACAGAATCTGAAGCAGGCTCCAGGCTCTGAGCTGCCAGCTCAGAGCCTGATGCAGGGCTGGAATCCAAGAACCATGAGATCATGACCTGGGCTGAAGTTGGTTGGTCAACAGACTGAGCCACCCAGGTGCCCCTGTCCTCACTGTTTTTAACTTTTACATAATATGTTGTGATATGAGTCTGTTTTTGTCCCTTGTGCTGGGCACTCAGTGGGACCCTTTGTCTCAAAACACATATCCTTTATTTTTTCTTTAAAAACTGGACTTTTCTTTTCTTTTTTTTTTTTTTTTTGGACTTTTCTGTAAATATTTCATTGATGATTTTCTTCTCGACACCTCACCTCCTCTTTTTTCTTTTTAAAGAACTTTTTTATTCAGGTCTTTGACCTCCCAGACTCTCTCATATTTATTTTTCTCTGTTATATTTCATCTTTGCCTTTGGTGCTACTTTTTAAGAGACTTCTTCTAGCTTTCCCATGAGTTTTTCCTTTCTGCTGGCATATTTAAATTTCTACACATTTTTGTGTTTTGTGTGCTTGGTTGGTTTTCCCACAATTCCTTTTTGCTTAATAGCATTCTATTCTTGCTTTGTGGATGAAATTTACTCTCTTACATCTGATATTAATGATAATTGCTTTAGGTTTTCTTCTCTTCGTATAGCTTCTGTCTCCTATAAATTGCTTTTAATTGTTTGTTCTGGTCCCTGTCTTTGATGATGAAGTCTTTCCCCGGGTGATCTGTCTGTGGATGTCTATTTGTACTTAAGAGTAGGGACCCAGAAAGTTGTTGCCAACTTGGGAAGAGCTAATCAACTATGGACTGTACTGACAGGTGGTCTAGCTAGACTCTTTGTTGGGGAAATCACTGTGTTTGAATCTTTAGTTTCTTCCTGTTGGCCGACAGGTGTGCAGAGAAGAATCCTCAGTACTGTGTTGGAGGAGGCTACAGATTTGGCTGCCAGGGTTTCTGGGAGCCAAGTGAGGGAAGAGGGTGAGTCTTCAGCATTCATTGCGTAAGCATTTACGTTATTTCTGTTTGCGGTGTCACACCACTGTTCTCAACAGTTTAAATTCTTTTCAGGGAATAAACTTGTATTTTCTCTGGGGTTTAGAAATGACAAAGCCCTGGCTGGATGGAGGGCAGAAATCCTCCACTTCCAGAAGTACCAGCCTCCACCAGCTTCGGAGCCTTTGGTGGTGTTGTGCTGTGAATTGCGTGACTTCTTGGCTGTCCCCATAGTTAAGGCTCAGCTTTGTTGTCTGTTAAATCACTTACTTGTTTTCCACCTGCTTTGTAAGCATCTGGGTTTTGGGTTTTTGTTTGTACTCTGTTAACTAAATGCATGTGTACTGAGGGGCTAGCCCCATGGCTTCCTGTTCTTGGAGATTTGAACAGTATCCGAAAACCCGCGTCACCAGGTTGCCCCCGATGCACTACCATTCTGCCATCAGCACGGTGGTGTCAGAACAGCTGTGGAACACCCTGCTACTTCTAGTGTCGGTCCAGGGGAGCCCTTCATGCTCCAGGATCTCCGTTCACTTTATGAAACTCAAGCATCTTCTTGGAGCTGTAGATTCACCTCGGAGAAGGGGCTTTGCAGATAGCAAGAAAGGTGCTTTGGCACATTCGAGAAACCAGGCAGAACGCCCAGTGTATTCATGTGCCTTTGACATACATTATGGCCATCCAGTAGGCCTAGCAATGCTCTCGCCATCCTCGTCTTGCTTTTGCTGTTTCCTTTTCAACTTGAGGCTTCTGTGACAACAGAGGGATGTCAGGGTCATAGGACAGCACCATGGCTCTCTTGTCTGGGTGTCCTCCATGTGCCCTCAGAGCACAGTCAGTGGAGAGGATCTTGTGTGTGTGTGTGTGTGTGTGTGTGTGTGTGTGTGTGTGTGCGCGCGCGCGCGCGCACGCGCCCTTAGCTTTCATCAACTTGCCTGTCACCCATGATGCTATGCTGATTGAGTAAACTAATTCATAATCCACAGCCACTTCCCTTGGATACTTGCTTCTAGGCACATTAAATGGTCGGCGCACAGATCCTCATTTTTCTCAACCTTCCATCTCCATATTAATTCTCAATCAATCACTGACGGCCAGCTGTCAACAGGCACCACTTTTGGTGGGACCTGATGATGTATATCCCTTGTTTTCAGATTCCCCGCATTTCATCGTGTAAAGTAGTGCCCTGAGCAGGGTCTTAATGCTTTTGGGTGCAGCCCCTTTGAGCTTTTGTAATGGCGAATCCAGTACAGGTACAGAAGGGAAGCAGATCTTTAAAGGGGCAGGACATGGGCGCATGGCTTCATGGGCAGCGTTTTGGTATATCTTTGTATGGCTGTGCACCCAGCTAAGGGTCTGTTTAATGGCCTTTTAGTCAGGATACAACCTTGGGCTCCTCAGGCTAAAGACCAAAGAGCTCTGTCTCTTTGGTCAGCATACTCATGGAGAAAGGAGTGACTTCTTGTAACCTGTCTGTCCTTAAGCTGCTTTAGTATTGGTATGACACTGATTTTGGCTTTGGAAAGTTTCCCTTTTGCTAAGAATGATAATGACCATGTTGACACCGGCCCTGCGGGTTTAAACAGAGAAGTCTGTGTCCAGTTCCATCAGTGTTTTCTCCCTTTTTGCCTTCTTCACTTACTCTTCTCTTCCCCTTCATGCTCACCTCTTCCTTGCATGGCACCCCACCCCCTCTTTTTTTCTCCACTACCAAGAAATTTTCTGGAATTCCATCATTACTCTTCCTCACCACTGTCAAGTGTATCGTCCTAAGGGCAGAGGGAGAAGGTGTGCAATTAGTGCATTTCACCAGACTGAACAGAACCCTCAGCCAGGTGCAGGCGATACCGGCTTGTATTTATGAATGAATGGCAGTATTTTGACAGGATGATGAATAAACATGCTGGGCTCAGAGGACTTCTGGTGATGAGCGTTTCTTTGTGGTCTGGTAAGCGATAGGACTCCCTGCTTAATTTCTCTAAAATCTGCATTTATTAATTTTGTATTTTTTTTTTGTCTGAAGGTACTTGCTTAAAGAAATATGCCATAAAAACCTAGCTCTTAATGTCCGTTTTGAAGTAATTTCCTGCAACGAGGATGATTGGGTTACCGAAATGAACCTGTTTGCCAGTGTTTCTCCACGGGTGATTGAATGTTTAGTGGGCTCTCTTCAAATGAACACAGAACATGCCACTCACCGGAACCCTCTCTTGGCTTTCCTATTATTAGGCATCTGCGAGTCTATCCTGAGAATCTGCAGAGGATGGGCTGCTTCCACCCTATTTCCATAGATGTAGGCTGCAAGGAGAGGGGACCCTACGTTTTAATGAGAACCTGTATTCTTAGCACTTACCTGCTCTTTGTGCTCATTTGAAAAACAGTAATTGAGTGAAAAGGATTCTCATCCCAGCTTCTTTACCCACTTGGTGTTTGGATTTGCTCAAGCTTTACTTCCCGTTACTTTTTTCTTATTTATAGTGGATAAAAGCACATCAAATTCTAATTAATGTCAGGCCCCAAAAGAAAACTTCTTAAGACCTCCGTGAAGTGGATTGGATGAACACAGGCTCTGGAGTCAGACTGCCTGTGTTCCGGTCTTGACCTTGTGGCTTCCTAGCCATGGGATCTCTGGAAAGTCACTTATCTTCCTTGAGCTCCTGATTCCCCAGGTGGAAAAGGGGATTAATAATAGTTTGACCTCATAAGGTGGTTGTGGAAAATGCATGGTGTAATGTACCCAGAGTACTTAGGAGATTGTCTGGCGTGTAGTTAACCCCATAAGGGTTTACTCTCACTGTTAGTTCGCGTACTACGATCATAACAGTCAAGTAGTTGAAAAGCAGTGCGTTGGAGCATACAGAGTGTTGACTTCAGAGCCACAGAACTTCTGTGGAAGCCAGTCTGCTGGACATTATAGTCCTCAACTGTAATTGGGGGATTTTAACCTTATGGGATTGCTCGAATTAAATGAGATAATTTGTTAAATGAGATAATAAAATGAGTGTCCAGGCAGACACTCAGTAAAGGTGGCCATTGGTACTGTTTTCATTAATTTTGAAAGCAGGGTGGGCTATTTGGATGTCACTTTGATAATTTTTAAAGGAAGAAGTTGAGGCATTTGTCACATGCCTTTTGCTAGCTTGCTTTGGTTTTACCAACTTTGTTGAGGTATAATTTATGTCTAATAAATTGCATCCGTCAAGACATACAACTTAATGAGTTTTGACAGATACATATACCCATGAAGTTACCACTACAATCAAGGGATAGAGCATCATCATCACCCCACAAAAATTTCTGGTGCTCACTCTGTTATCCATGCTGCTTTGCAGTCCAGATAGTGCTGGCTCCAGGAAATCACCTGTTTTCCATCCTACTGATAAATTTGCATTTCCCAGAATTTTATATAAATGAAATCCTACAGTACATTTGCTGCATGTGGCTTCTTTCACTCAACATTATGAGTCTGTGATTCACCCATGCTGTTGCCTTTATTGGTAGCTCATTTTTTTCAGTGCTAAGTAGTACTCTGTTGTTTGAATGCCTTACATTTTGTTTATCGAATTACCTATTGATACACATTTGGGTTGGTTCCAACATTTAGCTATTTTAAATGGGGTATGAATTTGAATAAAGCTGCTCTGAATACACACACACACACACACACACACACACACTTTTGTGCAGATATACATCTTCAGTTCTTTGGGGATAATTCCCTGGAGTAGAACAAGGGGGTCAACAGTGGGAATATGTTTAACATTTCCAAGGCTGACAAGCCTTCCCCTGATGCATTGGGCCAGTTCACATTCTTGGCAAATTCCAGTTCCTCTGCCTTCTCAATAATGCTGGATATTGTCAGTCTTTTTAGTTTTCTATTTGAGCCTGCAGTGGTACATTGTGGTTTTATTTAATAAGTTTACTAATGATGACTAATGATGTTGAACACCAAAAATATGCTTATTGGTATATCTTCTTTTTCCCTTTTTTTTTTTTTTTGGTGGGGGCACCCGGTTTACTGAGGTATAATTCACATATCATATGATTCACCCATGAATGGTCTTTAGTGTATTTGCACGGTTGTGACCCCATTTCCACAATCAAGCTGTATCTGCTAACACTTGCCTTTTGGATCATTCCCACCCACTTCACTGCTGCCTCCATTCTCTTCTCCCACCATGTAAATTCAGCATGCTTCGTATTTCTGCTTTTGAGCCTTTCTCTTTGTCTGGAGATCATAGTGGCTCCCAAAATTTCAACCATCGTTCTGACTCCCATATCGATACGCTCACTTCTGGATATCTGTGTCTAATTTGATTATTCATACCTGCATGTATCTTCTGCAAGGTCCCAGAGCTGTCTTTTCACTCCCTCCCCCACCAACCCCCTTCCCCCAGTGTCATCATATTATCCTTGCTTACACATCCTACCCCCTCCTATTGACAAGCCACCTGGGGTTGTGTCTCTTTGTACCGTTCCAGGACCAAGCCTAGCCTAGTAGACGCTGGGTAAATACTCATCTAATGAATAAATGTACTTGTATTCTCCAGATTGCCAAAAATGTCCTTCACTTTTATCTTTTTTGGAAATTAATTGCGTTACTCTCTCATTAAACGTCTATGAAAATAATTCCATGCTGCAATTCATGAGGCTACTAAACAGTTGCCCTGGCAATTTCTGATTATAATTTTGGAAAGATTGCTAACCTGTGGCCTTTTGTCTTATCTCCAGTTAAAGCTTTTCTGGAAGGAATTCAGTTTCCACCTTTCCTTAATGTTCCTTAAATGTTGTACATATCTTAAAAACGAATTCCCCATAAAACAATATGGATTATGGCCTTGTTCCACTGAGCAGTGTGAAAGCTTACCCGAAAGGACAAGAACGAGACTCTCTTAAAATCATGTCCAAATTTTAAAGGAATATAAAACTTTCCATTTAAAAAATACACCTTTCTGCTTTCATCTCCTAACCCACAAAGCTCAAGTCTAGTTTCACTCAGACTTGAAAATTGTTCTTTTATTATGGCTCTGCAGTGGGAACAAAGCCAAAACCCCTAAGGTCTAGAGACAGCTTGAAAATGTCTTTGCTTCTGTGCTGTAGCTGTGTTTCATCTTAGCAAGGCACAAGCCCAAGAGACCTCGTGTACTATGCCCATGCCGAAGAGGGTACTAAGTAGAGAAGCTCGACTCTAAAAGGTCACCTGCTACTGGAGCAGCCCATGTAATGTCACTCCATCCCGAAAAGGATGGTGGCAAAGAGCCATCCTAACAGAAGGCGTGGGTGGTGGGGTCGGAGCAAAGGTTGTTGGCAAGAGGAAAGCAATACGAGAGGGGTCATGGAGGTAAATTAACCCAGAGGTATGTTGATGTCTAGATTGGAGAATCAGGGAAGAGGGTCAGGTGTCTATGACCCAAATGTAAGAGCGAAAGAAGGGTTTGTATCTGGGGTGTGTGTGTGTGTGTGTGTGTGTGTGTATGTGTTGGGGGGGTAATGGGTTAATGGGGCTAATTCAGGAGCTAGTAGAGAGTGAGAAAACATCCCAGCAGAAGAGGAAAGAGGAAGACTGGGCCGTGGTGTGGGTTGAGGTTGGTGTATTGCATTTCTAGGGCTGCCCTAACAGAGTACGGCAGAGTGGGTGGCTTAAGCAACAGAGATTTATTGTCTCATGGTTTTGGAAGCTAGAAGTCCAAGATCAAGGTGTCAGCAGGTTTGGTTTCTTCTGAGGCCTCTCTGCTTGCCTTGTCGAGAGCCACCTTCCTGCTGTGTCCCCACATGGTCTTTCTCTGTGTGCACATCCCTGGTGTCTGTGTCCAAACTTCCTCTTCTTAAAACGACAACAGTCAGTTTGCATTAGCGGCCACCCTAATGGACTCATTTGAACTTAATTGCCTCTTTAAAGGCCCTACCTCCAAGTACAGTCACACTCTGAGGTAGTAGGGTTAGGACTTCATCATTATGAATTTTGGGGGACACAACTGAGCCTGTAACAGCTGGGGATGAGGCTTTTTAATAGATATTGTCACCTAACATTTATATGGGGATACGATAGTTTTCAGGAGGTATCTATATTTCTGTCTCACTCATTCCCCACCCTGACAGGTCACGGTCAGCCGATCAGCTGATCACACTGCATTAATTGTCGTGAGATAGCCCTCGGGGATCTCTAGGCTGCCTTCACAGTCTTGCTGGATTTTGCCCCCCGCTTAGCCCTGGAGTGGCATGTGCCCCAATGGCATGCACTTCTGACATTTCTTCACCCTTCACAGATTTTCTGTCAGCCAACCCAAATTTGCAGTTGTTTCTAGTGACTGAAAATATGCTTGGTATGCAGGTGTCATGGATGAAATAGTAATGCCTTGGGGTAACAAATACGGTATACAAATAATTCTAGTAAGTCCAGTGATTGGAAAACAACGAATCCCAAGTTTGAGCCATATTGATTTTTTTTTTTATTTCTGGGCTCAGTCTCATGCCCAGAAAATAACCCCTGTTATCATTTTTGTCTGTGTCACAGACGTGGGTTTTTTCTCTTCTATGTATTATATGAATGCCCACATGATATATATGTCTACTTATGCATACTTTTAAATGAAACAAGATTGCACTGTGTATTTTTTATAGCCTGGTTTTTATTGAATGTAGTGATCAGTTGCAAACATTTTTCAATATCAATAAATCTTCTTTCTTAGCATGCTCTTCAGTGGCTGGGCAATATTCTTTCATATGCATGTACCATCACTTTCCCACCTACAGTCTCATCAGAGTCCTACAAATCACCTGATACATTTCCATCACTTGTGAGGTTTGTCCCAAATAATGTGTTACTGAGAATTCTTGAAGCGCAGACATTTGTGAATTATTTTTCAAAAGATCCTTTGAAATACAATCTACATACCATATACTTCATCCATTTAGAGTGTAGTATTCAGCTCTTTTAGTATATTCAGAGTTGTACAACCATACCCACGATCAATTTTAGAACATTTTCATTATCCCCCAAAATAACCCCATACAATCCATCTGGGACCTCTCCCTGGCTCCCAGTGTTCCCTCACCTCAGTCCTGGGGAACACTCTCTGTAGGTTTGCTCATTCTGGACTTCTCATATAAATGGAGTCACGCAGTCTATGGCCTTTTGTGTCTGGCTTCTTTCACAGAGCCTAGTGTTTTCAAGATTCATCCATGTTTTAGCATGTTTTATTGTTGTTGTCAAATGTGATTCCATTACAGAGACATCTCACACTGCATTTGTTCATTCAGTTCATGCGCTTTTTAGCATGTTTTCGCTTTTTGGCCAGTGTGAATAATGCTGTTAGGGCCAGTTGTGTTTTTGTGTGGATGTATGCTTTTCTTTCCTTTGGGTATAAACCTAGGAATGCCGTTGCTGGATCACATGTAACTCTGTGTTCTGCCGTCTGGGAAACTGCCAGAGTGCTTTCCACAGCAGCTGCACCATTTTCCCTTTCCACCAGCTGTGCGTGAGCATTCCAGTGTCTCCACCTCCTCGCCAACAGTTGACAGTGTCTATCTTTTTGACTGTGGTCATTTTAGTGGGTGTGAAGTGGTGTCTCATTGTGGTTTTGGCTGGATTTCGTTGATGGCCGATCACATGTAGCACCTTTTCATGTGGTTTATTGGATGAGTGATTTAAAAGTAATTTTTTTGGAAGTACTTATAAGGTCAGCCCTATCCTAATGCCTGCTTCATTCCCGTGCGGTACACTGTGCCCTTTTAGGTAAATGCCAGGAGCTTTCACAGACCCTCCTGCTTCAAAATTATTACCTGCAAAATTCCGTAAAAGAAGCTTTTGAGGGTTCTTGTCACCCCTTGGTTTCTGAATTAGAATCTTTGTGACTGGAGTCCAGAAATCTGTTGGGATGCATAGTGTTGTTGGGGAACCATAGTTCAGAAACTTGGAGAATTTGCCTGGCCTGGCACCCTTTCATGGACAGCATCGCAGGCTGGTTCTGGTAGAGGCACCACCTTACATCCAGTCCAAATTCAGCCACTTAGAGTGTGGTCAGCTTCCTTTAACATTCCTGTGTCTGAGTTTTCTCACCAAGAGATGATGATAAAATGATTAATTCTAGTTTGCTATGTTGGTGGTATGGTGACACTATTATTATTATTATTATTATCATAATTATTATTACTATAGTGTCCTCTTTATTAATACATGTATTCCTGCTTCAGGGAAAATGTTGAGAATGTTCAAGAGAGAAACCCATGAAATCGTAGGGTGGAGAGTTCGCATAAACACCGATGACCATTTAAACTTTCAACATAGAAAGTGTGAGGGGCGCCTGGGTGGCTCAGTCGGTTGAGCATCCCACTTTGGCTCAGGTCATGATCTAGCAGGTCTGTGAGTTCGGGCCCCGCGTCAGGGTCTGTGCTGACAGCTCAGAGCCTGGAGCCTGTTTTGGATCCGGTGTCTCCCCACCCCCCCTCTCTGCCCCTCTCCTGCTCGTTCTTTCTCTTGCTTTCAAAAATAAATAAGACATAAAAAAAAGTGAGGGGAAGGTTGCATTTTACAGAATGATGCTGCTATTTGAAAAACAAGTTCTGAAATTGGATGAGTTTAGGTAAAACTACATAGAGTTAAAGCCATTTCTTTACTGCACGACTTCTTGGAAACTCTAATTGGCCAGAATACCTGCTCGCCTCTCTAAAGAAGCTGTGTTACTTGCAATTTTTTAGGGCACATTTTCTTTTTTGGTTTTTCAAGTTTGGCGGGAAGACACCTGCTAACGTCTTCTGGACGGTGTTCAATGGTGTGTGGATTAGAAATTGCTGGCGGGGGGCGGGTGCCTGGAAGTCTCAGTAGTTTAAATATCTGACTTCGGCTCAGGTCGTAATCTTGCAGATCGTGGGCTTGAGCCCTGCGTTGGGCTCTGTGCTGACAGCTCAGAGCCTGGAGCCTGCTTTGGATTCTGTGTCTCTCTCTCCGTCTCTCTTCCTTGCTTGTGCTCTGTCTCTCTGTGTCTCTCTTTCTCTCTCTCAAAAAATAACGTAACGTAACGTAACATAACATATTAAAAAAAAAAAAAAATTGCTGGGATGGGGCACCTGGGTGGCTCAGTGAGTTGAGTGCCCAACTCTTGATTTCAGCTCAGATCATGACCCAGGGTCGTGGGATTGAGCCCCGTGTCAGGCTCTGCACAGTGTGGACTCTGCTTAAGACTCTCTGTCTCTGTGTCTCTCCCTCTGTCCCTCTCCCCGACTCGTGCTCTCTCACTCTCTCTCAAAAAAAGAAAGAAACCGCTGGGCCGGAGGATGTGGTGTGATGGCGAACTCGTTGTCTGTAGTTTTAAGACAATACCACACTTGGTGAACCACACGAGTGAGTGAGAGCTTGCTGATGTTCGAGACTGCCTCTGATCCCACCTTCTGGTCGCTGTAACCTCATTCTCAATGACTCGTGTCTCTGTTGCAAGTTATGAGCTCGGCCTCATTTTGTCTTATAGATAGGAGTGTGGACCGAGGCCAGTGAGTCCCTAAGATTTTTTCTTCCTTCTTCTTCTTTGCCATTCTGAAGACTGTTCGGGGGCTTCAGAGTGATTCCTATCCCACGTACTCAGTTCCACGTGGGGAGAAGAAGACACTTCTCTCCCCAAATCCTGGTGGCCGAGGTGGTAGCTGAGCTGATGGTCGCCACTTGGAAGCGTTCGTGTTCTCAAATGGAGTCAAGTGGACCTTCAGGGCTGTGTATGCGCCATCTAAGTATCAGAGACGTGCCTCTGTCATTCCAGGGCTGCCATGGATAGGGTTCCTGCAGCAAGGGAGGAGGTGGAGGAGTGATCCACATGCCCAACACGGAGAGGCTAAATGACAGTCCCTGGGAGCCTTTTCTTGAAAACCCTTTTGCATTTTTGCACCACCAGAGTTCTGGAAGGGCGAGAATAATTCTGAAGAAGCAAGCACACATTGTCAAGCTGCTGTGGAAACTTAGAAAGCTGCAGGACGCCTGGCTGCATCAGCTTAGCCAAAACTGTGGCCATAGCAGTGTGCCTGGCTCACGGGTAGGGGGTATCATGTAAGCTATTAGGTGAGGTGGAGAGGCGTGTCTATTTCAAGAATGTTCGAAGAAGCAGGAATGTTTTAAGAAGCATCTTGCTTCTGCTTCTGCTCAAAATAGTTCACAGGCATTTCTCTCTCTCTTCATTTTTCTTTTTATATAAATATATATATTTTTAATGTTTATTCGTTTTTGAGAGACAGAGAGAGAGAGAGAGAGAGAGAGAGAGAGAGAGAGACAGAGTGCAAGCAGGGGAGGGGCAAAGTGAGAGGGACACACAGAATTTGAAGCAGGCTCCAGGCTCTGAACTGTCAGCACAGAGCTGAGCTGTCAGCACAGAGCCTGACATGGGGCTCAAACCCACAAACCGCGAGATTATGACCTAAACTGAAGTTGGATGCTAAACCGATAGAGCCACCCAGGAGGCCCATCTCTTTCTTCATTTTTCAAGAAGAGCCAGGAATTTAGACTGGTAATGCGAAATCTCCCATTAAAAATGTATGACTGAGGCACCTGGGTGGTTCAGTTGGTGAGCCAAAGCCTCCGACTTCAGCTCAGGTCATGATCTCATGGGTTCCAGCCCTGCATTGGGCTCTGTGCTGACAGCTCCAAGCTTGGAGCCTGCTTTGGATTTTGTGTCCCCCTTTCTCACTGCCTGTTCTCCACTTGTGCCCTGTCTCTCAAAAATCTTAAAACATTTTTTTAAGAAATGTATACCTGTGTTCCTTTCTTATTTTTGATATCCCAAATTTTCATCAACTCAGTGGCTTAAAGCAACACAAAGTTATCATCTTACACATCTGGAGGTCAGAAGTTAGAATGGGTGTCAGAGGGCGAAAACCAATGTGTCAGCAGGCCTGCATTCCTTTCTGGAGGCTCAAGGGGAGAATCCACGTCTTTGCTTGTTCCAGCTGCCCCCATTCCTTGGCTTGTGGGCCCTTACTATGTCTTCAAAGTCAGCAGTTGGGTGGTCAGGTCCTTCTCAAACTGACACCTCCCTCATTCTCTCTCTTCTGCCTCTTAGTTTTGAGGACCCCCGTGATTGCATTGGGCTCTCCCTGATAATCCAGGTAAATCTCTCTATCATAAAGTTGGCTAATTAGCGACTTTAGTTCCATCTGGAACCTCAGTTACTTTGCCACGTAACCTAAAACATTCATGGGTTCCAAGGATTAGGACATGGGCCTCTTCGGCTGGGGGGATCATCCTGCCCACCACAGTCTCTATGATGTATATGCCCCTTCAAGAATGCCGGGGTCCTAAATTTCTTTGGTACCCCCTAGTGCCTACCAGAGTGGATTTTTGGGGATTGGTTGATGGTTGAATGTCCACCCCATAAAGGGTTGGACAGGAGTGGACAAGAGAGATCAATTATAACAGTAGCTTTTAGTTTTAGCCTTTAAAGATTAAAAAGATTTTTTTTTTTAAACTCCTCTCACTTAATTGAAAAGCAGTCTTGGAAGCTGCATGGAATGGGTAATTTATTTCCGTTTCTTTTCTCGTAAACTAATAACACTGAGATTTTCGTGTGAGGGGTAAGTAACATAAGACCCGTTTTCCCTTCTTCTTTGTACCTGTCTGTGGTCAACCTCTCCAGTCATCCAGCCTCCCAGCCCATGAGCTACTTGGTCCTTTCCCCAAACTTGCTTCATACCATCTGTGGAGGCAAACCTCACTGCTTCTTTGCAGAGAGGATTTGAGACTGCCGATGCAGGATCCGTGCACAAAATCACAGGAGAAAAAGGAACCCAGAAAATCAGGTGCATCAGGAGTTAGAGCCCCATCCAAATATCTGGGCCTAAGATATCGGGCCGTTTAAGAGTAGATCTTGCCTGTGGGCTGAAGAGCTCCCGGAGAGCCTCCTAGGGTCCAAGGGAAGAGGGAGAACACAGTCCACTGCATCCATCAGTGAGGACGAATTGTCCAGCAGCCCTGACACCCGATGCTCAGTCAGTAATCACCTGGCTGTCCTTCCTCCTCCTGCTGGAGCCGGTCGGGACCAGAATGGCAGCCCAGTGCCTTTCTGAAGGAGTCTGTGCTTTTTTCTCTACAGGTCTTTGA
>NW_024412421.1:28677507-28679015 GCF_014898765.1 Herpailurus yagouaroundi
TACCAATGTTCAGAGACGTGGGCATGTAATTTTTTTTTTTTTGCTTTTATTTGAGTCGGGGGGATATTATTAAGAATAAGAAACACAGCTCTCTGCCTTCATGAATTACAGTCTGCAGCTCAGGTTTGAGAAGATCTTAAAGACTTATTAAAAGGAGCAGGGCAATTTGCCTTTGCTAGGAGCCACCTCACCTGCAGGCCGGTTCCGCAAGGTCAGCACTTAGCGGGGAAGTTGCACAGCCTGGGCTCCGGATGGCTTTCACTTTCCCCGTGCCCTTGATGCGGTGCCGACCTGTCAGGGTCCTCGTAACATTCCTCGGCGATGGCTTCTTCTGTTCTCTTTATTTCCTCAAGTGAACATCTGTCTAATTGTTCACCGCCATTGCTTTAGTGCTTTCCTCATGCTTTCTCTCTTTCCAGACAATAAACTTTATTTTCTTCATAAGAATTCAGTCTACGCAAGGGGATTAGGCAGCTTGTTTGCACCTTTTAATTTCTGGACGTTTTCCAGGAAGGCTCTTTGCAGTGGTTCCAATGGGTTCATCTGTGAATCACGGAAGACAATGCAGCATTGTGTTTGGTGTTTTATCAGTTACCTTCTGTTTGTAAACATCTGTTTGCAAACGTCTGCGGGTGCCTGCCCCACCCCCACCAGAAATAAAGGGTCTCGTCTCTTTGTGCTTGGCATAGGGATTAGACCCAGTGTCAGCTGATTCTTTTTTTTCTTTTTTGGTCAGGTGCATAGGTATGCAACTATTTAACTGAAATCCACAGACCTAGCACATATTGCCAAATGACTTTGGAGAGGGAATCGGGCACTTTATTTCATTAATGGCCGTGAAGCCCGGTAATCTGCTCATTATTGTAGTTTAATTTTGATGCCGACTTTGATGATGTATTGAAAAACCACATAAACCCGCAATTACAACTGGAAAACATTCCCTTTTTTTTTTTTTTTTGAAGAGACCATTATTTTTCATAGGCTTAAAAATAGCCAGCCACTGTTTGTGCTTTTTTATTGCATTTTATTCTTAATCTTTCTGAGTTATTTTTTGGTATATCTTTACCAATAAATATGTGGATTTCATTTTTTTTTGACCGGTATAAGAATGTTCTTAGGTAAGTTATGTAAACTATTTACACAGTTTTGTAATTATTGATCTGTTCCTTTCTAGTTCTGTTCATTTATGTTTCTTATTTTTCATGTTTTTGTGCTTTACTATACGGCCTGCTTTTAAAAAAAAAACAATTTTTGGTTAGGGAATTTCGAATATATTCACAAGTAAAGAGGGTCATATAATAGTGAGTCCACATATGCCAGTCAGCCTGGTTCAACGATTAGGAACCTGTTTTTCTTTGTTCAGCCATTGTTCTTCGTGTTTGTGTGCTTGTGTGCATAAGTATGTGTGCGTTAGTATACACGTGTGTGTGCACATATATGAATATATTGTTCTGTGAGTTTAAATAAAATTTTGCTTAAAATAAGAGTAAAGCCCATCTAAGTAGTGA
>NW_024412421.1:28679025-28679598 GCF_014898765.1 Herpailurus yagouaroundi
AAATAAAATTTTGCTTAAAATAAGAGTAAAGCCCATCTAAGTAGTGAAAACTAAAAGCTCTGTTACGCAAAGCTTGATTTTTCTCGTGGATTTGTGGGCATGTGGGAGAATCTCAGTCCCCCTTCAGGGCGGGAAGAGCCATCGTGGTCTCTGGTCTCGTCACCCTAAACTTAATCTCCAGTGCTCTGTCTGAAGCATAAGCAGAGCAGGGCAGCAGGGCCAAGAGGTGCTCTTTGAAAGACTCTCACATGGAAACTAAAGTTCCCCTGCGGGTGGGTGTGTGGCCTGGGTGGGGCACTTGCAATCAGAGGTTACACGGCTGATTTCTAAAGGAAGCCACCCTGGTGGTGTCCACACCCATTTTCTCTGAATTCCATTTGCGTTTTCTGAGACCTGATTGTGGAGATATGGGAGTGGCTGTTTGAAGGCCAAGAGAGGGGTACTGGTCGGGGGACACGGGGCATAGACTTTGCTTTCTCTCCTGGGATGCAGATATGGCCCCAGTGGTTATTATCACGGTAAAAGTCCCTGATGTCTGACAGTCCTGCCTGTGACGGGGGGGGGGGGGGGGGG
>NW_024412421.1:28679698-28784324 GCF_014898765.1 Herpailurus yagouaroundi
GGTTGGTAATTGGCTCCCTGGATGGTGCCGTGATGATAATATGGATGCCCCTGCTAGATTCTGCTGACACCTGACCTAGGGAGGGGCACAGCTGTCCCACTTTCCCAGCGCACACATGCACATATGCACACACACGGACATAGGTATGGACACACACACGTACACACATGCACACAGGTATAGACACGCACACGCACACGGACACAGGTACAGACACGCACACGCACAGACATACACACAGGCACACGCACTTGCATCCATGACTATGAGAGGCCTGCCTGATCCGTCTTGCCCCTCCTCTCATGGCCACCTTTCTTCCCATTAGTGCTTGTGTTTTCACTTAGTTAGGCTGAGAGCAGGTCTCGATGCCTTCAACATGTAACCTTTCTGAAACCTTGTCTTTGTGATGTGATTGTAAGCTTGATATTAGGGTTAGGGATGCGCATAAGAAAAAAGAGGCCTGGAACACATTTATGGACTGTTTATTCCATGCTAAGCTTTCCCTTGCACGTTATCCTTCATATTCAACATGCTTTGTGGATGATTTATGCTCATTATCTAACTCAGTGCTGGGTATATATAATTACCCCACTCACCTGGGGCTCAGGAAGCTTGGTGAATCACCCAGCATGGCACAGCTCACCTAGGGCGCAATTCAGATTCGCCTTGGTTAGGACTGACTTCTCTGGCTGTGGTTTCTCCCCTGAGGACAGGAAGCCCTACTGATCCTGCGGTCAGTAAGTACTGCTTCCTTTGGGTCCCTTGTATACCTGAGGGTTTGTTTCCTCGAGGGTCTGAGTTATGCCTTAGGGCTGGACATCGTATTCATGCATGGGCCACACACAGGATAACCTTCTGGATACTCTTAGAAATGACTTCTTTATTTAAAAAAAACGTGCCCAGGATAGAATTTTAACTAGTACAGAAAAATCAAAATGACTAGGCTCTTCCCAGTATCTGTTAAACATCAGCCTTCTGCTAAAAGATAACCTGTTGAGTGTCGTTCCAGGAAAAAAAGATGCCTACACCCGCAGTCAATTGATTCATGTATATTATATATTCACATATAATATGTATCTATTGAGTCAAATTGGAACACTGCTGATAAATTGTTTCCTGATTGAAAACCAGTGTATTTTTATAAATTTCACAACTATACTTAGTTACATGTGCACAAATCAGGAGGAAGAAGTTCTTCTGAGTCTCAGAAGCAATCATTATTAACTTCATGTGTTATCTCTTTTGTCTTCTAAACATTCAAATATGTTTATCTATTTTTCTTAAAGTGGTAATCACACTCCAGTCTGCTTTTTTTTTTTTTTTTTTTTTTTTTTAACCCAACCTATTTTGGCCATCTTTCCATACCGATAAAAATCCTCTGCAAGTGCGGTCCCAGTGACTCCACATTCTGCCTTCCTAACTTCTTAAATGAATCCCTCATTGCTGGGCACAGATGCTGTTTTCAATTTTTCAGAGTCATGAACAATGCCACCGCTTTACCTGGATGAAGTGAAGCTTTTAAATGCAAATTGGTCATTTCTTCTTCAGAAAGGTGTTTTCCATTTACACTCTGTCTGCAGTCTTCGGGGAGGGTCTGTTCCCCACACCTTCAGCATCACTGTGGGGTTATCATTTTACGATTTGTGTCGCTTGCCAGATGAGCATTTCTCTCTGTTTCATTGATGAGGGGGCCTTTGTCCCAGTCTTCCTCAACGTCAAGGAACAGAAAGTTGAACAAAAAGTTTTCATGTTTTACATAAAATCCTTTAAAGCTCTCAGGGTAATCTGTAACCTAGGGTGCGCAAATTAAGTTTTTTTCCTGCACTTAATCCTTATTAAAGCACCAATCATTAGGGCCCCCAAACTGGTGTAAGGAGAGTGCTTAGGGAACTTCAGAGATCGATAGTTGGTACTTAGGAAATAAATGAAACAACTTTTTGCTTGTTTGTTTTAAATCCACCTTGGAGCCGAAACATAGAAAGATGTGAAATGATTTAGATTGTGCGTTTCTCAGCATTTCATAGGTTCTATATTGAAAGAGGATTTTAAAAATATATTTAGCATGCATGAAGTGTCATCAAGCCTGGAGAGATGCATATAAAAATATTTAAAATTCTTTTTAACGTTTATTTATTTTTGAGAGAGAGAGTGAGCAAGCCAGCAGGGGAGGGGCAGAGAGAGGGGGACAGAGTTTCTGAAGCGAGCTCCACGTTGTAAGCGCAAAGCCCAATTCAGAGCTTGAACTCAGGATAGTGAGATCACGACCTGATCCGAAATCAAGAGTCAGCCGCTTAACTGACCAAGCCAACCAGGGGCCCCTAAAAAAATGTGTTACTAATTTGAGTTTCCACTGGAGGTGGTGGTGGTGGTGGGGACCCTACCTCCCAGTAGATATAAAGGTATGCGTGAGAGGCCCTCATTTTAAGAAGCTTCTAAGATGGCCTGAGAGACACGTGAGGAAGCCAACGTTCTGTGCTGGGTTCTTTCATCCCTGCTTCCTGCAGGGAACTGTGGGAGAGTCTAGCATGATGCCATACTCAACCTGGAGCAGTCAGAGGAGACTTCTTGGAAGAGGTGACCATGAGCTTGATTTTGGTTCGACACTCTACTGTCGTCGGGGCTTAATTTTGTCTCTGGGGTATTGATAGGATTCTGTGAGGGAAACAGTGCCCATTTTGTAAACTTTCATTGTTTCAGTATTCAGTCATTAGTAAGTAGTTTTAAATGGGCTTGGTTAGTAGTTCCCAGAATTCTGCATTTCAAGAGGATAAACTTTTTCAGAAGAAGATAAAAATGAGAGTATAAACTTGGGCTTGCCAAACAGGTATTACTTTTTTTTCCCCCAAGAAAGGACAGTAAAAACAGCAGCAACAACAGCAACAATTAACCACAAAATGTAACAATGTGCCTCTATCAACAATCAGCATTTACGTTATACACACACACACACATATATATATACATATATATATATATTTTTTTTAAATGTTTATTTATTTTTGAGAGACAGAGCATGAGCAGGGGAAGGGCAGAGAGAGAGGGAGACACAGAATCTGAAACAGGCTTCAGGCTCTGAGCTGTCAGCACAGAGCCCGACGTGGGGCTCAAACTCACGAACCGTGAGATCATGACCTGAGCTGAAGTCGGATGCTCTACCGACCGAGCCACCCAGGCGCCCCAATCAACATTACTTTATAAAACAAAGGGGATTTTAACACCAAACATTGTGAGGACATAGGCCTACTCTAAAGGCATATTTCATTTAATGAAGTTTTTATTTGGAACTAATTTTAGACTCACACAGAAGTTATAAAAATAGTATAGAGAGTTCACTTCCTTCCCCTGGTTTTGACAGTTCATCTAACCATAGCATAACTGTCGAAACCAGGAAATCAACACTGGTACATGCTCTCGGCTGCACTGCGTTGGGCACTATTTCCCCTACTATCTTTTTAAAAATTTTAGTATCTGGTCCAGGATCCCACATCATCTTTAGTTGTAGTGTACCCTTGTTTCCTCCAGTCTTTGACAGTTCCTTATTCCTTCCAAGTGCTTCCTCATGTTGGGAATCTTGTGTGTCTCATTTTTTTTTTTTTTTTTTTTTTTGGTCCCGATTAGATTGAGTTTAATATTTCAGCCAGAATTTCATAGAAGTAACGTTTTATCCTCAGTACATCACATCAGGGCATACATGATGTTGATAGCCTTATCACCAGCGATGTTCATAGTGAAGTAACGTTGATCATTTGGTTAGGGTGGTATATGCTGAGTTTCTCCAGTGTAATGTTACCAGGTTTTTTTTTCCTTAATTCATAAATATTTGGGGGGAGATGCTTTGAGATTGTGCGAATGTTCTTTCTCCATAAGTATAGACACGCTGACCTACCTTTAACATTCAAGAGTAGATCTCGTCAGCAGCAGTGAATAACTGTGATGTTTGCCTAATGATGGATTTGTATTTCCATCATGTTTTTTCCACGTATTAAATTGGAATTTTCCTGAAGTAAGAGCTATCCCTTTTCCTCCACTTACTGATTGAGTCCCTTATTTTACTTACAATAGCGTAGACTCACGGGTCTATATTTTATTCTGTGGTGTATAATCCAGTATTATCATTATTTATTTTGTTGCTCACATGGCCCCAGCTTTAGACATTAAGAGTGTCTCCTGGTTGGCTTCTGTGATGGACTGCCATTTTAATTGAGTGGACTTACCTTCTTCCTAAATTCCTCCAAGCTCCCCATTTTTTATTTCATATCGCCATGGGCTAGTGAAAACAGTCGGAGGTCTAGTATTTGGGACACACTGGCCTAGGGAGTGGAAGGGGAGTCATGGGAACATGCTTAGTGCCCAATTTGTGTCTCGTTCCCTCATCTTTAGAAATAACAAGAGAGAAGACATAGGAAAGTGGTGATGGGAATGTGAAGCAGGATCAAGAAAGAATACATTGACATGGTACCTTTGAGAAGAGCACTTATTTCTTTCAGGATTAGAAGGGATTTGGTGGTGGTGGTGGGGTTCCCAGGGAGCAGTGTAGCTCATCAAGCACTTACTATGTGCCAAGCAGGTGCTGGGCCATATAGGCTACAAGCATAGTCTTATCTAACCCTGTCATGATCTTACAGTGGAGGAGACATAAATATTATGGCTTCACAGATGGGAGGAGTGAGGGTCCAGGGTTCCAGGAGGTCAAAACACATAAAGGAATAGGTGGAATTGGGATTGTATCTTAGTCCCCTGTCCCCAGGGACTATCTCTGTGCAGTTTTTACAAACTCGTGGCTTAGTAGCGGGACAGGGGCTGGGGAGAAAATTTCCTGCCTGTTTTCTGATGACGGTGCCACCCCCGTTCACTCCCCACCTCAAAAATCTTTCTATTCATTGTATCATGGGAAAACAAAAATACCTTCCTGTGTGGTAATCCCTGGTGTGTGTGTGTGTGTGTGTGTGTGTGTGTGTGTGTGTGTGTGTTTCTTCACCCTTGCATGTAATCTGTGGATTTAAATGTATTTGTATATTCCTGTCTTTCTGTCTCAAATCTTGCTTTTAGAGCATGCCAAGTGTGGGGAGTTTTAATTTGCACTGATTTCACAAGAAATCTGCACCTGAGAGCCCCAGAAGAGAAACTGTTCCTCTTTCTAGTGAACCTCCTTGACCACTGCTGGTCCTGTCTTCTAGCCCTCCCGTCTTCACCACCCCTCAACCAGTTAGAGGCAAAGGCATGGGCTCTGGAAGAGATACCACCAACAGCATGGTACACAAACCGTCTGGCTCACAGCTGAGGTGGTAGAGGTTCGGGGGCGGGCAGGAACTCGCCCAAGGTCACAGAAGGAGTCAGGGGAGAGCCCAACTGAGAAGCCAGGGGTGTGCGCTCCTGACCACCTTTCCACCATCTTGCTGTGGTGGCTGCTCAGGAATGCCTGTCACTGCCGCCACCATCTGACTGACCAAGTGTCTGGAAGGAATTCTTCAGAATGGTCTCTTAATAATAAATGCTTACATTTTCTCTTGGCCCCAGGCCAAATCCCTCTTCTCAATCTTGTTCTCAAGGTTGAACATTCCTTTAAAGTTAGTGACCTTGTCCTTATAGGCCTGTGGATGTCGCTCTGTGTCCATAAGCCTCCTTTCCAGCGACCGTGTTTGTAGCAAAGACTATAATTTTATTTTGGGTTTGGATATACTGATTACATTTTAGCTTCTGGTATATTTTCTTACCTGTCACAGCCATTAAATTTATTTTAATAGTTACTCTACCCTCCTGATAGCCAGTAAAGGGGGAATTGGATATTGTCTATCAATTGGCTAGTCTGTGAACTAAGACTATATCTAATTACAAGGCATTGTATCAGTTCTGATTTATTAACCATTTACTGTGCTTCGGAGAAGGTAGCATTTTTAGTAGCACTGTTCAGCTTGGATGTAGCTTTCCAGGAGGGCAGAGTGCCCGGAATATCAGTGATCTTACAGTTATTACTTTGTGTCATATATAATCTTGTTTTTTCCCTGCAACAAATAAATCTTTGGGACTCCCTGAAAAAAAAAAAAAGGGAAAAAAAACATTTGTGGTTACAGTATAATAAAAATAAACCGTTTGTCATGAGTGCAACTGACATTTATCAGCCCGTTTGTGGGTGCTCTTTCTCTCTCTCTATAATACAGAACATAATTTGTCACTTTGTAAATACATTCCAGTCTAAATCCCTGCCAGCATCTGTTAGTGTTTGAAGGATTAATGTGCTACCCTGTGTATGTCTGCACTTGCAGGGAACAGTGCAGCATATGATTATGGATCTTGGGAGAAAGGGGAATGGGGTATTTTCTCTGCTTTTTTTCTACACGTGTGGTCTTTCTGGACTTTTCCCGAGTGTTCTTCCCCTTTTCCCGTTCTGCTTAGGTACCTAGAATTTCATCATTTGCAAGGATTCTGACAGCCTTCAGCCTTTCCTCTCCAGTTTACGGTCACGGCCATCGTAATAGCCTGTGTGTATCATGGGCGAGCAGGTGGCAGATGATTTGGGACCAGTTAGACCTGGTTCATATCCTCCCTACATCTGATTTTATGACTATAAGTTACCTGATTTTCATTTTCTCGTGGCATAAAGATGCTAATACCTACTTCCTAAAGGTGCTAAGGATGAAGAAGGAAATCTGTGTGGCTGCAAAGTGCCTGGCTGGAAACCTGGCCCTGAGTGGCCGGTGCAACTGTCCCCCCCCTTGTGTCACCGTCCACGTGATTGCGTGGTTTGTCACAGCCCGTGAAACTGAGCGTCAGTCAGAGGATCCCCGTGCCATGAACCAGTTGGTGGTTACGATACCATTTCCTTTTCATATTTTCCTGTTAGTTAGAGGACCTTGTATTTATTTTGAAGTATTTTAAGAACCTGGTTCTCAGCATGGCTTGGTACTGGATTCTGGCAAGGCTGAGGGACCTACACCCTCCCCAGTGGCCAAATGATTCAGATAATAACCTGCTGGAGGGCACATCTTTGCTTTCCTCCACAGAAGGCATGAATTCTCCTGAATATGCTAATGTGGCCTTAATTCTTATGACTTTATGGAATGGCTATAGTCTGTCGATCACCCTTAATCTACCACTGTCATTAGGATTTAGTAAAATTCTAGGACATGGAAGAAATGGCCTCATCAGTAACTCTTTTGTGAACAATCTCTTTATTTCGTGTGTTCATTGTTAGTGTGTGTGCGCGTGCTTCGGTCCATCCCACCCCAGTATTCCCCCCTACCTTGGCCCTGTGTCTCCCTTGGCGACTCTCTCCTCTCCAGTAAAGGAAAAGGTGTGCGTAGCTTTCTTTTTGTTGAGAAAAGTGTTGTTTTGTTGTTGTTGTTGCTGTTTTGTTTTGTTTCTCTGAAATATAAATGCATATGAATGGGACCGAAATACCCGGTGTCCAAGATGGGGCTTGTAATCTGATGCTTGTTGGTAGGATTCTGGAGAGAATTTTCAGCAGATCTAGGAACATACCTCTGAGCCCAGTGAGGGGAAAAATGTCAATTACTCCAACCCCAAATGCCTAAGACTTTGCATGCTTGGAAAATGTCCAGTAACCCCAATTTCAATTTTTTAACTGTTTTTTTTATTAACTTTTAGAGATGCCAAAATGTATTTCAAAAAGGTTCTCTGTTCACATAGAGACATGGAATTGTGAGAACCATTTAGCACTGATACTTAGAAAGTGTAACGCTCCCGAAATTTATTTAATAGTAAACACATTGCAAGGAGCACTTAAGAGATGCTCACTGCTGAGTCCATTGTACATCCTTAAGTCTGCACAGTTTGAGGTTTGATGCTGTGTGTTATCTGTATCTTTATCAAATGTCCTGTGTGATAAAACAACACACTCTCGTTCGCCTTTTTCTCTTACATTCATCAGAATCTGTAAATCCTACTAATTACAAGACCTCAGAAAGCACCCTCAGTGTTCCTGATTCTGGTTTTAAAATGGAGATCAGGGGCGCCTGGGTGGCGCAGTCGGTTAAGCGTCCGACTTCAGCCAGGTCACGATCTTGCGGTCCGTGAGTTCGAGCCCCGCGTCGGGCTCTGGGCTGGTGGCTCAGAGCCTGGAGCCTGTTTCCGATTCTGTGTCTCCCTCTCTCTCTGCCCCTCGCCCGTTCATGCTCTGTCTCTCTCTGTCCCAAAAATAAATAAACGTTGAAAAAAAATAATTTAAAATGGAGATCAGCAAACTATGCTCTGCTGGGAACAAATCCAGCCCAACTACTGTTTTTGTAAATAAAGTTTTATTGGAACGTGACCATTGCCCATTTGTTTACCTTATCTGGTGGCTTTTGCTGTCATGCTATAAAAGTTGAGTAGTTTATGTGGCCCACAAAACCTGAAATACTTACTCTCTGGTCCTTCCAAGAAAAAGTTTACTGACCCATGTTCTAGAGGACTTATGTCCATTTGGAGAGAAAAATCTGTTCCACTAAATCAGAATGAGCAGGTTGGTTTGATTAGTATCTATTTCCACACATATGGGAACAATTCATATTACACACGATTTACTTATCAAATTTGGTTAATCCAAAGCCTGGGCGATGGGGATAGGGGAGAGATTGAAGTTAGCTTTTTTTTTTTTTTTTTTTCATCATAAAGTTAAAATGTTAATGGTCAAAGTCAAATAAAAAATTATAAAAGGTTTCAGGTTCATAGAAGGAATAACATTCTTGGGAGTGAAGTATGTTTGGCCACACCATACTCTCTGGATTCAGGGATAATTTCAGGGTTGGGAAGAAAATTCTGGTGCCAACGCAGTACTCCTGTCTTGTAAGGAGAATTGACTTATCAGGGTGCAGGGAAAACTGAAATCCCAGTCTCGCCAGCTTCTAATTGTATGATTTTTGATCAGGGTTTTCATACATTCTCAGCCTTTGTTGTATTTATAAAATACCGGTAATTAGGTCTACCTTGGAAGGGCTCCACAGGGTAAGATGTGGCAAAATCTCTAATTGTCCCTTCCCTGAATAGTATCTGCCAGAGAGTAGGTCCTCAAATATATTTAATTCACAGTGAGTGTTTGTCTTATGGAATGCATTATGTAAATTTCTACAGGGGAAGAATGTCTTAAAGTTCTAGATGTGTGATGGCAGTTGACATGTGGCTTAACTAGGAAGTATGATCCTCACTGAACCTTTAACATCCCCACGTCCTTCTGGGTGTTGCTTTGCAGACCGAGTATCCCAGAAAGGAGTACAGTGTCCTAAAGTCTGTGATTTCCTTAAGGAAGAAGGAGCAAATGTACGAGAGCCTCCCTTTAAGGAGGTAAAACTCTGGGCACCCCATCACACTGTAACAGCAGAGGTCCAGCGTGTGGGTAACATGTGTATCGTCCAGCCAAAGGGAAAAGGGAAGAAGCTGTTTATAAATACTGAAGAGGCAGGGAGAGCATGCACTAGGGCCAGGCTGCTTTAACATGCCTGCTGTTCCACAGCGGCTTCTAATGGACATTTGCAAGGTGGTGTCGCCCGTGCTCCCCCTCCCCACTCTAATGCCCTCAGAGAGGCTCTTCTGAAAACATGCTGTCTGTAACTTAGCTGGCTTTTAACACAGTTACCCAGTGTGATTCAGCGTGTCCCATTTGGCTACGAGGGAGGCGATCACAGAGCAGTCAGATGTGACTGTGGCCCCGTGTGCCGATGCCCCAACCAGCATGCGTTGTGTGCTGAGAAGGTGGTACAGCCGTCGAGCACTTGGCTTCTGCAGGTGGTGTTGGCCTCACTTGGACACTCTGCATGGGTTCCCCTTTCCTCAGCTTCTGTTTGGACTTCATTTCCTGAAGCAAGCCTGGTTCCACTGTCAGATAAGCCCTCCCAGGCCCGCCACACACACACACACACACACACACACACACACACACACACTCTCTCTCTCTCTCTCTCTCTCTCTCTCTCTCTCTCTCTCTCCTTTTCTCTCTCCCTCTTTCTCCTCGATAGCAACTACCCTGAAACCATCCCAAGTAACAGGCTTCAGTGGACAAGCAGTATCATTAACCCAATACATCCTCTTGGGCCGCATTTTTTTGAATTAATTCAGAAGTCGTAATGGCTTTTGTGTCTCAAAGACTTTTTCAGGCTCATTTTATGCTATTTGGGCTCCAGAATCCGTTTTTTTTTTTTTTTCCAACTCTCTGATGTGCCTGATTTCATTGCTGCTTGCCAGCCCGAAGATTCTTCCCTGTGCACATGTGTTTCTTGTAATGTCTCGGTAGAAGGAGCACAGAGTAGTCCACATGGACATTCTGGCTCTTCTTTTGAGCTCCAGGTACTTGATCAGCCTTTTAAGGTGTAACAGAACAGTTTTACCAAATGGTTTCTGATATATGACACAGATCCACATGGTGTCCCTGATCGACAGGTGGCTGTTGTCTGTTTAGTGAATAAATATCCCAGCTTCTTTCCCCTACGCTCCCCTTGCCCCTGGGAAATCATCGTGATCTACATTTGTCTTAGGAAGGAGAAAGCAAAGACTGGCAACCTAATTCCTAAAAGGAACAGCTCAGGACTTACACACTCTTCCATTTTCCAGGCCTTTGATAGAAGCCTGGATTCCCCAGCCACCTTCACGCAGGCTGGGGGACAGTGGCTTTCCCTGCCCAGCACACCCCAGGCTGGGGAAAGGGGAAAGCTAGTTTGAGGGACCCCAGTTCTCTCTGTCTGCAGTGTATCTTCATTATACAACCTGGAGGTGATTTTTAAATTCTAGTCTGTTGGTTTCTACCTTACTGTGTGAACTTAAGTATATTTATATTGTTTGTGATTATGGCTACATTGGTACTCATTTCTGAATTGCATTTCATGTTTCCTCTCTACCAAGTGTTTTCTTTTGTTATTATATTTAATTCTTTTTCAACACTTTTTTGGATTGATCCCCATGCATCATTTCCCCCCGTGCTGCTGGTTTGGGAGCTAAATCTGATTAAAAAAATCATATTGGGGCGCCTGGGTGGCTCAGTCACTTGGGCATCTGACTTCAGCTCAGGTCATGATCTCACCATTCCATGGGTTTGAGCCCTGCGTCGGGCTCTGTGCTGACAGCTCAGAGCCTGGAGCCTGCTTCGGATTCTGTGTCACCCTGTCTCTCTGCCTCGCCCCCCCCCCCCCGTCTGTCTCTGTCTCTCTCAAAAATAAATAAATGTTAAAAAGAATCATATAATTAGTAGCTGGCGGAACTGGGATTTCCTTCCTTCCTCCTTCCCTCCCTCCTTCTTTCTTTTTCTTTCTTTTCCTTTCTTTTCTTCTTTCTTTCTCTTGAAATTTTCACATACATATCTACATTTTTTTTCTAACAAAGGGTAAAGCTATTTCATGTCTCTCTTATGTTAACCAGACTATACATGATATAATGACTCAGTGAAATCTTCCTCCTTTAAAAAACTATCTTCCTTGTTATCGTTGTTTCAGTTCTTTGTCCAAGTCTTTTTTAAGTGTAATTTATTTGGTCCTGCAGTTAAGTTGAAAGATGCACAGCATTTGGGGATAATTTGACTGCGACTTGTCTTTTGTGTGTGTTCTCATCTGTTTCTGCCTTTATGGATATTTTGGTTGGACCTAGAAAAGTCTGCTTAGGCACATGCCGCTTTAAGCAGGATACCTCGTTTTTCTCTGAGGCGTGTGTGTGTGTGTGTGTGTGTGTGTGTGTGTGTGTGTTATCTTTTCCATATTATCTGTTGAATATCTTGCCATGCTTCTGTAGAACCTCTGTAAGATTTCTCCCTTTGGATTCATCTATAAATTAAAAATAACTGTCGTGGTCACTTCTCAGGCACGATGATACTGTTACATGTTTACTGCCTGCTTTGCATACCGAGTTCATATCCATCATCCAGGAGTGTGGCCAACTTCTGAGAGGCAAGCCCTTGGTCTGCCAGCATGGAGCACCAGGAGAAATTGCTGGCTTCCCAACTGGCTTAGGGAAAGCTGTTGCTGCTAATATCCCTGGCCGACTTTTATCTCTGCCTCTGAATTTGTCCCAAGTCTAGTGGTGCATTATTCGTTCATTCATTTCCTCAGTTAAAGCCTGTCTCAAAAACCTACTCTGTGTCATTTGCTGCTTACAGGTATTTGAAATAGAGATATAAAACTTTGCATTTTAATTTACTATAAATGTCAGTGTGAATTATTGGTTGTTTGGATTTTCTTTCATAGTCTCCTGCAATGTTCTTGGGAATGGAAATTGCTGTAACCTTTCTGGAGGACACCCAGCCACGTCTACCCAAATTAAAATAAAATGTGGGCATGTCTTGATCTCACAAGTCTACTTTTTTTAAAAAAAATTTTTAACGTTTATTTATTTTTGAGACAGAGAGAGACAGAGCATGAACGGGGGAGGGTCAGAGAGAGAGGGAGACACAGAATCTGAAACAGGCTCCAGGCTCTGAGCCATCAGCCCAGAGCCTGACGTGGGGCTTGAACTCACGAACCGCGAGATCATGACCTGAGCCGAAGTCGGACGCTTAACCGACTGAGCCACCCAGGCGCCCCTCACAAGTCTACTTTGAGGAATTTATCCTACAGAAACCATTCAAATGTTGCAAAGTATAGGTATTACAGCATTGCTTTTAGTGACAAAAAATCCCAGAAAGGACCTAAAATAATACTCTTTACAACAAGAACAATGGGTAACATTTCCAGAGCATCCGCTTAAGATGCTTTCCATGGATATGTCTCACTGTATCCATACAGCAATCCTGAATGAGGAGGGTCTTCTGTAATTTCCATTTTTACCGACAGGGAACATTAGACACTGAGAATTTAAGTAATAAGTTCATAAAGCCAGTGAAGGATGTGGAGGGCTGAGTCCTCCTAAGGGGGTTGGCTTTTAATAAATGATTGAGCACCCCCTACAATGGCCTAAACATACTGGTTGGCATAAGTTGGGACCAGAGCTCTATTAAGATATACCCAGAGGAGCCTGGGTGGCTCAGTTGGTTAAGTGAGGTTAAGAGCCCTGCGTTGGACTCTGTGCTGATAGCTCAGAGCCTGGAGCCTGCTTTGGATTCTGTGTCTTCCTCTCTCTTTGCTCCTCCCCCACTCACGTTTCTCTCTCTCTCTCTCTCTCTCTCTCTCTCTCTCTCTCTCTCTGTCTCAAAAATAAACATTAAAAAAAATGGGGCGCCTAGGTGGTTCTGTCGGTTGAGCATCTGACTTCTGCTCAGGTCATGATCTTGTTGTTGCGGAGTTCAAGCCCCATGTCAGGCTCTGTGCTGATAGCTCAGAGCCTGGAGCCTGTTTCAGATTCTGTGTCTCCCTCTCTCTCTGCCCCTCTGCTGATAGCACTCTGTCTCTGTCTCTCTCAAAAATAAGTAAATATAAAAAAATAAAAAAATAAAAGATATATCCATTTTTGTGTTAGTTGGGAAAAACAAGATTGTAAGATAATGCATGAGCCCCAATGTTTGTAGGGAAACTTAGCTGTACCAAGTATTCACGTGTAGAAATTCTATTCAGGAAGGATTTGCATCAGGCTGTCTCTGTGTTTATCTTGCGGCGACGGGATTTGGGAGACGTTTTCACTGTATACGTTATCCACTTGTGCGTTATTTATACTTTCATCAGGGAGCCCGTTTTATTTTTACAAAACCCGTGATACATTTAAATAGCTGAAGAACACTTAGAGTTAACCAGAGCTTCTCGCACCATGCTCACACCTGCAAGCTGGCACTGGCGACATCCGGGGCCACTTGTCAGGGGCGACCTGTGCATCATAGGATGTGTCGTGGTATCCCTAGCCTCTCCCCGTTAGATGCCGGTACGCCCCTCCAACGAGCTGAGGCAACCAGAAATTCTCCAGACCTTGGCAGACGTCCCTTGGTGGGGGGTGGGGGGAGATGCCCTTAGTTGGGACCCTTTGAGCTGGACGCCGGCCGAGCCGTGTGTGGATCTCCCCATGCCAGCGGTTCTCACGAAGATCACGTCTCTGCATCTGAGGTCCTCCCAGCTCCATGCGACCGTCATGTGGAATCCAGAATCCTCTAAAGCAGAGCAGACGCATCTTCCTTTCCTCTTTCCGTTCACTTTACCTCCCCACTCTTGACTTGCCACCAGATACTCAGTGGGCCCCAGATCTCTGTTTTCTGCTCTGCACCTCTTTCTGAATCCGGGAGTTGTCGGGGTAGGGGGGAACGGATACTTCTTTCATCAGCAGCTTCCCCCAAATAGGGGGTTCCGGTGCTTAACAAGTTTCATTAAGAACACAGCTACTAAATATGCAAAATATATAGACTGTTCCTGTTGAGAATATAATTATACAGTAAATTAGCTCGTGTCCAGTATGTTGCCTTTTAAGCACATCTTTGATGTTTCCAGTACTTACATAAGATATAGGGTCTGTTTATTAAGAGTCTTCAACTGTGTATAAAACTAGACCAGTCAAAAGTAATGGTGTCTGCTGAAGGATTCTTTATCATATGAATTTACCTTCAGTCATCTATTATTTATTTCAGCTATTTTATATGCCATTATAATAAATATTATGACAGAGAAAGCTTTTATGCTTCAACTTATTGTACTACTCTTTACTCGCCTGCAATCCTTCAGGAAAATGTAACCATGCTTTACCTATAGTTAACGTAAATCATCACTTACATTAGAATGAAAAATTCACTATGAAAAAAGGCTCTTTCTTCAATAGCAAGGCATAAATGCACAATCATGTTGACTGCCAAACTCCTGTGCCATTGCTGTCCTTCCTTAAACTGTTTTTAAGCTGCAAAGTGAACGCATCGCACGGAGGGAAATTGGAAGGTTTTCGAATATTTTCACTCTCTTGTTAGTTTCTGGCAAGATAAGCATTTTTTATCCCGAGCGCAAAATATTGCCAATTACTGTCTAAGCATTTTTAATAGTTTTGCTTTACGCGGCACGTAACTCCTACACCAAATTAAATAAGCTGTTACCCAGTGCAATTTCTTCTTGAATCAGCCTCACAATTACCTATAGATATTGATACAGTTATTTTATAAATTGAGTTCCAGCCACACCAGACAACGTTTTTGACCTGTGTATAATGAAGAAAGAGTTGTCATGATTTTCTTATTAGGGATGTTTGTGTATTTTTGCAGGTGGGAGGGCGGGGTTGGGAGGTGCTCATGAGGGCCTTGGAGTGGGGGGGGGGGGATGCTGATGGTTGATCTGAAGGTTAGGAATGACAAACTCAGCCCCTGTCCCTCAAGGCTTCACAAAAAATCCCAGGCTGTGCCTAGGATGGTTTTTGGTTCGGTTCCCTATTTTGAGATGCAGAATGTGGTCTAAGACTATTTTTCTTGTTAAATGCACAGTGGCATATAGACCGGTGCAGTGTTGAGAGCCATAAAGGAGACTCTCAAACTCTCATGTCCCCTTGGGGGCCCCATCAGATAGAGCATTTATCAGTGCATCCTCTTCATGTTTAGGCTTGGCCAAGATTGGGCAGACGCCCCATCAGATGTATTCACGATGGTTGTTTGAGTGAAAGGTACCAGATCTGAAAGGAGACACAATATCTGTGCGCTGGCGCGTTTTCCGGGGAAGATGCTGCCATTCCTTGGCACCATTAACATCACTTAAATAATACTGGAGAGATTAGTGCTCTGAAGTCCCACATAGGATATTGATGAATTATTAAACCAGTTTAGTTAGGTCTGTATTGTAGTTGAGTGAATAATGCCATGTCAATAATATGCTCAGCACCAGTGTCTCTTGCTGTTGTAAATGTGACAACTCCTATTTAAGGCTTCAGAACATAAAATCAGGACTGAGGGTATGTAAAGTGGAAGGGTGAGAGACATCAGCATAATGCAATTAAGGCCCATTGGATTAGAATTTGCAGGATGCCATTAGCAATAAGCTCTGAATGTAGATTATTGCCTTGGTTACATTTTCTCCTCCAGCAATAGGCTTCTCTTATAAATTCTAAATGCATAAAATAAATGGGATATAAAATAGACACAAATAAGAATATATCGATGATGTTAATTTCTTTATAGCTTCTCGGTGTTCCATGGTGACGACTTTGGCGACAGGGGTGCAGTGCAGTGTGGTTTCCAGCAAGGGCTTGAGCTTTGGAACTGGCCATATCTCAGTTGGAAATCTGGGTCTGTGTCTCACTAGCTGTGCCGCTTTCAACCTTTATCAGCCTCTGTTTTCTGGTCTGTAAAATGGGGGAATGATATACACTCTAAAAGATTCTTCACATTACTATTAAATGAAAAATAAATGTCAGGCATACCATAGATGCTCCTTATTTTTTTGGATTTTATAACTAATGAATATAGGTAAATTAGATTTTTTTTAAGGAAAACACAGAAATTAACTCTTCTATGAGTGTAAGAAATGGGTAGTAAGCACATGCCCATCAGATCCACACAGATCGGCATCTTCAAGTGAAGATACACAGTAGCTAATTGCCCTTAAATAGTAAATCTCGTATCTGCCATTGCATGTGATGAGTCTCCACTGATGAGGGAGAATTCCCTCTGGGCGAACCAGAGGCTGGGCTCCCTGTGCCTGCTTAGCACATCTGGGTTTCTCCATCCTTCCACCTCCAACAACTGTCCTGGGTACTCCTCCTCTTGGCCAACACAGAGGTAGTGTCCTCAAATACACAATGAAGAGCTGTCTCACCTGCTGCTTCCCTATGATTGTGTCACAGGTGTGTGTGTCAAGCTGAGTGGAAGAAGCAAGGGTCACATACTAGATGAGACCATTCTGAAGTATACTTAGTTGATTTCACTGCGCACGCTCCATAATGCCCAATGGGTCTTGGTTCCCATGCCAAATACTCTGGGTTCACTACAAGGAGAAGTCAGATAGTGGGGCAAACACGTTGATATACTCCCAGATAATTCATAGGCCTTTGTGACTAATGATGTTTTAAACATTTTTTTATGTTTATTTATTTTGAGAGAAAGAGAGAGAGTGAGCACAGGTCAGGTAAGGGCAGAGAGAAGGAGAGACAGAATCCCAAGCAGGCTCCGCACCACAAGTGCAGAGCCTGGTGCAGGGCTCGAACTCACAAACCGTGAGATCATGATCTGAGCCGAGATCAAGAGTCAGACGATTAACTGACTGATCCACTTAGGTGCCCCAATGATGACTTTTAAGTAAAAGTTTCTTTTTGTAAGTATGCTTGGCCACTTGAATTATGTATATACATTTTTAAAAGGCTTAGTGCCATGAGCTGTTATTACCTTTTTTGTTCTTCCATTGGTGGTAAGTAAATTATGGGTGATATCTTTCCTCTTACATGTTGCAATGATGGGGGGAAGAAGAAAAGAAGTAAAGGGAGTGGAATCCGTGAAATATACATTTATTTTAGAGGCAGAGTTAGTGAATGAATGAATGGATTCATGCTTGTGAATGTTGTTGCTGTTAATGTTGACCAACGGATTTGGTGGTTTCCTGGTGTTGGCCTTGATTTGAGGGCCTCTGGGGAGTAACATGGCTGAGGGGGAGAGGACAGGTGGGTCGTATGGGCATTTTGGAGTATAGAACAGTGATTAAAATCATGGCTTGGTGTGAACTTGTTTCTGGCACTGTTATCTGGGTCAAGTTGCTCAAGAGCTTTCTGAACTTCAGTTTCTACATCTATGAAATGGTGGTGGGTGAAAACTGCCCACATTGGGTTGGGGATAGGTAGGGATGGGGGTGCTGTGGGTCAAGGACTCATATGACCAACATTCTGAGATCCCTCTTGTTGGCCTGTTATGTCCCATTCAGTCCTTTCAGTGAGGAACGGAGCGATTTGGTGCCGATGGTGGTGGGAGTGATGATGGTTATAATGATGGTGATGATGGTAGTGATCATGGTGACCGCAGTGATGATAATGGTGAAAACAACAACAAAAAACACACAATAAGGGCATTCATTGCTAACAGTTATAGAATACATGTCCAGTAATCGGGCACCATTCCAAGTGCTTTACATACATTATCTCATTTCCTGGTAAGGTAGGTGCTCTCATGATTTCCATTTTATAGAGGCACAAATGGGAGATGTAACTTAGGTGTCTGGTCAGCGCTAGACCCAGAATTCAGACCCAGGCAGTAAAGCTGGAGTCCGTGGCCTTCACCAGCACCTTTTAGGTTCACACCAATCATTGAATTTGGAAACTGGGTTATCATGGCCTCAGGGGGATTCAGTGAGTCCCTTTCCTCCTGTTTTGGGGTCCTGTATGTTCCTCCATTGCAGAATTGCTATTCAAACTCTCTCGGAGCTGCTTATATTAATTTTATGAAACACAGAAGGGAGACCACAATTACTCATGTACTTTATTTTTTTTTAAGTTTATTTATTTTGAGAGAGAGAGAGAGAGAGAGAGAGAGCGAGCGAGCATGAGCAGGGAAAGGGCAGAAAGAGAGGAGGAGAGAGAGACTCCCACGCAGGCTCCACACTGTCAGCACAGAGCCCAGTGCGGGGTTTGAACTCATGAACCGTGAGACCATGACCTGAGCCAGAATCAAGAGTTGGACGCTCAACTGACTGAGCCACCCAGGCACCCGTAATATACTTTACTATTGAAAACCAGTGGGTGCCACATTTGAGCAGTGGCCCTCCACGTAATGATTGTAATAGTTATTATGTATGTGCCCCAGGCCTTATATATACAGCGTATCTCATCTTTACTCTAGTCACACAAGGCCAATGCCTATTTTCAAACAAGGCACTGGAGCCTGAGAGCATTTCAAGGAGCAGCTCTGAAGTCACACTGCCAGTGCTGTGGTCACGCCGGGCTGGGGCTCCAGGTCAGCCTGGCTCTGCTGTCTCTGCTGTCTCTGCTGTGGATGACGTTTCCCCACTTGTCCGTTTAAATACCGCATGATCTCCGTATGGTTCCTTTGGTTTCAGGCGGTATGACATCTGAGTCACACTTGGCTAATTTATAGTCATAAAGTGATATGAGAGATCACTCTTGCATAACGACAGCACACAATCCCTTTGGCTCAGCGCTCACAGACTCTCGAATCACTCAGACCCACTGTGCCACTCAAAAAAGGATAGACCAAGGGCACTTGGCCTATTGAGGGTGTCAGTGAACTGTGCCACCAGCAAATGTCCTTGGGTCCCAGGGAAATGGAGGAAGAGCATGTGGGTTGCTCAATTACTGCGTCTTTCTGGCTGAGCCCGGGGGGTCAGGAGCAGGTGGGCTTCTCAGCTACTTAGAAGTTGCCTGATGCTTCATGTGTGGATGCCACCTGTGCGGTTCTGTTTTTAAAACGATGGGTACCAGCATCTGTATACATAATTTAAAATAAATTTACATTCTCATTCTGCCTGAGATGAGAAGATTGTGTACTGGTGCGATGAGAGAGAAGAGTAAGGATTTGGGGAAGGGTTGAGAGAGGCATTTTATACCATTTTAAGACTCAAAGCTCTCAATATGAAGTTCTTCCTGTTAAGCAGTGCTGGGCGGGTGAATGGGTGGTTGGGTGGATGGATAGATGGATGGATCTATCTATCCAGATGGCTGGGAAGAAGGGAGGGACCTATGGAAGGCTAGCAGTTCATTTTAGAGTTGGTGGAATTAGAGAGGTTGTTTTTTGTTTGTCCATATCCATCTGTCTTTTCTGAATTTTTTCTGTAATTCATGAAAGTAGGACGTGGGAAGTGGGAAGTGAAATAACCCTGGAGAGGGCAAAGTCATTAAATGTGTGTTAGTCATTACCGGTTTTCGTTCCATATTTCTATTTCTTCCATACGTATATTTCTCTGTGTGCTCTTGGGCACATGGAAGGTTGCACCTTCTGAAGCTAAGTGTAGCCCGCATGACTTGCTCTGCCAATCAAACATGAGCAGAAGTGACATCTGCACTGCTTCCGTGTGCAGTTTGTCCCATTCTCTTCCCCACGCTGTAGAAGCGAGTGATGTTGCCGAAGGTGGAGGCCCCATCTGCCTGGGATGGGCGTGAAGTATGGGCGAGTGGGAATCCTTGGCTGTTTAAAGACATTGAGGCTTGGGAGCTGTTCCGTAAGGATAGCCAAGTGCATCCTGATTGATCCGAAGCCACTTGTGTGAGCCATCCTAAGGGACTTGGGCCGTATTTCATTGGCCGTTCTAAGCTACAAAGGGGTTTTAAGCTGGGGCTTTGTATATGTGCATGTTTTGCCAATCCAAAGAGCAGACTGAGGCCAAACAAGGCCTCGGGTTTTTATGTTCTAGATGGCGTATGCTAATTGAACACCTCTTAATAAAAAAAAAAAAAAAAAAACAAAACCCACCGGTTCCTTAGTGGTGGGGGAACAGTTCTGTGTCTTGAATGTGGTGATTGTTATATGAATCTATACAGAGAAGCAAGTGTCATAGAATTATTCACCAAGATATTCCCAATAAAAGAAAGTGAGTGCATCCCCAAACTGGTGAAATCCTGGTGATGTCTGTGCTGTAACGAACTGTGTCGTGCCACGGTCGGTTTTCCGGTTGTACCCGTGTACTATAGACGTGGCTAAGACAGCCCCATTGGGGGTGCTGGGAGATGGCTATGTGGGCACTCTTGGTGCTATTTTTGCCGCTTCTTGTCAGTCCGTAGCTATTTCCAAGTCAAAGTTAACAACAACAACAACAACAACAACAACAACAGAAAGTTCACGAGTTAAACCAAGAACGTGAATTGTGGTCAGTCCCAGGTTCACGTCCAAACTTGGCAGAAAGCTCGTCTTGGCAGATGGAGCCTCTCGCCTCACCTAACAATCAGCAGTTTATGCCTCAGAAATGGGTTCTGTTTGCGGTGTCTCAGCCCCTGCCTTCCCTGTTAGAGCACGTCCCCGGAAAAACATTTCTATAACGTTGCTAGGTTTGTTGGACAATCAGAAGAGCAACCCCCCCACCCCCCACCCCCCACACAAACATATCCACCCTCCCTAATTCTACAAGATGTGTTTTCTCTTCCCTGAACTTACAGGATTGCCCGCAGTTTGTCTGCATTTCTCAGGGTCAGTAGCAGAAACCGGAAACCTGATGCCGGGGGCAGGAGAATTACCTGAGTAATAGTGTGTGGACTTGAATCACTGTCCCCAGGAGCCTAGTAACCCACAGCCTGTGGATTAGTCTGTTGAACTACTCGATGGCTTGTGACCCCTTGTTCCCTCTGGGTGTGTATGTTCTGATTTTGTTCTTATTGGTAGTGGCAGCTCTGTACTTTATTTTAGAGTGGAGGTTGGGGGGGGGACCAAAAGATAACTCACCAGTTGTAAGTTACACACACAGAAGGGTATACTGGCCCACTCGGCTGAGCCATCATTTTTGTTGGGATATTGCTTTGGGGTCACCACCTGGGAATGTTTTCCCTGTTGTATGAAGGAAATATTTATATGCATTTTTATGATACGTTACCTGCACATCCCTTGGGGTGTCCCTAAGGGGCTTGGCTGAGAGGAACAGTGTCCTTCCTCACCACCCCTTCCCCAACAAAATGAATATTTGACTTTCCTCTTGTGATACATTCAGAGTTGTCTATGACTCTAAGTGAATGTTCTAGGTGGTGAGGCTGGAGCCAGAGGGGTTCGGATGAGGTGAAAGGCCACTGTATCTGCTCACTGTTAATGTCAAATTGGGTGGTCCAGCATCTATGAAGCATAAGAACCTATGGGGAATAAAAGCTAGCCATTGTCAGGCTTGGTTCTCCCAAGAGATTTCAGTCATCAGACACACCAGCTGTGTAGACAGAAAGCGAGCAGGGTTTTTCTCCTGGCCAGGAGGCCCAAGCTGTCCACAGGGTACAGCCTCACTCGTGTGCGCTCATTTCTGCCGCTGGCGCTTTCCTTGTCTATAGAACAAGGGGTGTGGCCTCAATCACTGTGGATCCCCCAGCCCCACTATTCTCTAATCTTAGGAAACTTTTTGTGTAATGTTTATTTATTTTTGAGGGGGCGGTGGATGTGGGGCTCGAGCTCACAAAAGGCGAGACCATGACCTGAGCTGAATCAAGTCGAACACCCAACTGACTGAGCCCCTCTGGCGCCCCAGTGATCTTAGGAGACTCTTAACACCCACGCGTTGGCACCTTCCCTCTTCCTGGCTCAGGTCAAATGCTTGTCCTCCTCCTTCCCAAATCGGCATGTTTGTGCCTCTGCCACTGTTGTCCCAGGAACGTACATCTACGTTGGCCAGCTTGCTTTCGCTGCCTATGTGCTTTTGGGTTTGGGGACGTCATTTAATCACCGTACACCCATCTCCCTAAAACTGGGCTCTGTGAGTACACATGGCCTGAATCCTCCAGGATGTCACAGCGAGCTGGTCCCATGCGGTCTTCGTGAGCGTCATTTCATCCACCACGCTGCACTGGAGTGCACCCGCACCACCATTAGTCGCAGACTCGCGTCAGGGAAGGAATTTGGCACGGCAGACGTCTTCTCTCCTTCTCATAAAGTTTATTAAATCCCTTCTGTCTTCCAAGCTGGATGTTAGGTGCTTTATACTTCTTCTCACAAGTCGGTGAGAAGGTAGTTAATGTTCACCTTTTACAAATGAGGAAACTGACCCTCAGGAATATTAAATGGCCCCACGTCAGTTGGCCTCCCGGCTTCCCGTGCCTGATGCTTATTGTTCGAGGCTGGGTTACAGCCCAGGACTTAGGCGGCCAAGATCAATGGGCACAGATACGCTAAGCACCTCAGCACAGATTGTGTCTCTCCCTGACAAGACGGCTGAGGCGGAGGATGTTCTCCACTGTGCCGTCGCATCCCCATTCATAGCATCGGAAGTAGCTTGTTACGCTACTAGTCTCACTGTCACTAACAGCATAGTCTAGACCAGAATTCCCAGGCTCACCGTTTGTTTGCTGGGACTTTCCTTACCTGAACGAGCAGGTGGCCCCTACATTCTTGGCTGTGCATCCTTTGGAGGAGATAGGTCTAACAAGTGATAGTATTTAGGGGTGCCTGGGTGGCACAGCCAGTTAAACATCTGACTCTTGGTTGTGACTCAGGTCATTATCTCACGGTTCACAAGTTCGAGCCCCACGTCGGGATCCATGTGACGGTGTGGAGCCTGCTTGGGATTCTCTCTCTTTCCGCCCCCCCCAAAAACAAATAAACTATGAAAAAAGAAGTGGTTATATTTAATCTCATACGTTGCAGCCCAGCCAGACTCACAAGTGGGGAGTGCCCCATGAACACTGGGGAAGGCTGAGAGGCAACCCTGAGCTTTCCAGAAATGTGTTAGGATGCTGTCTAGTGGAGCACGATTGCTTCAAATCCTGAGGCTCCAGGCCTTCTAGTCTCCGGCAAAGAGGGAACGAGGGCTTTGGCGTCAGACTGTGGTGAACCCTTGCCCCCCACCTTTGTGAGCTCTGCGATCTCTTACAAGGGGCCACATGTAAAACGGGGAGAGTGTAACCCACTCTGTTGTTCCAGGGAAGAAGCGAGATGATGCAAGTAACGCCCGGTGCAGAGTCCGCCCTGGAGAGACAGCAGCCACTCTTACTATCTGCATGTGCCCACCCAGCTGTAGTTTTCTGGGTTGCTAAACCAGAGGGCTCTTCGGGACCTGGGTCACTCAGGGTCCACTGGAATAAATGAGTTTTGCCTGCTTTTGTATTTTCTAGGAATGAATCGTCTTTAGTTTCTGATGCAGGCTCGATGGAATCATTCCAGAGCCCCGATGGCAGCTTTTGAGATTAAAATGTCATCTACTGAATTCTTGCACGAGCCAGGCTTTGTCCTGGCGTTCCCCTATTTTCATAGTTTTGTTTTTTTTTAGGACACAGATGGAGAGGACATGTGTGAGCCTGAAGACCCTTTGGAGCGTCTTCTGTGCGCTGAGTGAAACAGCACAATCCCTAGCCTGTGGTTTTAGCGGATTCCCAGCCTCACATCCTCCCAAACTTGGCAGTAAAAGCCCTGTTCTTCCATTCATTCCGATGATTTATATTCTCTCTGGGCGTCTAATATTAAACAGGGGAATTCTGACATGTTCCATAACACATTTACTGTAACTTGATACCATGAACTAAACTTGCTGTTATTTATCATTTCTTTTTATTTTCTCTCATTCCAGCACAAAGCCAAGGTAGAAGCAATGACCCTGGACCTCGCTCTGCTCCGTAGTGTGCAGCATTTTGCTCAAGCGTTCAAGGCCAAGAATGTGTGAGTGTTTCAGTGGAGGGTTATAGATCATAATATCTTGCTATTGTAATGTCTTTATCAGATGAACACAATTGGGAGAACGCAAGCACAAGGCTGTTGTGTTGTCTTGGCATCCAGACGGCAGGCTCATTTATATTGGCCCCGTTAGGGTGTCCCATATTTTCTTGACTTCTTGAGTCACCCTCATTATGAGATGTGCCTTCAGTTTAATAACAGCTCCCCCCAATAAAAATGGAAAGACACTGTTGAAGCACTAAAGTGGCTAATAAAAGCCAGCCGATTGTAGGATGCATCCTGATTACAGACATTTTGGCAGTGCGTCTCAGGATCGAGGAAAAGCGTGTTTTAATTGCATCCGGGAACGAGGAGCCTCAGTTACCCAGTACCGCAAGGGGGCCGAGAATCGAGAGCGTGAGAAGGTTCCACCGTATCCACGTGTGCAGTGAGCTTACATGGCGCGCGAACGTGGCTCCGACACATGGACTCACGTCGTGAGAAACTCGTTCCTTTCTCTCCTTCTTGTTTACAGTCTTTCAACACGCCCGAAGGAGGAAGCCTTAGCTCAGGGCTGGCGAGCCTTCACGCCACCACATGCCGGCCTCCCTTTCTATCAGAGACACAGCGGCCCTCAGACCCGGAGCCGGGGAAAGCAGTGGAGGCTAGCTCAGTTTTAATTACGATATTTTGTTCCCAAGGGTTTATTTTTATGGTTCCCTCACATGGAGGGCCACCAGTAGTGGTTTCTCGTTTGACACATTGGTTTAAATTTCATTAAAAAAATAACTGCATTTAATTTTTTTTTTTTTTTTTTTTTTTTTAGTGCATTGATTTGGACACGAGGGTTAAGTTAATGACAGTTTACATAGTGCCAAGGGTACGATAGTTCCACAAGTGGCCCCAGAATGACCAAATTTGGAGAAGGCTGACAAATGACCCGTTGTCTTTGGGTTAGGCTCTGTTGGGAAGCAGTCAGTGGTTTTCTAGTTCTCCAAGCAGATGACGGATGTAGGCGGAGGCATTTGAAAGCAGATATTCCAAAGGTGCTGGCCTGTGGCCAGCCCCTGTTGAGTCTGCCTCAGTTTCTCACTCTGCTCTTTCTCACTGCCAGGAAGTCTGTTCTCCCAAGCCCTTTCGGGAGCTGGCAAGTGGCCTGAGTCCTTGAGGCTGACACACAGAGTTGGAGTTGGTAATGGAGTTGGTAATTTACGGGGCCCGTAAATGCAGGCCCCGCACTCACAGAACGGCTGGGTCACGTCCCCACCAAGCCCGCAGACCTGGCTGAGTCTGCTGTGCCTGTTCTGTGCCCTGTTTGGCAGTTGCTGGCTGCTGGCCCTCGCTGGTGTTTTCCGGAGGACGTCAGGTCCGGTGTGCCCCAGTCCCTCTTAAGACGATTGCTCGTGTCTACCTCCTCCACTCATGTCTCCACTTGCTTGTTCACTTAACACACATTCAGTGAGTGCCTCCAGGGCCCCGGCCCCTCTTCTGGGCTCTGGGAAGGCAGCGGGGGCCGCGAGAAGCCCACTTCACCTCAGATGAGCCGTAAACCTCAGGTGCCAGCAAGCAGTTTCGTTGCTGAATGGCTAACTCCTCAACCTGTTACTTCTGTGGTTGTTTGCAAGGATAGCAGTAGTCCCAGCAGCAACAGCGAGCAGTAGCCACTCATTTATCGAGCATGCGTTGTGGGCCACGTGTCAAGAACCTTCCTGCGCATTTTCTCCCTGACCGCTGGCCCCTAGTCTGTTACACGGACAAGGGGAGCACGACTGGACGCGAAAGGCTGGTTAAGGGGGGCCCGCGGCTGGGAAGCAGGAGGGGCGGAGGGCCCCTGCGGCCGTCACTCTGGGCCTCCCCTCACCCACCGCGCGGTCCTGTCTTCTGCTTGACTTGCGGTGGAAACTGAGATCAGAGGCGGGGAGTGGCTCTCGCAGGGTCACTTGGCGGGTCAGGTGCAGCCGGGGGACTTCCGTCCGCTTCTGACTGTCACGCTGTCCCTGACACGGAGAGGCTCTGGCAGAGGCTCGCACAGGCTGCCTCCCTCGGCTTCCTCGTTGGATCCGAGCGGTGCTGAGGCACGCCAGCTGTTACATAATGGGACCGCCGTCCAAGTCCTAACAGGACCGTCAGTTAAAGTAGTTCAGACATCCTCACGTTCAGCTGCCTTTTGTAGTCCCCCCGCCCTCAGATGCACCTCTTTTGCCCTAATCCCAGATTTTGGCAAATGGCTGAATTTTTGTCCTTCTGGGTTCAGAAACGAAGGCGATTTTCCTTTTTTGCAAAACCCGGTACCGCAAACCTCTTTTTATACGTCTCTCGAGATGCAGTCTTTCACACGGCTTAGAGCAATATTGTGGTGGCGAAAATATGCATAAAAAGTGAGTGATTTTACTTTTGAAACACCGCCAGGGCGAAGTCTCTCCTGGAAAGGCAGATGACAGCTTGGTACTTACAGGGCTTTAGATTCCGAGCGCTGTCAGAAGTGAATTTAAGTACTGGTGACTAGGCTGCCAAAAAACACGTGTAGCCTCCTCCTTCTCATCACCGCCCATCTTCAGACATTAAAATCTCCTTGTGTGTAAAACATAATGACAAGTGAAAGAAAGGCTGCCGGTTCAGAACCAGCCTCCTCTTGGCGCCGTTGGACCGAGGAGAGAAAAAAAAACCTCGCGTCGCAATTCCGTTGGACACCCCCATCTACCGTAACGTTTTCAGGCGCTTGGGCACACCAGCAACACGGTCAGGCTCCTTGCTCCCGTGCGAGTTCCCCCCGGATCCTGCTCCAGCTCACGCGAGCTTCCCCGCCCCGGGAGAGGTAGTGTATTGTGCAACCCAACGCAGAGAAAGCTAGAAACAGATGCTCAGCCGAAACGCTGGTGAAAGATGCGGTCCGTCGTTCTGCGGGTCCGCCCTCCCTCTGCCTTCGACCAGGAGATGTGGATTCAGCCTCCTCCGGGATCTCTGCGGAGATCTGCTTCTTTGCAGGGGTGGGGGGTGGGTGAGGGGTGGAGGTGGTGGTGGGAGGCACTCTTAGAATGAACGCTACTGATGATTATATACAATCATAGCTGCTAGTCAGCTTGTTGATTACTCTGTGCAAGGCAAGGCGCTAAGCACCTACACGTGTATTCTCTCTTTACTACAACCCTAGGCATTAGTCACCTTTGTCTGTAGTTTACGAATGGAAAGGCTCCAGCCTTTCACAGAGAGGTTAGATCAGGTTTCCAGCTGCAGCCAGTGGTGGATCCGCAGTGTGAGCCCAAGTGTGTCTGAATCCACAACTCTCCTTCTTGCTATGTCTCATGCCTCACTCAGTCCCACCTTTTAGTACGGATTCCTGTACTGGGATGTATCTGAGTAAGAAGTTGCTCGAAAAGCTAGCAGCTTAAAACCATTAAAACCAAGAAACATTTTTATTTTCTCTCTTTCTTTTTTTTTTTTTAAATGTTTTTAAAATGTCTTACTTGTTTTTGAGAGATAGAGCATGAGCCAGGGTGGGACAGAAAGAGAGGGAGACACAGAATGCAAAGGGGGCTCCAGGCTCTGAGCTGTCAGCACAGAGCCCGACACAGGGCTGGTGGGTGAACCGAGAGATCATGACCTGAGCTGAAGTCGAACACTCAACCGAATGAGCCACCCAGGCGACCAATCTATTCTCTCTCTTTCGGTTTGTTTAGATCAGTTGTTTGTTCAAACTAAGTGAATGCTCTTTATAGGTTTCCCCTCAAAAAAAACCTTCTTTTAATTAATGCAACTTACTTGGTTAAGGGACAGGGTTGTCCTCTAGAGTTTTCTGTGTTCTTTACGTCAATGACTACATCGCTGTGGTGCCACTTATCGTGTTCTTTTGTTCTTTTGTCTCCCAAGTTTCTTGTGAAGTGTAGGTAACTCTAGTGGCTTGGTCCGGTGCCTCTTTAATTCTGGGGCAAGAGTGCTGCATAGGGACAGCATAGTCTACCATGGAGAGGACAGACATGGCTACTTGCCAATGCCAGCTTTCCTGGGCTCAGCACGCCCTGACCGCTCCGTTCCTCTGCTCACCTCCATTTGCATTCATTCCTTCTGTTATTCTTTACTCAGTCTTCTGGGTGGTCAGGCCCGGAATCCTCCTCCTGCTTCCAGACAGTTCTCCCCAGAGTTAGTGGTGGTGGTGGTCGGCCAGTGTGTCTCAGGTCGAATTATGTTGGGCATTACTGGAAAGTTCCAAGCCAAAGCCTGTGGTAAGTCCCAACCAAACTGAATTTTGAAGGAAATTTTGTTTAAGCTGCAATCCTGGAAAGCAGCCAGGCTCCACGCCGCCTGGCAGGCGGAGGCATCCGTCAGAGTACGAAGAGCTGGGACCTTTACTAATCATTCAGACCCAATATTGGCATTTTCTGGAATGAGCTCTGCCACGATAGTTGGTTGTTTGTGCTGCTGTGACGCATTTTCATTCCTAGTTTCTAGCTGCTTGGCTTACTGAAAAGTGCGTATTTTCACCAGCTGCTGGACCTCGGAGCTCCATAGGTTTTTTTGTTTTTTGTTTTTTGTTTTTTGTTTTTCGCAAGATATTATAATGTTTGAGTTCCAGATACTCCTGAAATAATGGACACCTCGATTCCAATCCTGAAATTTTAAGAGTTAGTAATGGCACCTAATCTAGGAAATTCTTGGCTGGGATCCCAGGTACCAATCAGCTCTTACACTATTGACCAAGGGTTTTGATTTGTTCTGGAAATTAATTGAAATTGATAGTTCATATTAAAATAATATACACAATTCTGAAGGTTTCTAGAACTATATTTTCGATCATGGATTTCTACATTTCCTTCTCAGCTTTCTGTCTCCAGTATAGTTTAAGGAAAGTAGACTTTGTTTCATTTAGAAAATAATACAGAATAGTGACATTTTAAAAAAAAGTGCTAAGAGAACAGTTTTCTGTTCTTTATTTTTTAAACATTTGAGGGGGACGGTCTTGAACAAAGTTACTTATTTTTACTTTTTACTAAATTGCTTTCAGAATTTGAATCTACTAATCCCAGATATAATATTCTTGGATTCTTATTCCAAATTTTGCCATCTCAAATCTTTCTATGGAAATGGGTGGGCCATAAATTATAAATAAATTCTACATTTTGAGGGATAAATTACCCCAAGGACCGATGTGTAAATTAGAGCTTAATCTTTCTTTTTCTCCTCAGCTCAATTTTAAGAATAATGTTTTAGCCGACATATCTGCATTACTCTTTTTACTCTTTGCTCACCATGAGAAATCCATTTCTGGTTTGCCCAACCGAGGATTGTATTGCTTTTCTTCCCAGTATGAAATCTAAAAGAAAAGAAAAAAGGAGAGGCAGATTTTGCTATAATGAACTCTCTAAATCTAGATCTTAATTATGACTTTTTAAGGAAAAATTTAAAAAGGCTACAAGTTAATTTTTTCCCATCCCATACATTTTCCATCTTAGGATGTTGAAAATTTATATTGTGAAGCATTTACTGTATCTAGGGATATCAGGGAAGAATGAGTCCCTCGTAAGGAAATTCTTTGCCTTCTCACATTTAATTCTCTAAGCATCTTTTTATATAATTCTTCAAAAATTTCAAAAGCATTTTATATACTGTCATTTCTTATTAAATGGGGTACCTGGGTGGCTCAGTCAGTTGAGCATCCGACTTCAACTTAGGTCATGATCTCACAGTTTGTGGGTTTGAGCCCTGCTTTGAGTTCTGTGCTGACAGCTCAGAGCATAGACCCTGCTTCAGGTTCTGTGTCGCCCTCTCTCTGTCTCTGCCTCTCCCCTGCTCATGCTCACTCCCTCTCTCTTTCTCTCTCAAACATTAAAAAAAATTTAAATGAAAACACTAACTCCAAGTAGTATAGTGTAGTGCAGGGGTCAGCAATCTCTTACATAAACGGCCAGAGAGTAAGCATTTTAGATTTTTCAGGCTGTAAGATCTCTTGGAATTACCCAGCTCTGCCTCTGTAGTGTGAAAGCAGCCATGGACAATATTTCAGTGGGTGAGCATGACTGTGTTCCAATAAAACTTTATTTAGAGGAACAGGCGATGGGCCAGATTTGCATAGGGACCATAGTGTGCTAACCCCTGGTGTGGAAAGAATAGAATTTTGTGGCTCAACTGAACTTAGATTTAAATCCCAGCTCTACTATATACTAGCTGTGTGGTCTTGGGCAAACTCTTGGCGTCTCTGGGCCTTACTTTCCAGATCTATGTAGATTGTTACATACCTTTTTCATGGTTGTTGAGGAGGAAAGCCATGATGCATGAAACAACAAGGCACATCTCAGTGCACTGTCTGTGACTGTTATTAATTTGTATTTGTTGCTTTTCTTGATCTTAAAATGATCTGAGAGGTTTTTAAGAATACATGCAGTATGATAAAATAGAAAGAAGAAATCTGCTTGGGCGCCTGGGTGGCTCAGTCGGTTAAGCATCCAGCTTCGGCTCAGGTCATGATCTCCCAGTTAGTGAGTTCGAGCCCTGTGTTGGGCTCTGTGCTGACAGCTCGGAGCCTGGAGCCTGCTTTGGATTCTGTGTCTCCCTCTGTCTCTCTGCCCCTCCCCCACTCACGCTGTGCGTCTCCCTCTCTCTCAAAAATAAACATTAAAAACAATTAAAAAAGAAATAAGAAATGTACTTCCACAGAGAAAGGGGATAAAAGCAGACTAGTAAGATGTGGCCCTAGCCAAGCAGTGGATCTTAATAATCTTTTGAAATCCTTAAAAATTGGACCTCAGAATGAGCTTTGAGATTCCTGGCAACCAAGAGAAGGGGGGAAATGACCTTCATGTTGCCTGCAAGCTGGAAGCATGACAAGATCCAAACAGAAATGATTGTCGTCATCGCAGCGCTCCGCTGAGGATCTCAGAGTAAATGGCTAGATCTGTTTTCTTTGCTATTGCTACATCTGTTTCCCTTGGCTTGCGGTAGCTTTTCCAGATGACTAGTGTTGCCATAAGAGCATCCTGCTTTGAATGTACAGGTACAGTGGAAGGTATAGTGGGACCTTCTGAAAATAATCAGCCGGTATCTTCTGTGGTACCAAAGTACCCATCTGCCTTCTGCTCCCCTCCTTTTCTGTGTGTGTGTGTGTGTGTGTGTGTTTTCACTTTTTCCCTTCACATCGTTATTTATTCGGTGTTTACAATGGTCCAGGAACTGGGCTAGGCACTAGCATTACACCATTTGCTGCCTCACTTCTACCCAGCCTTATTTCTCTCTTAGAATATTTGTGAAGCTTGAGGATTTTTTTTTTTTTTGATAGCTTTCCATGATGACTTTCTTCAAAAACAAATCCTTAGTGGAGGAGAATATTTATTAAGTTAATTAGGGGCCACATTGCAATTAAATTTGTCAGAAAAAAAAATTCAGTGAGGCTTTGACCGTCATTAAAAGCCATCACAGCTAAGAAATACATGAAACTGGGTTCGAATTAACCACAACGATGTTTGCAAAATAAACAGTTTTGATTTCCCAACAGATTTCTCAGTTCAGCCATCACTATCATGTTTCATGACATCAAAGTGATATATGTTAATTGAAGACACACACAAAAAAACTTCCCTTCCAGGAAGAATAAAAACCCAGCTTTGGAGGACAGGTACAATTACTCTGTGGCTGCCTTCTCCTACACTCACCATCCCACCAATGTATACATAAATCACGTTATGTCTTTAGCTCTAGTAAATAATATTAATTTTATTGCTGGTTTTCAACAATGAACGCTTAAGTCACTGGACTAGAGTAAAAGTCAGCAAAGCTTTTCCATAGAGAATCAGGCAGATACATAAAAATCTATTCTAATATTTTTGCCTTTGCAGTCTATGTTGCAGCTAGTGTTGAGTGCATCTTGATTGTTGAGTGAGATCTTTGTAATTCAAAAGTAGCCACTGAGAAGTTAGAAATGACTGGGTGTTTTTCTGTGTTCCAATAAAACTTTATTCGTAAAAACAGGAAGTGGGTTGAGGTTGGGATTTGGTCTGGGAGTTGTGGCTTGCTAATTCTTGGGCCAGAACCCACTGTCTCTTGAAATGGGACTTACTTTGATAGCATGTTGTCTTACTATGAGAAATACATGCCGTTTTTCTTAGAAAATGGATTATGTTAGCCCAATCAAGATAAATAAATATATATAGCCAGCATTTGTGTGCTTGGTTAATTTCAGCCCTGCAGAAAGTACTCTGATACTTAGAGGCTTGGAGAAAAGATAAGAATTTGAATAGAACAGCGTGCTCTGCTGAGGTTTGGAAATATTGCCATATGGGAAAGCAGGTCACCTAAGACAACTAAGTGTTGTTTAAATACTAAGACACTGAAGTCCTAATTGAGGCCTGGAACCGTGTAATGATGATGATGATACTAATTGCTCATATCTGTCACCTATTTATTATGTGTCAAGCACTGTTAAGTACTTCTGTGTCGTCTCGTTTTATCCTCACTAGGACTCAGGGTAGGTCACAAATGGTGGAAGAATGGCGGTGTCTTAGGGTTCAGCCTAATTCAATGAGCAGCCACATTTCATAGATCAAGATATCAAGGCTTAAAGAGATTAAGGACCTTGACCAAGGTCATGCTTGCCAGTAGGGAGTGAGGCTACAAGTTGGTCCACAATCTGTGCTGCCTCTGAGCTCGGCTTAGACAGTAGTTTGGAGAATCAGGAAGATCTGTCTCATTTGGAAAATGCATCATGCAGGACGCATTGCCTCCAAAGGCAATTTGTCCCATTAATAGGATGGATGACAACCTCTGCCTACTGGGACAATTATTAAGGTCACTTCAAGGTTGAAGGAGACGCTCCTTCCAGCCAATTTGCTATCACCAAGAGGAAGTCATTTTGCTGAAATATGTAAAAGGAGGTTAAGCCCAATGGAAGAGAAACTCCTCCCTTCAGTTAAGGAACTTGGGCTGTTTTCCACCAGACATAGAAGGGGTCTTGTCTGCAGAGTCAGGGTAAGCAGAAATGGCAACTATTTACTCTCGTTTGCACTTGTCTTTGTACATTTATTCCAAATGTCAGTGTTCATTTCCCCTTACTTCCCACTTGCCTTCATCATGATGCTGATCAGGTAGACAGAAGTAGACCAAGGGGTCATTTTGCTATTTATGCACCTGAACTGCCACCGTGATCACTCTCAAACACAAACCCAGCCCTGACACTGTCCTGTGGAGGGACCTTTCGGTGATGTCTTGCCACCTGAACTGCCAAGGCTGCATTTACTTGCTGGTGTGGCCTCCCAAGGCCTCTGGGGTCTGGCCCCTCCTCCACCTTCATTTACCGTTGTGTCTTCCAAGTCCCGTGTCTCTGTACTCTGTGTAGGGAGATGCTGAGAGGTTCTGCCTCCTGACTCTGGGCCTGTGCTCCTGACTTGAGCCCCTCCTCTCCTACCTGTCCACCACCTGCTCACCGGATGACTTTGTCGCATCCTGTATAGAGTCTCCATGTTCCCTACTCTCACCTCCACACCATGGTTGAATTGATAAGTCACTTCTCAGAGTATCAACAACACACGCCATCATCACGCTTGAATCCTTTGGGGATGCTTTTTTCTCCATTGATTTTTCTTTGTGAGGCTCATCCCCACAGAGGCAGCAGTCTTGGCTAATTCGTCTCTGGATTTCTGTCCCACACCTGACTAGCGTGGAGACCACAGCACATTCCTTAATCTCTCCGATCCTCAGTTTCTTCATCAGTACAAGTAGGAGATGATGGCATTTCCATCGTGGGTGGCTGAGAGGATTAAATAGCATGATGTCTGTAAAACCTAGTACCTGATGCCTGATAAACACTTAATAAATTTTAGCTGTGTCGTTGCTATCACTATCATCACCCTTTGCGATGATTACATACATATACTGCCTTATAATAAGCTCACAGAAGTGGATGGATAGGGTGGGTTGGGTGGCTGGGAGGGAGAAAGGAAGGATAAAAATGGAAAACCACAGTTCTCTTTAGTGACCCGAACTCTGTTTTCAATGTGCCGATTCTCAGCCATTCCCAGTTCTTAAACTGATACTTCCATGGGTGGTATTGAGGTTATATATTTACAGATGTTGGGAAGCAAATTTTAAAGTAATCATATATACAGTAGCTCCTGCAGGCAAAAAACAAAAACAAAAAAAAAAACAAGACTAAACAAAACCATACCATAAAAGTTCCTTTCTGGGAAACCATGGGCTCCCCTGGTGCAGGGCAGACCACGTGGCCCTGGCGGCCTGGCATCACGGGGTGTGCACAGGGACCAGCACTTTCTGGGCCCTGCCAGGCCTGTTCTTTGACCTGTGCTGAGACCACCCTCCTAGTCATCTACGCAGCAAGCCCGTGATTACTCTCAGAGACCTCTGGTTTCTGTAAGACTCAGGAAAAACCTTTTATTGCCTGTGGTCGAGAATGTTACGTCCCATCTTGGCTTGTGAACCCAGCTTGGGTTTTCTCCGGGTACCGCCTAGGCACCCCCATTGTCACGTCTGAATTCTGCTTTTATAGAATTGACATGTGGGGGACTTGTGCTTCAACCCCACGGCGCTCACGTTTTAATAACCGTATCTTTTCCCCAGTGGGAACCGTATCTTTTCCCCAGTAAACTGTTGAGAAGCTAACTCTTGTCAGCCCCAAAACTCGAATATACATCTGAAATAAATCAACGGTGCTGTGCCGCGGCAGCCTGCTGAAAATCCCCAAGGAAGATGATATTTTTAGTGGAACTACCTGTCACCACACTGCGTTTTTGATATTGTGAGTCCTTTGTTTTCTTTATTTCGTAAAAATCTACCCAACACCTTGTCATTCAGAAAAATTGAAACAGATCCTCTCAATTAGCGGCAAAAGTTCTTATTTTGCCTTTCAAAAGCTTCTACTTCTGTTACAGTTCAGACACCGACTTAGTAATCAAAAAGATGTTTTAGCTGACATTATGCAGTAATTGATAACCAAAAACAGAAAGAAGAAAAGGTTCGTGGTTGTCTGAGAAGCACTAGTAATGGGAAGGTTGACAAATGATGTGGCTTTGGGAAACGGATCTGGGCACGATGTCTCCGCCTGAAAGGACAGAGGTGTTTCAGTTTGCCACATCAGATCTCCGAGCCCCCAAGGGACCATCACCCGTGGGTCTCAGCTCGGCTGTGCGTGGAGTCAGCTGGGCACCGTTAAAAAACGCTGACGCCTGGCTGCCACTCCCCTTCTGACTTCCAGTTTCTGGGATGTGCGCTGGGACTTGGGCCGTTAGAATCTTCCCAGGCGGTTCTTGTGTGCTCACTGGGGCTCACTGGGGCTGGAGTCGTGGTTATCATTTGCCCACCTGGAGTTCAGCAGGGATAATTGCTTCACCTCTTCTGCTGTCATCCCCTCCCCTAAAGCAGCTCAGAGTGTTGACAGAGGTCTCTCACAGACCACCATTAGTGTGGTGTCAGACCAGCTCAGGTTCAAAGCCTGTCTTGACAGCGTAGGACCCTGAGCAAGTTAACTTTGTTTCTCTGACCCTCTGTTTCCTCATCTGTGAGATGGAGTGCAATGGAGGGTCCGAGCTGCATTCTGAGGATTAAAAGCGAGAAGTATTTATATGTCAAGGGTGTATCTGTGTCTGGAGAAGAGCCCATCTGTGGTAAAAGGTGGCTGTGCCCACTGTCGCCTTCCACGATGCCCAGCACAGAAAGCTCACGGAGGTGGGGTACCTGCAGGGGGGCTCTGGGAGCTCAGAGTGAGGAAGCCGGGGTGGCTGTCTGCCCCGTGTGATGTGCCCCTTTATGACAGGGCTTGGATAGATAGTGCCAGGGTTTGAGGTTTTCGGTTGGTCAAAATGCCCTTCTCCCCACAACACATATTTATTGCTCTCACGTCTTGTCATGTGCTTGCTGTGTTTTATGTAGCTACTCAGAAAAGGCAGTTCTGAGACCCAGCCCCTGGACAGTCAACCCGTCTGTCCTGAATGTGGCCATGCCACCTCTCTGGAAGACTTTCTCAGGGTCTTTCCAGAAGATTTCCATAAGTCTTCAGGAAAAGTTTTGGGATTCTAGGGAAACATACAGAATAAAGCACAAATTAACCATAATTCCACCATCCTGGACACTCCATGTTGACAGCTTGATGTACCCGTTTTTATTCTGTGTTCATAGTTTCTTGAAAAGAGAAAGTCTGTTTACATGTATTCTTTACGCATTTTTAATTGAGATCTAACTCACATGTGATAAAATTCACCCTTTAAAGTGTTCAGTTCATTGGTTTTTAGTATATTCACAGAGTTGTTCAACCGTTACCACTGTTGAATTCCAGAACATTTTCGTCATCCTGAAAACAAACCCTAAACCATCAGCTGTCACTGTGCAGTTCCTCTCCATCCCAGCACCTCCCTGGCAACCCCCAATCTGCTTATGGTGTCTGGATTTGTGGCCTTTTGTGTCTGGCTTCTTTGACTTAGCATAATGTTTTTAAGATTCATCCATGTTCTGCACGTATCGGCGCTCCATTCTCCTTTTTTTTTTTTAATTGCCAAATAGGATTCCATTGTATTGATATAATACTTGCTTTATGCATTCATCAGTTGGTAAACATTTGGGCAGTTTATACCTTGGGGCTATTAAGAATAATGCTTCTATGAACATTCGTGTACAGAGTTTTGTGTGGATGTATACTGTCATTTGTCTTGGGTGTATGTCTAGGAGTGGAGTCCTGAGGTCATGTGGTGACTCTACGTTTAACTTTTTGAGGAACTGTCAACCTTTTCTATAGCTGCTGCACCATTTTATGTTCCTACCAGCAGTGCGTGAGTTTCCGGTTTCTCCACAAACTCGCCAACATTTGTTAGTCTTCTTCATGTTCTTCAATTACAGCCATCCTTTCTCATCGTAGCCACCTTAGTGGTTGGGAAGTGGTTATGTTACATATATTCTCTTATAATCTCTTTTTCTTCATTCTTTAAAGAAAGTTTTTTTAATGTTTATTTATTTTTGAGAGAGAGACACACACAGAATGCGAGTTGGGGAGGATCAGAGAGAGAGGGAGACACAGAATCTGAAGTGGGCTCCAGGGTCTGAGCAGTCAGCATAGAGCCCAACACGGGGCTCGAACTCACAGGCGGTGAGATCGTAAACTGATCCAAGGTCAGACGCTTAACCAGCTGAGCCACCCAGGCGCCCATGTTTTTCTTCATTCTAAGAACACCATGGGAATTTTTCTTATGTCATTAAACAGATTTTTTTTTTAAGTTTTTTTTTTTTATTTTGAGAGAGAGAGAGATGCATGTAAGCAAGGGAAGGGCAGAGAGAAGACAGAGAGAGAGAGAGAGAGAGAGAGAGAGAGAGAGAGAGAGAGAATCCCAAGTATGCTCCACGTGCTGTCAGCATGGAGTCCTACCTGGGCCTTGAACTCACAAACTATGAGATCCTGACCTGAGCCGAAACCAAGAGTCGGACTCTTAACTGACCGAACCACCTAGGCGCCTGACCAAACATATTTCTATAGCTTGAATTTTAGGGGATTTACAGTAATCCATTGCATATATGTAAAGTTATTTAACCAAGCTTGAATTGTCAGATGCTAGGTTGACTCTCATTTTTTTTTTTGTTGCTATTGTAAGTACTATGGTAAGGTCCTGCACATACCTCCTTTTGGATCTCTTGTTTCCTTAGGATCCATTCTTGCAAGGGGAGTTTCTGGATCAAAGCATATGAATATCTTTAATACTGCTGGTGAATACAGCCAAATTACCCTCCAGAAATGTTACATGTAACTTTTTCTCATTTCTTTCTTAAACAGTGGGCAATTGCTATTAAAATCTGAAATATTTATTTAATGGCCATCAACTAGGGTATTATCAAGTGCAAGGCTTCTGTTCGTTAGTCACTGAAATTCTCTTTTCAGTGGCTGATTCATGTCGTCTGTGCCCATCGTACCCAGGGGGAGGAGAAACCACTTCCTGGTGGGGGCAGAAGAGACATCCTAGGTTTTCCTTTATTGGTGAAGATGCGTGGGGGAGCTCACTGGGGCTGAGCAGTCTGGGAAAGTGGACAGAGCACTGCACTGGGAGTCAGGAAGGGCTGGCCGTCTCCCAACACTCTCACTATCACTATGACCAATTCCTAGCCTATTCCTTGTCTTAGATGGTGGTGTTCTAGGCTCCTCCTTGGGTTTTCTCCATTGTAGAAGCACAGCTCTGGCATGTGACTGTGTTAATTTTTCAGAAACTTTCTCAGGCTCAGCTCTGCTGTGACACCTACAAGCAGAACTTGGCACCCTATTAGAGGGAGGCCTTCCTATTGATTTTCCACGAGAATTCGCTATGACCTTTAAAGACCCTGACACCAAAATAGATTTCAATCCTAGGCTTCCCTGCCCCGTCTGACCCTCAGGTGTCTTGGCCCAAGCAGACCTTTCTTCCCTCTTTTTCATCCTGTGGGAGAGTCCCAGGCTTAGTGGAGCTGTGGATGAGGTTCGTTTTGTTTTATTTGCCACTGCACTCAACTGCACCACTGGAACAAGAGTGGGTTTGCCACTACCTGCCGGGGCAGGCCGCCAGCTGGGGCTTCCCCTCCTGCTTTTCGGTTTGTTTTTGTCTTCTTGGGACGGTTTCTGAGTGATCACATTGGTCTAGTTCTGTTTCGTTTTAATAAAAGGCTCAATCGCCTTTATGGTCTTTCAGGCAGATGTCAGACCTATTTATTTTACCATCATGTATACACAAGTTTTGTGACAGCAAAAGTGGTCCACACCCATTGCAGAACATTTGAAAAAATGTGGAAAAGCATACATATGAAAATTGACCATTTTCCTGGTCCTCCATGAATCTCTCTTGATTTCTTAAAATTTATTACTATGGAGACTTTCAAATACACACAAGAGAGAAAAAAGGTATAATGGGCTTTACCATAGCCTTTATTTAGGTCTTACAATTACCAACATATGGTCAGTTTTACTCAGTCTGAAGCCCCTTTCTTGCGAGATTACTTTAAAGCAAATCTAAGACATTATAAATTTCCATCCATGAACACGCTGTTACTAATCCATAGTTAATACTGCTGTTCATATTTCAGAAATCACCTTCCGTTTTGTTTTTTACTTTCAGTGGCACAATACGCATTCTATAGGAAAGACATTAAACATCTATGTGTTTAAATATGTATTTCAAATACTTTTTAAAAATTTGTTTCTCATATGTTTTTCCCTAAGTTTTCTGTAATTATTTAGTTGAGATACTAAATCAGCAAAATATTACCGTAGGTCGTAATATTACCTGTTAAGATCCTAATAATAGGCTAAAATAGTGTCACAAACTAAAGCCATTTAGCTTTGCGTAATCAATCAACTGTCAAAAAAACAAACAAACGAACAAAAAACCCAGAACACCCAAACCACACAACCTTGTTTTCATTGAACTCACTTTGTCTTGCTTGAGTCTTTTTTTTTAATGTTTATCCATTATTTATGTGAAATTCACATGTTTTTAATGTTTATTTATTTTTGAGAGAGAGAGAGACAGAGTGTGTGTGGGGGAGTGGCAGAGAGAGAGGGACACACAGATTCCGAAGCAGGCTCCAGGCTCTGAGCTCTCAGCACGGAGCCCTCCGCGGGGCTCCAATTCCTGTACTGTGAGATCGTGACCTGAGCTGAAGTTGGATCCTTAACAGACTGAGCCACCCAGGCACCCGTTGAGTCTCCTTTTCTGTTCTTGGTGGAAGTGTGAGGCAAGGATGGATGGGGCCTGGAGAGCTATTAGCCACAGCTGCCCCAGTTCATGGTGGATGGAGCCCAACGGGAGGCCACCTAGCTCGTTCCTAGAGTGTCATGGTAGGTTTCTCAGAAGCCAAGGATTTTTTTGTAATTGAGATAGAATTTCTAGACCATAAAATTCACCATTAATTTTTTTTTTATGTTTATTTACTTTTGAGAGACAGAGGGAGATGTGGCACTAGTGGCAGAGGGGCAGAGAGAGGGAGACACAGAATCCGAAGCAGGCTCCAGGCTCTGAGATGTCAGTACAGAGCCCAACGCGGGGCTCGAACTCACGAGCCGCGAGATCATGACCTGAGCTGGAGTCGGACGCTCAGCCGACTGAGCTACTCAGGCGCCCCTAAAATATACCATTTTAAAGTGTACAATTCGGGGTGGTGCCTGGGTGGCTCAGTGGGTTAATGGTCAGACTCTTGCTTTTGGCTCAGGTCATGATCTTATAGTTTGTGGGATTGAGCCCATGTCAGGCTCTGCGCTGGTGGCACGGGGTCTTCTTGGGTGTCTTCCTCTCTCTGTCCCTCCCCTACTTGCAGTCTCTCTCTCTCTCTCTCTCTCTCTCTCTCTCTCTCTCTCTCAAATAAAGACTAAAAATAAATCATGTGTACCATTCAGTAGTTCTTATTCTATCCACTGGCTTGTGCAACCATTACAGTATTTCCAGAACATTTGTATCACTCCAAAGAGAAACTCGTGCCTGTGCCCATTAGCAGTGATTTCCCACCTCCTGCCACTGCTTCCGCCCTTGGCAACAGCTCATTTTTCTCTCTCTACTGATTTGCCTCTTCCGGACTTCCATATTAGTGGAATCATACAACACTTCATCTTTTGCCCCTGGCTTCTTTCACTTAGCATAATGTTTCTGAGCCATGGCACGATCAGTATTTCATTGCTTTTTATGGCCGAATAATATTCCATTACACAGGTAGACCACATTTTGCATATCCATGCACCATTTGGTAGACATGGGGCATATTTCCACTTGCTGGCGATTAGAAGCAATGCCGCTGTGAACCTTATTCCCAGTGTCTTGCCTTCTTGGAAGAAATCTTGGTACTGGGGGGTGAAAGGTGTTAGAAGGTAGGGTGATTCAGACAGTGAAACGACTCTCTGGGGACCCGTATTCCTCCCATGCTCAACAAGGCCCTTGCCAAGCCCCTCTTGAAGAACGGCCCACTGGGACGTGCCCAGCGGTCTTCTGATCTTCTAGAAAGCACGTCTCCTGGGGAGAAGTTTTCAAGTCCACAATCACAGCCCACGGGAGACCCAAGATGTTGTAGTTACCTTTTTCTGTTTGAGCCACCAGCACAAAGTGACAGGCTGCCTCCAACTTGGGCTCAATTATTTTGTAAAGCTTTTTGTTTATTTGACCTCTCCTGACCCAGGAAATAATTCCAACCAATGATGGTTGACTCCCTTTGGCACTGGGGTCTGGTTGCTTTACAGCTGATGACAGAGGGGCCACACTGCTACCGTAGGTGAACTAATCCTCAACTCCTGAGCTGCGTGCTGTTTTCCAGCAAGGTTGTATTTCTTCATTAGCTATTCCCAGGGCCCAGGGAGTCCCAGAGGATGTCAGAGTACATTAATTTTTATCATAACATGGAATCTTTCAGGTCTGAATGGCAGCACACAGCTGTCAGGGGCTTTCTGAACTCGATTACAGCTCCATATATCTCTAGGCAAAACAGAGGCAGGAGTCCTCATTGGCAGGGGAATGTACAAAATGCATGAGACGTTTTATTGTTTGAGTAACTTGACCATGCACTTAAGCACATTCCCCAGCTAATTTTTTTTTTCCTGTTGTCCACGTAAGTTGGCCTCTGCCACCCCACTTTAAACCCCCTCCCATCCCGGTGACCACATAAGGTATATTTTAACGAAGCTCTTTTGCGTCACGGTAATGAAATCATCATCTGGTACTTAGCTATTGTATATTAAAAAATGAACGTTCCCAAGATTTTTTAGCAGAATTTATTTAGCAGATTGGTATTGCAGAAGTTTATAAATAATGGCTTGTAATGCTTAATATTGCTTTGTGGCTACAAAATACAATTTTAATTCAAAAGAATGCTAATTTGTTTTCAGAGAGGTGAGTTATTTCTTCATTGACTTTATATTTTCCGCTTGTCCACAGAGTAGAACGTTTGGAGGGATACATTATACTTAGAGAAGGATGCCCAGGTATTATTTTCGCCTTGTCAGCAAATGCCAGGAATCCCCTGTGAGCAAGGTCCTGTATTATAGTCACCGCTCGGTGTGCATATAAGGACCCTCCCACAAGGAAATCACAGTGAAAGAGACAAGCCAGTGTTTTCAGTTGTGAGGGCAGGTGGATTCTTAGTAGGCATGGCCAAATAATTTACTGCCAGCTCTCGTTCCTTCACTCAAGTGTCGCGGATAATTCTGATTTTTTTTCCTAATGGATGTGTTTTCTAAGGCCACGTGCCCTATTCATTTAATTACTCCCTGTGCCGGACAGCCAAATCGCGTGAGCTCTGTGAACCATAGAGCACTTTCCCAGAGTCCTCATATCACTTTTTTTTTTCAACATTTTTTTTTATTTTTGGGATAGAGAGAGACAGAGCATGAACGGGGGAGGGGCAGAGAGAGAGGGAGACACAGAATCGGAAACAGGTTCCAGGCTCCGAGCCATCAGCCCAGAGCCCGACGCGGGGCTCGAACTCACGGACTGCGAGATCGTGACCTGGCTGAAGTCGGACGCTTAACTGACTGCGCCACCCAGGCGCCCCTCATATCACTTTTTATGCATAAGCTGGACACAGGCAAGTACTCTATCTTAACACATACTAATTTTTTTAAAACTAAAGCCAGAGCAGCAGCCCTCCTTAGCAGCTGTTTTTGCAGAGGACAAAACCGAGAAATACAGATGTTGGTTTCCATTGCATCATTTTTGTTTGTTTGTTTTTAAGTTTTTAAGTTTATTTTTGAGGAAGAGACAAAACGCAAGCGGGTGAGGGGCAGAGAGAGGGGGGGCCAGAAGATCTAAAGCGGGCTCTGCACTGAGAGCAGAGAGCCTGGTGTGGGGCTTGAACTCACAAACTTTGAGATCATGACCTGAACTGAATTCGGACTCTTAACCGTCTGAGCCACCCAGGTGCCCCTCAGTGCGTCTTTTTTTTTTTTTTACAAAAGTGATTACAGGTGGTCCTTAAATTTGATGCAAATTAGGCAAGTGGCACAGAGGTGACTGCACTGTGGACGAAGCCAACACGGAGAGAGGCTGTATGGGTTAAAGCCAAACTTCTGTGCGCATGCAGTGATTGAATCACACGAGCAAGGATGCAGAGAGCTGTCACCTGCGATCTCTTATTTAGTTTTCAGGGATTCAGTGATTGCATCTCAGACGTGGTGCTGCGTGTGGGAGCACAGGGGTGACTTCAGCGACAGACTCAGCCCTTCAGGGGTTTCTGGCCACCCGTAGTGACGACTCCGTTTTGTGTCCCAGAAAACTGAGCACCACAAAGAAAGTAACCAGCTCCCTCTTCTCTAAATAATGCCAGCCCCAGCCCTCCGTGTCCGCCAGCTTCTTCCCTTCCTGCATTTATAGGAGTAACACTCACACTCTCTGAGTTCCCTTGCGGAGTTTTTTCAACTCTACATTAGCCTCCCAAGACTGCTTTCACATCACTAGTGAATTTCTGTAGGACGTGACCATCATTCGTCAGATGAACCAATGGGAGTTTGCCAAGAGAGACTTGGGTTCATTTGCATTTGCTCCATCTGTGGGAGCTACGTTCAAGTGAAGTTACTGGGTTGTGAGCGTGGTTGAATTTATTTATCCTTACTGTTCCCACCCTTCCATCCTTATTGTGCTCATCATTGTTTGTCCAAAGTATTAAATATTCCCAGGGAGCCAGAACACAGGGCGATAAAGAGCTGAACGCAAAGGGGAAGAACGAAACGAAACAACATTGAACTGTAACAACAAAGCATCACACCCGCATTTGAGATATCGTGTCAGCTGGATTAAAGGCTCTTCGTGGCATAATTACCAAATTGACACATATTTTCTGGAAAGCCCTCTTGGAAGAGGTTGTAGGTATTTTCCTGTGGCAGACCTTGCGCCATTTAGCGAGGTTGAGCTTTTGCTGCTGGGCCTGTATATGATAGGATGGGAAAATATAATCAAGGTAATCAACACGAGGCAAAAATTTAAGGAAATCACAAACACAAGCGTGTTTCTGTTTTCCGTTAAGTGTATGTACTGATGTTCTGGAATTCACTCTAAGAAGTTGTAAATGGTGCATGAAATGAAAAATTCCTGGTGGTCTCCAGGGACGCAGCCAGTGCTCTGCTCTATTCCTGCTGATTGGTTTGGATTATTTTCTTTATTCTAACTTAGGAAAAAAAAAAAAAGTGTAGCTGGGTTATCTTAACAGCAGAATCCACTCTGGGTTAATTATTACTTTAATGCTTGATGGTGTCCTTAAATTCTTAAAACATGCGGGTCTTTAAAATTTAGAAGCGCATCGAGGCCGTCACTGACCATCTAAACTGATGTTGATTTTATGTGTTCATATTTCTCTTGTTCCACTTGCCTGATTTCCTTGCATATTTATTGAGGATCTTCCCTGCCAGAGATATCGGGTAAGAATGTGGGAAACCACGTATAGGTATTTTGTAAATATGGGAGACCATTATATACATATTTTATATCTCTGAATTATTGATAGCTAGCATGTCCCCAAAGTGTAGTCAAGGTCTAGGAAATAGGCAGCCGAGAAAAAAATAGCATGTTTTAGATACCGTCCCTTTAACGGCTGATGTGAGGTATTTTACATTTCTCTCGAATTTTCATAACTAGCAAACAAGGTGGGTATTATTCCCTTTTTAAAAAAAATGTCTTTTATCGTTTATTCATTTTTGAGAGATGGAGAGAGGCCGAGCATGAGTGGGGGAGGGGCAGAGAGAGAGGGAGACACAGAATCCGAAACAGGCTCTAGGCTCTGAGCCGTCAGCACAGAGCCTGATGCGGGGCTTGAACCTATGGACCACAAAATCATGACCTGAGCTGCAGTTGGACGCTTAACCGACTGAGCCGCCCAGGCGCCCCTCTCCTCTCTCTTTTATCATTATTATCGTTGTGAGTTTGAGCAGCTGATTATATATTTTTTCCAGTATGTTACCATGAGTAAGCATTTTTGTAAAAGTTTGTTGGTATGGCACCTAAAATCCTCTTGACTTTTGCCGTTGGCACGCACGCTGTGCGAGAGCCTCTCGGACAGTTATGGTCTTGGTGGATTGCTGGAGTGTTGAGAACCTTCCCTGGGCTTGAGGTAGCTGCCCAAGAGAACTGCCGTGTTCTGTTGTAGGCTGCCATCCGTGAATTCAAAATCAAGCAGCCCTAGCTCTTTGAGCAGAGATCCACCTTGGAATTCTACAGTAATTTTTTCCTCTTCCTCTTCTGGAAGAAAAAGAAAACCTGACACTTAGTAAGTCTGAGAAACAGTTGCATTTGGGACGTTGGGTCCTTAGGCCCTTTTTTCTATTGAATTTCAGACTATTTCCAAATAGTACGAATTCCCCACAGCTCACTTGAGAAACGCCCCAGATGGCGTGGCATTCTGTTTCAAGGAGGAATTGAAAAGTATTTCCCTTTACATAACATTACACTGAGCTCATTCTTTTGCCGTGTCTGAGATGGAATCCCCAAAAGCCACAATTGTGTTAATATTCCGCAGCGTGTTTATTTAGGCTGTAAAGGTCTGTCTCGTTTTTTGGAGCATGTTATGATTCAGTTTACAAATCTTCACTGTAACTCAACCCTGTGATGGTTGCTACTGCTGATCATAGACTCTTTCAGAGCACCTTCTCAGTCTTCACGTTTGACATTGTGTGTCTGGTTCTTCGGTTGTTTGACTCATGATGGGCTGGTCTTATCCTCAAAGCATAAATAACTCTGTCTTCATGGATCAGCTAGGACCAAGTGCACTTTTCCCCTCCTTCTCTTGCCATATTCTAGGTAACAGTATAGTGTAAAACATGGCTATGGAGTATGGTTTATAAACCAAATGTTTTAGGATTTGGGACAATAGCATTGATTCAATGTATTCATTGACTCATTCATTCTTTCATTCATTCATTCTCTACCAAAGGCTTACTCCTTACTGCATGCAAACAAAGGCTGGGCAAGCAAAGACTCCTTTCCTATGGACACAGATTGTAGTCCTGGCAAAGGTAACAGATCGTGGCACAAAGGTGAAGTCATGGAGAAATGGATACAACCCAGGCAGAATTGAAGGCCAAGCCTCCTGGGAGATGCTGTACCTCAGAAGCTGATCTTCTATTTCCAATGAACACTCAAGATGTGCTTGGGTTGGGTTGTTGTTAGTTACTGAAGAGCATTCAGAATGGTTGCCAGGGTTGAGAATGGCAATGGATGTTTGTGGAGGACACAGACAGGATGTTGGGCCTCGAGGGGTCGGTGTCAGTAGGAGGGGACTTGTAGGTCAGGGATCTTGGGAAACAGATGGGTCTCCTGTCCCATGCATTTATCTAGTGGTCGTAGGTCGAAGGAACTTGTGTCCATTGGTTATATCTGTCTTTCCGTCAGTCACACTGTTGTCAACCTTGGAAAAGATTGAGGGAAAGTGTTTAGGAAATTCAGAGGAGGGAGACAGTGCTATCATCCAGATGAGGAGCAAGGAATTCTCCAAGGAAGTGTCTTCTGAGTAGCACTTGGGAGACGGGGTGGGTTGTGATGTGTACAATGGGCATTTGGGACCGAGTGAGGGACCCCATTAGTTCCATCTAAGTGGACCAGTAAAGTGAAGCGGGAAAGCACTCTGTGTCACTGTGTGAGCAAGGATTGGAAAGTCATGTGATAAAAACGTCACTAGTGTCTCTATTGTCCAGAAATGTCCACACCTACCATCACCATGGGTGAGAGTCAGTTTGGAGACAGGCTGAAATACTGGCATTTTATTCGAGTTTAATTTATATATATATACATATATATGTGTGTGTGTGTGTGTGTGTATGTATATATGTGTGTGTATATATATATATATACATATATATATGTATATATGTTTATTTTTTAATGTGTATTCACCTTTTGAGAGACAGAGTGTGAACAGGGCAAGGGCAGAGAGAGAGGGAGACACAGGATCCGAAGCAGGCTTCAGGCTCTGAGCTGTCAGCACAGCACCTGATGCGGGGCCCAAACTCACGAACCCTGAGATGATGACCCGAGCGAAGTCAGACGCTCAACCGGCTGAGCCACCCAAGCACCCCTCAAGTTCAATTTCTTAATGTCACATCAGAGCATTATTGTTTGTAGTTGTGCAGGGTGTGCACTGAACAAGTCTGGGGGCACCATTTGCATAGCCCACTATCTATGTTCAACCCGCTGGCCCCATACAGCAAGCCTTCCTACTCCCTTGTTGTAAAGCCCATGTGTTTTCATGGCTAAGAAAAGGTTTTGGTGACAGTCCTAGACTTCAAGTCTGGCTTCCTCAACTACTTGACAAGAGACCTTTGGAATCTTAGTTTTTCACTCTGTTAAATGGTAATGATGCTGTCTACCTTGTGGGTTGCTGTGATTATTAAAAAAGAATATTGACATTCCAAGAACCACCAACAGTGTTTATTTAGACATCGTGTGAATGTCCTTGTCAAGGAACATGTATAGGTCTCTCTCTCAGTTCATCTTTACTAGGTCTCTGTGTTCAAATAAACGGGCGCTTCTTGAGCTTTGTCTCTGACCAACATCTTATGCCCAGTATTATAGGATGAACAAAACAATGGAATTGCAGCCCTGCTATTACAACATTTATAAGTAGGACGTAAAATTTCATAAGAAAGGATTTCTGTGATTGGTCAGAACCTCTGGGGAGCTTTCACCAAGAGGAGTTCGACAGTTGCCTATGGAATTACACAGATACTAAATGCTTTACAAATTCAGAGGAGGAGCCATTCTTTTTGTTGTGTTTTGTTTTTATGTTCATTTACTTTTGAGAGAGAGACCGAAGTTGAGTGGGGGAGGGGCAGAGGGAGGGAGGGAGGGAGGCAGGGAGGGAGGGAGAGAGAGAGAGAGAGAGAGAGAGAGAGAGAGAGAGAGAGAGAAACTAAGCACGCTTCACGCTGTCAATGCAGAGCTCGATCCCATGAACTGTGAGATTGTGACCTCAGCGAAAATCAAGAGTTGGATGCTCTACTGACCCACCACTAGGGGCCACGTAGAGGAGCTATTCTTATGGGTAGGGCCGTTCAGGAAGGTTCCACGGGGGATTTGGGGTTTGAGCTGGCTCTTGAAAGAACATGGGACCCTCAGCATGGGTGTTGTAGACATGGGCCAAGTATTCTGTACTCTCTACACTGTTACATTGACCGGTTCTCTCTGCAAGTAGATTTTAACATTTTTTCTCCTCATTTGTCTCCTAGAACCCAGGGCAAAGCACATGGTAAAGAGTCCATACGTATTTTACTTGACCTCAGTCAGATTTAACAGTTTTGTTTTAATCACCTGTCAGGTACAAGGTGCTCTTCAGGTTGGTCCAGAGACTTGGAGATGAATGAGGCCCGACTGGTGTGGCCCCCCACCAGGTGCAGTTAGCACACAAATACACAAGTCTCTCATCCCCAGGGTGTGATTGGGGCCATTAGAAGCACACAGGGCCCTATTTTGTTTCTCTATTTTTTAAAGTTCTGTAGGGGTGCCTGGGTGGCTTGGTCGGTTAAGCGTCCGACTTGGGCTCAGGTCATGATCTCACGGTCCATGAGTTCGAGCCCCGCGTCAGGCTCTGTGCTGACAGCTCAGAGCCTGGAGTCTGTTTCAGATTCTGTGTCTCCCTCTCTGTCTCTGCCCCTCCCCTGTTCATGCTCTGTCTCTGTTTCAAAAATAAATAAACATGAAAAAAATTTTTTTTCAAGTTCTATATATCTTTTTAAGTTGTATTTTCCATGTTTTTAAGTTTCTATGTATTTTTAAGTTGTATATATGTTTGTAAGTTGTATTTTACATACCGTAAAATTTACCCTTTTAATAATAATGGTTCCATGAGTTCTGACAAACAGTCATGGAGTCACCACTGTCAAGACAGAGAGCAGTTTCCTTTCCCCTCAAATTTCCCCTGTGCCTCTTTGGAATAATTCCCACCTCTACCCCGAGCCCCTGGCAACCATTGATTTTTTTTCTGTCCCTGGAGTTTTGCCTTTTCCAGAATGTTATATAAATGCAAGTATTCCGTATGCAGCTTTTTGAGTTTGGTTTCTTTCACATAGCATGACGCATCTATTGGTTATCTGTTGCTGTTAAATTACTCCCAAAACTTAGTGACTTAAAGCAGCAAACATTTATCACCTTACTCTATTAGTTTTCTGTTGCTGTTGTAATAAATTACCACAAATGTATTGGCTTCAAACAACACGTATCCAAGGTGCAGGAATATATATTCTTATCAGCTTTTATAACATTATTAACAGTAAAATAATATTATAAATCTGCTGATTTCATTGGTTGGAAATATCTTATTTTAATGATTGCTATGAGAGGATTAAAAAAATTTTTTTTTTTTTTTACATTTATTTATTTTTGAGAAACAGAGTGAGACAAAGCATGAGCGGGGGAGGGGCAGAGAGAGAAGGAGACACAGAATCCAAAGCAGGCTCCAGGCTCTGAGCAAGCAGTCAGCACACACCCTGATGCGGGGCTCGAACCCACGAACTGTGAGATCATGACCTGAGCCGAAGTCAGCCGCTGAACCGACTGAGCCATCCAGGCGCCCCTACGAGAGGATTTTAGCGTGTTAAATCTTGTACTGGTTATTTGTAATCTAGTTTTGTAAAGTTTTTAATGTCTCCATCAGTTTTTCTATTCGACTCTGAGAATGTGTTTAACTTGACCCCACTTTTCACGATAGGTCAAATAAGGGAGAAGGTACTGGTGGGAAGACCTCATATGGGCTATTGCAGTGGCCAGAGCTGAAGACAGTGATCGTCTTAGCTCACCTTCCCTAGAAATCAAGCCTGGGTTGGGCATGTTTGTTCAGATGACTTATTGGGGGAATGTTCTCAGAAGAAGGCAGGGAGGGAAACAGATTATGTTCAACTGGAGTCTAGCTTCAGCCTGATCCCACAGGTTCCTGGAGAAGGACTCACAGTAGAATTAGTTTCTCTTGTTAGCAGAGCATCTGGGTCTGGGACATGAGTTTACAGATGTGATGATGCCCATCGGTCAGGGACAATTCTCTAGAGAAGTCCCTGCTCTCAGCAGTAGAAAGTGGATACACTGGACCCATAACTGAGATCTAGACAGAACATCTTGATGCTTCCTACATTGGAAATGTAGGGAATTGGCAAAATATTAATAGTCTGAAGAGTCTAGAGATGTTGGTGTTGACTAGTCTTAGACTAAGGGTTTTCTAAGTGTTACTCATCGGGTGACCAGTTAGAGGGTATCATCCACTGTAGAAACAAGGACATTGGAAGGGGGGAAGAACTGAGGAGAGACAATGAAGAGTTTAGGTTTGGGGTGGGTAGGAATGGGATTCTGGAACCTAGGAGGAATATGGGTGCTGGAGCTGTGGGTGTGAAGTTCATCTGTATAGACACGTCGTTAGGAGTCCCTGGCTGGAAGAGGCAGAAGATGGGGCAGTGGTGGCATCCGGAGGAGGTCCGTTTCAACAGAGGGGAAGTTGTTGGGTTTCTTGATTGCAAACCCATTACTCTTGAGGCAGCCTTGAGAGGTTCTGGACGGTGATGGGAAAGCATTCAGTCGGTTTGGTGATGAGAAGTGGGTTTGGGGCAAGGAAAAGAGATGATGAGTGGAGATAAATATTTTAAAACTAGAGCCCATAAATGGGAAGAGAGAAGCTAGAGCGACTTGAAAGAGCCCCAGTGTCAAGTAGACAATTTCCTCATCCCAGCCTTCCCCCTCCTGTCTTTCCTCCTTTCTTCCTTTTTCTTCTCTCCACTTTCTTTCCTCTTTTCCCCATTTTCCCTTTACTGATGGTCAGAAAAGTCTGATTAGCCTGAAAGGCAGCAAGAATGAGCCAGTGGAGACGGAATGATTGAAAAGGCCAGGAACAGAGGGTATACTCAATGGATGGAACGCTTGTAAGGTTGTACACCTGAAACCAATGTGATAGCTCAGTAATACCAGAATTAGAAAAAAAATAAATAAATAAGAGGGGTATGAGAGGAAAACTTAGAGATCAGCTATCTGAAAGCCAGTTAGTGACAGCCTTTGCCCTGGGACCCCCTCTTTCCAGTGTGAAGTATCACTTAAGGCTACTCTGGCTAGAAACCTTGGCCTGTCGTTGCTTCCACTGATGACGCACAGCATACCCACCCATAAATAATTGGAATGCCACTCTCCTTACCATAGAGCAGTCATTTTCTGGCCCAAATGAAGATGTTAGTCCTAATGGATGGGAGTGCTGTTTTGCCAGCATTCCCAGCAGGCACAGAGAATGCCAGGGTCCCCTCCACAGAGAGGGAGGGGCTCTTCTCTGTGGGTAGATTAGAGCCACAGAGAGGAAGCACACCCCGTTTCATTGGAATCTTCCATTCAGTACCCTGAAGACCTCTCCTGTCCTCACTCACCCCTCACAGACCAGAATCCACCAAAGAAGAAAAAAGAATCAGTCCCAGAGTGCTGACTAACAGCATCAGCTTTGGAATTGGAATGATCCTATTTTTGTTTCCATTCTATCTTTATAGTTTGAACTTTCCTTTTGATATTCTGTAAATATTCATCATCTCAGAGCCTTTTGAATTGCAATGGCTTTTAGTCAAAACTGAGCAAAATGTGCCATTTGAATAATAAAAACCTCATTAAAGTGAGGCAAAAGAAATTCTTTTCCTTTTGTACAAGCCAATTAAGTGTCTTTACAATTAAGAAAAGTCTAGCACTTTATAGTTCCATATTCCATAAGCCGGTTTTTAATTAATGGAGGTGACAAGTTTTAGGTACAGTGTACATATTTCGCCTCTGGTGTTGTGCAATTAACATTAATGAAGAGCATTAAAATTTGGTAAAAGAGGAGAGGATTTCCCATGTCCTCTGTGTATTCACGCCTCCAGGCGGAGGTCTTTGGTATCAGGTTTCTTGATGTGTTTTGCATTTCCTTGAGAAAATGTGCGGGCATGGGTAAAGTTACCTAGAGGGGGCCTTGTAGTTATCAAGAGGTATGGTGTCAAAATTCCGAATGCCCAGGCCTATCTTAAAGACATGGAAACACTGCAAAAATCACCGTTGAAGAATTATATTTTCTCCGGTGGATAGAAGGGAAGGGTATAGAGGCAAGGGGTGTAATAATGATTTAACCTGGCATGTACCTTACACGATACTGGGATTTTGCTCATCAGAACCTTGGGAGGAATGTATGCTGCTGTTCTAAGTTTGCAGGGAGAGGAAACGGGTTTACAGAGGTTAATTAATGAACCGACCACAAGTCAGGGAAGTATAATCACATGGCTGGGCTAGAATTTCTCTCTGTCCATTTAAGGAAGCTTATCTAAGAAGGTATTGTGCATTAGCTCTGAAGTCAGACGATCTTTTGATTTTGTTTTGTTTTGTTCTTATTCATATATGTTTCTTTATTATTTTAGCTCTTATTTTGACCATAGGATAGTTGTTTCTAATCCCTGTTTTCATGTTTGTGAAATGACGACCATCATTTTAATTACTATCAGTGATAATAATTCCTGTCATCTAAAGTTCTTATGTACACAAACTATCAATAAGTGCTCAACCCACACTCAGCACTCAAAGAGAAAAAAGAAAAATAAAGTAACAGCAACTCTGAAAAAGTGAACCAAATATTTGAGATGAAAATGGAAAGGCATTCACATATAAGTCATATGTTCACTTGGCCCATTTTCCCTTTTCTCTCTCATAAAGTTTTTTCCTACAGTCTTGCCTTATTACAACATATGGGTTCTTCTGGTTACAAATGAGTAGATTCTGTTTTGATCTGAAATAGGCTCTGATGAATGTTGTAGGTAGACCAGATGCCTCAAAGCATTTTCTGTCCACCTCTTAAGAGACTAATGGGACTGCTGGGGGAGTTGTACATTGATAACTGTGGTGGGTACCATATGTGGAAAACATGTGATCCCACCCAAATACAGCTGACCCCAGCCACATCACCACTTTTAGGTCTTAGGTAGGTGATGTGGGTTGGAAATATATCAGGCAACAGAACGTATATGACAGTTTCTCAACCAGACTTAGATTGCCTAGTGGCAGTGAGATTTACATAAATACTTTGTTTTTAAGGTGTATTTATTTTGAGAGAGAGAGAGAGAGTGTTTGTGCATGTGAGTGGGGAAGGGGCAGGGAGAGAGGGACAGAGAGAGAATCCCAAGCAGGCACTGCATTGTCAGTGTGGAGCCCAGTGTGGGGCTCAAACTCATGAACTGAACGATGAGATCATGACCTGATCTGAAACCAAGAGCTGAGTGCTCAACTGGCTGAGTTATCCGGGCACTGGTGTGTAAATACCTTTTAAGAAACAGTGAGTTAATTGTTTTTTTCTTTAGTGATAAATTCATTCTTTCTTCCAAGCATTTATTATCAATTCTTAATGAAATTATTACCATTGACATCATTAACGATATCATTAATATTATGAATAAGTAATGAACTAATATCCATTCCTTGCAAACTCTTCCAAAAAATAGGATAAGAAGAAAAACTTCTCAATTCACTGTATAAGGCCATTATTACTCTGATTTGAAAACCAGATAAAGGTATCACAAGAAGATTATAGACCAGTAATCAAGTAGGAATATGGTTGTAAAAATATTCAACAAAATATTAACAAACCAAATGCAGCAATATAGAAGACGGATTATACACCATGGTGAGGTGTGATTTATCCAAGGAGTTCTAGGTTTGTTTAACATCTGAAAGTCAGTGTAGTACATCATATCAGTGAAATAAAAGATATGCCAATAGACACAAAAGGAGCATTTGGAAAATTCTAACACCGTTTCTGGATCAAAACACTCAACAGACTTGGATTACAAGGGCATTACCTCCACCTGATACAGGCATCTACAAAAAAATATCCACACCTAACCTTCTACTTAATGCTATAAGATTGGATACTTTATCTTTTTTTTTTATCATCCATTTTAATTTTATTTGCATCGTTTAATTTTCTTTTATTTTTTAATTTTTAATTTTTTTTAAAATTTACATCCAAATTAGCATATAATGCAACAGTGATTTCAGGAGTAGATTCCTTAGTGCCCCTTATCCATTTAGCACATTCCCCTCCCACCACCCCTCCAGGAACCCTCAGTTTGTTCTCCATATTTATGAGTCTCTTCTGTTTTGTCTCCCTCTTGTTTTTATAATATTTTTGTTTCCCTTCCCTTATGTTCATCTGTTTTGTCTCTTAAAGTCCTCATATGAGTGAAGTCATACGATTTTTGTCTTTCTCTGACTAATTTCACTTAGCATAATACCCTCCAGTTCCATCCACATAGTTGTAAATGGCAAGATTTCATTGTTTTTGATTGCTGAGTAATACTCCATTGGATATATATACACCACATTTTCTTTATCCATTCATCCATTGATGGACATTTGGGCTCTTTCCATACTTTGGCTATTGTTGATAGTACTGCTATAAACATGGGGGTGCATGTGTCCCTTTGAAATAGCACACCTGCATCCCGTGGATAAATGCCTCGTAGTGCAATTGCTGGGTCAGAGGGTAGTTCTGTTTTTAGTTTTTTGAGGAACCTCCATACTGTTTTCCAGAGTGGCTGCACCAGCTTGCATTGCCATCAACAATGCAAAAGGGATCCTCTTTGTCCCCATCCTTGCCAACATCTTTAGTGTTGCCTGAGTTGTAAATGTTAGCCATTCTGACAGGTGTAAGGTGGTATCTCATTGTGGTTTTGATTTGTATTTCCCTGATGATGAGTAATGTTGAGCATTTTGTCATGTGTCGGTTGGCCATCTGGATGTCTTCCTTGGAGAAGTGTCTATTCATGTCTTTTGCCCATTTCTTCACTGGATTATTTGTTTTGGGTGTTGAGTTTGATAAGTTGTTTGTAGATTTTGGATACTAACCCTTTATCTGATACGTCATTTGCAAATATCTTCTCCCATTCTGTCGGTTGCCTTTTAGTTTTGCTGATTGTTTCCTTCGCTGTGCAGAATCTTTTTATTTTGATGAGGTCCCAATAGTTCATTTTTGCTTTCGTTTCCCTTGCCTCCAGAGACGTCTTGAGTAAGAAGTTGCTGCAGGCAAGATCAAAGAGGTTTTTTGGCTGCTTTCTCCTCAAGGATTTTCATGGCTTCCTGTCTTACATTGAGGTCTTTCATCCATTTTGAGTTTATCTTTGTGTATCATGTAAGAAAGTGGTCCAGGTTCATTCTTCTGCATGTCGCTGTCCAGTTTTACCAGCACCACTTGCTGAAGAGACTGTCTTTATTCCATCGGATATTCTTTCCTACTTTGTTAAAGATTAGTTGGCCATGTGTTTGTGGGTCCCTTTCTGGGTTCTCTATTCTGTTCCATTGATCTGAGTGTCTGTTCTTGTGCGAGTACCGTTCTGTCTTGATAATTACTGCTTTGTAGTAGAGTCTCAAGTCTAGGATTGTGATGCTTCCTGCTTTGGTTTTCTTTTTCAAGATCACTTTGGCTATTTGGGGTCTTTTCTGGTTCCATACAAGTTTTAGGATTATTTGTTCTAGTTCTGTAAAGAATGCTCGTGTTACTTTGATAGGGATTGCATTGGGTATTTAGATTGCTTTGGGTAGTATCGACATTTTAACAATATTTGTTCTTCCTATCCAGGAGCATGGAATCTTTTTCCATTTTTTTTTTTGTGTCTTCTTCAATTTTTTTCCATAAGCTTTCTATAGTTTTCAATGTATAGATTTTTCACCTCTTTGGTTACATTTATTCCTAGGTATTTTATGGTTTTCTCGTGCAATTGTAAATGGGATCGATTCCTTGATTTCTCCTTCTGTTGCTTCATTGTTGGTGTATAGGAATGCAACCAATTTGTGTGCATTGATTTTATATGCTGTAACTTTGCTGAATTCATGAATCAATTCTAGAAGTTTTTGGTGGAATCTTTGGGTTTTCCATGTAGAGTATCATGTCATCTGAGAAGAGTGAATGTTTGATCTTCTGTTGGCTAATTTGGATGCCTTTTATTTCTTTGTGTTGTCTGATTGCAGAGGCTAAGGCTTCCAATACTATGTTGAGTAACAGTGGCAAGAGTGGACATCCCTGTCTTGTTCCTGACCTTAGGGGAAATCTCTCAGGTTTTCTCCATTGAGGAGGATATTAGCGTTGGGTGTTTCATGTATGGCTTTTATGATCTCAAGGTATGCTCTTTCTATCCCTACTTTCTTGAGGGTTTTTATCCAGAAAGGATGCTGTATTTTGTCAAATGCTTTCTCTGCATCTATTGAGAGGATCATATGGTTCTGGTCCTTTCTTTTATTGATGCGATGAATCACGGTAATTGTTTTGCGGATATTGAACCAGCCCTGCATCCCAGGTATAAATCCCACCTGCTTGTGGTGAATAATTTTTTCAACATATTGTTGGATCTGGTTGGCTAATATCTTGTTGAGGATTTTTGCATCCATGTTCATCAGAGAAATTGGTCTCTAGTTCTCCTTTTTAGTGGGGTCTCTGTCTGGTTTTGGAATTAAGGTAATGCTGGCTTCGTAGAAAGAGTTTGGAAGTTTTCCTTCCATTTCTATTTTTTGGAACAGTTTCAAGAGAATAGGTGTTAACTCTTCCTTAAATGTTTGGTAGAATTCCCTTGGAAAGCCATCTGGCCCTGGACTCTTGTTTTTTGGCAGATTTTTTATTACTAATTCGATTTCCTGACTGGTTATGGGTCTGTTCAAATTTTCTATTTCTTCCTGTTTCAGTTTTGGTAGTGTATATATTTCTAGGAATTTGTCCGTTTCTTCCAGGTTACCCATTTTATTGGCATATAATTGCTCATAATATTCTCTTATTATTGTTTTTATTTCTGTTGTGTTGGTTGTGATCTCTCCTCTTTCATTCTTGATTTTATTTATTTGGGTCCTTTCCTTTTTCTTCTTGATCAAACTGTCTAGTGGGTTATCAATTTTGTTAATTCTTTCAAAGAACCAGCTTCTGGTTTCATTGATCTGTTCTACTGTTTGTTTTGTTGTTGTTGTTGTTGTTGTTTGATAGCATTAATTTCTGCTTTAGTCTTCATTATTTCCTGTCTTCTGCTGGTTTTGGGTTTTATTTGCTGTTCTTTTTCCAGCTCCTTAAGGCGGAAGGTTAGGTTGTGTATCTGAGATCCTTCTTCTTTCTTTAGGAAGGCCTGGATTGCTGTATACTTTCCTCTAATGACTGCCTTTGCTGTGTCCCAGAGGTTTTGGGTTGTGGTGTTATCATTTTCATTGACTTCCATATACTTTTTAATTTCCTCTTTAAATGCTTGGTTAGCCCATTCATTCTATAGTAGGATGTTCTTCAGTCTCCAAGTATTTATTACTTTTCCAGATTTTTTTACTTGTGGTTCATTTCCAGTTTCATGGTATTGTGGTCTGAAAATATGCGAGGTATGATCTCGATCTTTTTGTGCTTACATAGGGCTGATTTGTGTCTCAGTATACGGTCTATTCTGGAAAACGTTCCATGTGCACTGGAGAAGAATGTGTATTCTGCTGCTTTATGGTGAAATGTTCTGAATATATCTGTTAAGTCCATCTGGTCCAGTGTGTCATTCCATTGCTGTGAGTGGGGTGTTGAAGTCTCCTACTATTATGGTATTACTGTCGATGAGTTTCTTGATGTTTGTGATTAATTGATCATACATTTGGGTGCCATCAAATTTGGTGCATAAATGTTTGCAATTGTTAGGTCTTCTTGGTGGATAGACCCATTGATTATGATATAATGCCCTTCTGCATCTCTTGATACAGTCTTTATTTTAAAGTCTAGATTGTCTGATATAAGTATGGCTATTCCAACTTTCTTTTGTTGACCATTAGCATGATAGATGGTTCTCCATCCCCTTATTTTCAATATGAAGGTGTCTTTTGGTTTAAAGTGGGTCTCTTGTAAACAGCATATAGATGGATCTTGTTTTCTTATCCATTCTGTTACCCTGTGTCTTTTGATTGGAGCATTGAGTCCATTGATGTTTAGAGTGAGTACTGAAAGATCTGAATTTATTGCCATTATGATGCTTGTAGAATTGGACTTTCTGGTGGTGTTCTCTGGTCCTTTCTAATTTGTCGTTGCTTTTGGTATTTATTTATTTATTTATTTATTTATTTATTTATTTATTTATATATATATATATATATATATTTTTTTTTTCATCTTTTCTCCGCTCAGAAAGTCCCCCTTAAAATTTCTTGCAGGGCTGGTTTAGTGGTCACAAACTCCTTTAATTTTTGTTTGTCTAGGAAGCTTTTTATCTCTCCTATTTTGAATGACAGCCTTGCTGGATAAAGAATTCTTAGCTGTATATTTTTCTGATTCAGCACACTGAATATATCCAGCCACTCCTTTTTGGCCTGCCAAGTTTCTGTGGATAGGTCTGCTGCAAACCTGATCTGTCTTCCCTTGTATGTTAGGGACTTTTTTTCCCTTGCTGCTTTCATGATTCTCTCCTTGCCTGAGTATTTTGTGAATTTGACTATGATATGCCTTGTTGATGGTCAGTTTTTGTTGAATCTAATGGGAGTCCTCTGTGCTTCCTGGATTTTGATGTCTGTGTCTTTCCCCAGGTTAGGAAAGTTTTCCGCTATGATTTGCTAACATAACCCTTCTACCCCTATTTCTCTCTCTTCCTCTTCTGGGACCCCTATGATTCTCATGTTGTTCCTTTTTAATGAGTCACTGATTTGTCTATTTCTTAAATCGTTCTCTTTTGCCTTAATCTCCCTCTTTTTTTCTGCTTTTTTATTCTCTGTAAGTTTGTCCTCTATATCGCCAATTCTCTGTTCTGCCTCTTCCGTCTTTGCCACCACTGCATCCATCCATGATTGCAGCTCAGTTATAGCATTTGTAATTTCATTCTGGGTATTTTTTATTTCTTTTATCTCTGCAGAAAGGGATTCTAATATATTTTCGACTCCAGCTAGTATTCTTATTATCGTGATTCTAAAACTGGTTCAGACATCTTGCTTGTATCTGTGTTGGTTAAATCCCCGTCTGTTGTTTCTTTGTGCTCTTTCTTTTGGGTTGAATTCCTTCCTTTTGTCATTTTGAATGGAGAAAAGTTATTAATGAGGTAGAAAAATGCAATTAAAATATTAAAATTAAAAAAGTATTAAAATCAAAAATTACACACACACACACACACACACACACACACCAAAAATCGAATAGATGATGCTGCATACTAGGTGTGTTTTGGTCTGGGTGTTGAAAGTCGTTTGACAGATTAGAGAAAAAAAAAGGGTGGGAGAAAAAAAAGGAAATTGAGAATTTGAAAAAATGAATACACTGAAGTAGACTAAAATGAGATGATGGGGGTAAAATAGAATTTGAAGAAATATACACAAAAGTAAAGAATATAGTAGGACAAAAATTAAAAATGTTTTTAATCAAAATTAAAAATAAATATGAATTTTTTCTTTTTCTATATTTAAGAAAAAAGAAAAGAAACAAAAAGGAAAAAAGATAAAAGAAAAAATATTTCAAAATTTGAAAAAGTCAATACACTCTAGTAGACTAAAATAAAATGATGGAAATAAAATAGAATTTGAAAAAAATTACATAAAAGGAAAACACATAGTAATGAAAATTAAATAAGAATATTTTTAATAGAAATTGAAAGTAAAAATGAAGTTTTTTTTCTTTCTGCTTTTAAGAAAAAGAAAACAAACAAAAGAAAAAAATGAAAAAAAGAAAAAATGGAAACTGTTCAAAAATTTGAAAAGGTGAATACACTGAAGTAGACTAAAATAAAATGATGGGAGTAAAGTAGAATTTGAACAAATTTACACAAAAGTAAAAATATAGTAATAAAAATTAAAGATATTTTTAATAAAAATGGAAAATAAAAATGAATTTTTTCTTTTCTGTATTCAAGTAAAAGAAAAGAATTGTGAAAGAGAAAAAGAAAAAACAAAAAATAAAGAAAATTGAATAGATGAACCTGCTAACAGATTGAAGTAGGACTCAAATTGGTTTGTTTTCCCCTAGAAGTCATTCTCTGTAGTTCTGTATAGTCCATAATTTAAGCCAGCGGTGAGACTTGTGTTCTTGAAGAGCTAAGTTGGCCCAGTTGGACGGGGCTCAGTGTAACAGCTCTGCTCTCCACTAGAGGGTGCTGCTAGCCTACTGGGGTGGATTGTTGCAGTGCTCGTTGGTGTGCATGGGCAGGAAGAGGTGTAAATGGCGCCACCCAGCTATCCAGTCTGTTCTCCCGGATAAGCAGTCGCGCCCCTGTCCTCTGTCTTCAGCTCTCGTGCACTCCCCGCTTCTTCACTCTTCGCGACCAGGCCCCAGGCAGTACCTCTCTCCCATGTTTTGTCTCAGATGTGGCTGTTTTCCCCAGTCCCTTACTTCCGAAAGACTGCGGCTTTGGCCCCTTTCGCCCCTCTGCGGGAGGGTCTCACCGAGCAATGGCCAAATGAGCATTTGCCGAATATCGGCTGCACCCAGGAACGCCTGCTGGACCCTGTTGTTGCCGGTGCCCCGAGACCATGGCCAGGTGCCAGCCCGCCCCAGAAAAAGTTCGCGAGACAGTGTAGCAGAAGTGTCTCAGGGATTGTGGAAAATCACAACACACATCTGGCACCAGGCTTCACTCTTAACAATCTTGCCCCAGCACCAGTGAATGTGGCTGCCTTCCGGGGTCTGCTGGGACCAGGTGGCTTCAGCAGTCTCTACCGGATGTCCTTCCAGGAGTGGAACCGCTTCTCCCCGTGTGGCCCGACAACCTCCCGGACCCCACTCTGTTCCTGGGGATTCGCCCTTCCCACCAGAGTACCGCCAGCTATCGAGCTGAGGAGTTGTAGCCTTTGCGCTCCCCTTGTTTACAGTCTTAATGGAATTTAAACCCTCTCCTTTCTCCTTTCTCCCTTTTTAGTTTAGTCCCTGCAGCTGTTTCCAATTTGCCACTTTCTCTCCAGCTGCTTTTGGGGTGGGGTGCTTTTCCGGTATTCTCCCCCCACAAGTCTCCATCCTCTCTCTGCCCGCAAAAACGGTTCCTTACCTTTCGCGGCTTCTAGCTCCCCAAGTTCAGTTCTCGATGCCGGGACCCTGCTGAATTCTGTGGTTCAGGTTGTGCAGATTGTTGTGTTAATCCTCCAGTCAGTTTTCTAGGTTTGTAGGATGGTTTAGTGTTGCATTGTTTAATTTTTAAAAGATACTACAATTGTGTTGTACAGACAAGTTACATGTGTACATCAATTTAATGTTTATATTGTTCTTTATTACCTTCTACATACCCATTACTATTTGAAATTAGTTTCTATCTTTTACTCAGAAGTGTTGGCAGCAAATCGTCTTCTTATTGGTTTATCTGAAAATGTCTTTATTTATCCTTACTTTTTGGTGGGAACATTCTGTAGGTATACAATTCTAGGTTGGTAGTTACAGTCTTTGAGCAATTTAAAAATATCATTACATTTATTTTTGTCTTTCCTCATTTCCATTGAAACGTCATCTGCGAATCTTATTCTTTGCTTTATTGAAACGAATGTGTCTTGTTTTCTCTAGGGCCTTTTCAATTTCTTGCCCCTTGTTTTTGATTTTCGCCGTTTATTCTGTAATGTGCTTAAAAGATGTTGCCTTTGTATTTATCCTATTTGTGCTTTGCTGTGTTCATTGCATCTGTGGATTGATATTTTCTCTTTTCTTCTACAAACATCTACCACATGCTTCTTAAGCTCTGGTCTATGATTTTCTTTTTATTGCATTGTTATTTCTCTGTCTCTCTCTCTCTCTCCATGTATCTATGTTTCATTTTTGTATTTTCTATAAGTCTGTGTTTAATTTTAATTATTTAGTGTTCTGTGTCCAATATATTTAAACACATATATTAATCTCAGATATTGCATTTTTTCCAATTCCAGACAGTTCTTTTTATTATTTTTCAAAATTAAAATCTCTAGTGAAATTCAGAATCTTTACATTGACCTTTTTTTAATTTTATTTTTTATTTAAAAAAATTATTTTTATTTTTTTATTTTTTTTAATTTTATTTTTTATTTTTAAAATTTACATCCAAGTTAGTTAGCATATAGTGCAACAATGATTTCAGGAGTAGATTCCTTAGTGTCCCTTATCCATTTAGCCCATCCCTGCTCCTACAATCCCTCCAGTAACCCTCAGTTTCTTCTCCATATTTATGAGTCTCTTCTGTTTTGTCCCCCTCCCTATTTTTATACTATTTTTGTTTCCTTTCCCTTATGTTCATCTGTTTTGTCTCTTAAAGTCCTCATATGAGTGAAGTCCTGTGATTTTTGTCTTTCTCTGATTGACTAATTTCACTCAGCATAATACCCTCCAGTTCCATTCACGTAGTTGCAAACGGCAAGATTTCATTGTTTTTGATTGCCGAGTAATACTCCATTGTATATATATACCACATTTTCTTTATCCATTCACCCATCGGTGGACATTTGGGCTCTTTCCATACTTTGGCTATTGTTGATAGTACTGCTATAAACATAGGGTGCATGTATCCCTTGGAAACAGCTCACCTGTATCCCATGGGTAAATGTCTAACAGTGCAATTGCTGGGTCGTAGTGTAGTTCTATTTTTAGTTTTTTGAAGAACCTCCATACTGTTTTCCAGAGTGGCTGTACCAGCTTGCATTCCCAAGAATACTTTACCTTTAAGATCAGAAAAGAAAACACGGATATCAGATTTTACCAGTTACATTCCATATTGTGCTGGAAATTCCAGCCAAAGTATTTGGGGTAGGGGGAGACATTCTGATTGGAAAGGAAAGAGTAAAACTATCTTTATTTGTGGGTGAAATGACCTTATGTGTAGAAAATACTAAGAAACCCACATTAAAGTATTAAAACTAATAGATAATTTAAAAAGAACTCACAAGGGGCGCCTGGGTGGCGCAGTCGGTTAAGCGTCCGACTTCAGCCAGGTCACAATCTCGCGGTCCGGGAGTTCAAGCCCCGCGTCCGGCTCTGGGCTGATGGCTCAGAGCCTGGAGCCTGTTTCCGATTCTGTGTCTCCCTCTCTCTCTGCCCGTCCCCCATTCATGCTCTGTCTCTCTCTGTCACAAAAAATAAATAAACGTTGAAAAAAAATTAAAAAAAAAATAAAAAGAACTCACAAAATTAATTGATAATTTCAGCAAGATTAGAAGATAAAAAATCAATATGAAAAAATCAATTGTATTTGTATATACTAGTAACTAACAATTTCCAAATTAAATTAAGAAATCAATGCAAATTGCCATATCATTAGAAAGAATAAAATACTTATGAATACATTTAACAAAAGATGTGATAAATTTCTATTTTGAGAGCTATAAAATATTGTAGAAGGAAATTAAAGACCTAAATGCATATAAAGACATCCCCATGTTCATAGATCAAGACGTTTAATATTGTAAAGAGGACAGTATTCTCAAAATTGATCTGTAATTTTAATGTAAACATTACTAAAATTGCAGTTGGCTCTTTTGCCAGAAATTGAAAGCTGATTCTAAACTTTCTATGTGCATGCAAAGGCCCCAGACTAGCCAACCCAAGCTTGAAAAATAACAAAGTTTAAGGACCCTCATTTCCCAGTTTTCAAAATTTACTCCATAGGGGCACCTGGGTGGCTCAGTTGGTTAAGCATCTGACTCTTGATTTTGGCTCAGGTCTAGACTTCAGGGTCTTGAGATCAAGACCTGAGGTGGCTGTGGCTCTGGGCAGACTGAGGAACTTGCTTAATATTCTCGTTCTCCTTCCCTATCCCCCCATGATTCCATAGCTGGTGCTCAATGGTGCACTATCCTTCTCTCTCAACAATAACTATATTTATATATATAAATATATATAACTATATACATATGTAAAATGTTTATAACATATATAAAATGTTACGTATATATGTATGTTGCTGTTACTACAAAGCATTAGTAATAAAGACTGTAGTAGTAACATAATAAAAGAATATAACAGAGAGTCTCATAATAAACTCTTACAGGTGGTCAATTGATTTTCCTCAAGGGTGCTGAGACAATTCAGTGCAGGCAAGAGTAGTCTTTTTAACATACGAAGCTACACTTGGAACGCCCACTTGCCAGAGAATGAAGTTATTGCTTGCCTTCACTGTATATCCCTGTTAAGCTTTCAGTGGATCATAGATCTAAATGTAGGAGCCAAAGCTAGAACTCTTAGGGGTGAAGATAGAACTGCATCTTTGTGATGTTGGGTTAGGGAATGCTTTCTTAGATATGACCCCTCAAGCACAAGAGGCGAAAGAAAAAAATATATATATAGCTCATATTTCATCAAACTTAAAACTCAGAAAGAAGATAATTTAAGACATTTTGGGTTCCACCCACCCCTAGAGATAACTACTATTCACACTTTTGGCTGTGCTTCATAAATATTTTGTGTGTGTGTTTGTGTGATCATACAATATTATATCTTTTGTTTTGTAGCATGCATATTTTACAGGGTTGAAGGATCTATCATTTTAATGGCTGTGTAATATTCTATCATATGCATCCCATGCAAATTCATTACATGATTTCCCAGTTTTATATGTCATTTATTTCTATATTTTGCTTTCATATTGTAATTGCAGATGCTGTGGGTAGCCTTGAATAAATGACATTTTAACAATTTTTATTAATATATTAGGATGATTTCCCACCAGCACCACTTCTCTGTGAGGATTTGGGATTTTGATTCATATGATGAAAGGCTTACTTTTATTTTTTTTAAATTTTATTATGAAACAAATTAAATATAAACACAATGGGAGAAAATAGTATAATAGACCTCCACTTACCCATCCCCACGGCTCACTCATTTCTATTGTCTAGATGTAATTTGACCTCTGAAAGGAATATATTCAAACATTGTATGCCTGTCTCTCTCTTTTTTTTTCTGCTTATTTTTGAGAGAGAGAGAGAGAGAGAGAGAGGGAGAGACAGAGAGAGACACAGAGAGAAAGAGAATATGAATGGGAGAGGGTCAGAGAGACAGGAAGACAGAGGATCCTAAACAGGCTCTGTAATGTGGGGCTTGAACTCAGGAACTGAACCGTGAGATCATGACCTGAGACAAAGTCGGATGCTTATATGATTGAGCCACCCAGGAACCCCTGTGTGCCTGTTTTTCACAGAGTACTTCCCCCTTGCTGTGCTTACTTAGAACCTATTAAATGCTGGTTCCTGTATTGTTGTTTATATAGCAGATTTTCTCTTTAATTTCTTACATCTACTTAAGGGCTGTTTTGATGTTACAGGTGAAGAAGCGAAGAAGTGGTTAAACTAAGATGCACAGATAAAATTAGATTTTAGACTCTGAGATCCATCCTGGGTGACCAGTTTGCCCGGTATGGTCCCGGTTTCAGCTCTGAAAGTCCTACATCCCAGGAAGCCCCCTGGGTCCCCGCAGCCCACTCCCAGTCCAAGCCCTTCCCCTGCAGAGTGGCTTAGGATGTGACATTGCAGGAGATCCCTTTTCCAGCTGCTGGATCTTGAAGACAGTGAAAGATTGGTTGTTCCTGTCAGGGCATGGGATATCCTTGGTTTTAGAGTGTTTATGTCCGCATAACGGTGATATTTTATTTTGCAGATCCCTTCATGTGCTTGTGTGCAATGCGGGGGCTTTTGCTCTCCCCTGGAGCCTCACCAAAGACGGCCTGGAGACCACCTTCCAGGTGAATCACCTGGGACACTTCTACCTTGTCCAACTCCTTCAAGATGTCTTGTGCCGCTCAGCTCCTGCCCGAGTAGTTGTGGTCTCCTCAGAATCCCATAGGTGGGTTAGAATCTGATATGTTTGGGTTTTTTTTTTTTTTTAAAGGTTTGTTTGTTTGTTTGATTATGAATGAGAGAGAGCACAACAGCGGGGGAGGAGCATAGAGAGAGGGGTACAGAGGACCTGAAGCAGGCTCCTCACTGACAGCAGCAAGCCCGACACGGGGCTCGAACTCAGGAACCGAGAGATGGTGACCTGAGCCCAAGTCCGACGCTCAACTGACTGAGCTGCCCAGGTGCCCCTGAATCTGCTGTTTTGTTCCCATGGCCCCTTCCTTGTGCCAGCCAGTGTCCCCCCAAGGCTCTCTTCCTGCAAGTAATTTTCAGTAACGCCACTCAGGTGTATTCAACCTGGCTTCCTTAATTTTTTGAGGTCTTTCTGTTTTGGAGATTGTGGAGGGGGGTGACATGGGGGTTTTGTCTCCAGCAATGTAGATGGTTTTCACAACTCTACTTCAAGCCCCTCATTGATTTTGCTTCGAGATGGGATAATAATTGATTAAATCTGAATGCCTGACCTTTATTGATTTGTCATTCAACAACTTCAACACCTCACCAGGAAGAATGTGCAGTTATTCCAGCAGGAGAAACAATGCAATTAAAGACCACGAGATGAAATCCAATTGTTTTATAATGAGAAATTAGGGAATTCAATGCAGACATTAGCTGTGTAATTGTAGAAAGGGAAGTACTGTAGTTAGAACATATTAGAAATCTGGCCATGCCTCTTTTGGTTAAAATTTCAATTAAAACATCAGATGGTACTTCTCTTCCGTTACCATTAGGAGAATATCCAATTGACTAAAAAGGCATTTGAAAATTTCATCCTATTTTCAGCGTATTTGTTTCTAGAGTTGGATGAACAACTATTTGTCTAAAGAGAGGTGATCGAAGAAGACAAAGGACTCGCCGGGCGAGGCTAGATTTAATGTGTGGGGTGGGGGAGATTTTCCTGGTGTGGTCAGAAGCATTCACTCTTAGCAAAGAAGCTGGAAAAAAAAAATAGTGTGCAGGGGCCAATTTTTTCCCCCTTCTTCTCCGTCTTAAGTCCTGAAATGTTTTAGTGACCCAGAATGAAGCTTATTTTTTTAATCACGCTTCCATAAAATGTAACCCCTGGGAAGAGAGAGACCAGCCAAGGGTTAGCCTGAACCCTTTATCACTCCCAAACACAGGGGCTTATAGTAGAAGTGACATACTGCAGATAGATTTACTTTTACCATTTTACATTTATGAGGGCTGAAATGAAAGGAAAATGCCCGTAATAATCCTCCCCCGTGTTAAAAGACACGAAACATCTAGTAATTAGGTGGTAACAAAATCTGGACATCCTTATCTTTGCAAATCACACCAGGTTCATGGAAAAAAAAAAAAAAAAAGTGGAGTGGCCCTGCTCAGGAGTGGGGGCCGGCGCGGGAGCGCGAGCTCCGGAAATAAATCTGCCAGTCCCAATCATTTGCCAGATGTGGAGGGCACCACGGGATATGTTTAAATGAGCTGGTATTTAATGGGAGATTATGTTGAATTGTAGCTTCTTGCTTCGCTTTGTAAATCTGTATCTCAAATGGTATTTCATGTGCTGCCTTTGTTCTCTCCTTGACTTCAGCGTAATTTGAGCCTACCTTGGAGATCTGAATCTTAATTTCATTTAACAGAGGAATTGGAAGGAAGGGCCTTGGTCTCCTGAATTAGACCCAGTTTAGTTTAGAGACGAGGACTTCCTGAAATGTGTTATCAGGCCCTCTCCTGTCTGGTGATTGGCCCTAGTTTTCTGCTTTCTGGTCATTCTTTGCACGTGTTAAGGGGTATTTTTGTGTGTTTTGCACGCGCGTGTGCATGTGTGTGTGTGTGTGTTTTACAAAATGCTAATTCCCCCAAGCTGGTTTGTTTATTACACTTGCATGGCTTCCTGTGGTGCCCTAGAGGTGGTGTGAATACTGGGTGCATAGTCCTGGGAAAGCACTCACTCACTGCTCAAGGACCAGAGCCTTAAACCATGTTGTAAAATGGAAGTGTTGATATCTAATTACCTCCATAAACCTTGGCGGAATCTCTTCGTTGGAGTCAAGACCCCCTGTTAGGGGAAAAATAAAGTCCTATGTTTGCAGAAAATATTATACCAGACTGCCCCCAGGCAAAATATTTATTAGCCTCCCCGTGTCTTCACTGTATTTTAGTTACTTGTGTGGAGTGTGAGCGAGTGAATGCAGTTTCTGCATACCTAAAATACATCATATGAAAAGGAGAACTCGACTTCCTTGCTGTGAAAAATTTTCAGATAACAATTAAAATGGAATGAAAAGAGCGGAGGGCTGGCTGAACAACTGTGAATGGCTGCAGCTGCGTTGAGGGCCAAGTTGCTGCGTGCGCACACACACACACACACACGTACACAGCTTCGGAGGCAAATTCTGTCCTATTCTTTGAACATACTAGCTTTTGTCTACATAGAATCCAGCCTAATTATTTTTGGTAATGTAAAAATCCTCCATTAAAAAAAAAATAAGGGAGCAGTATATATAGAAATACAAGACAGAGGTCCCCTCAAACAACAAATGTTGATGTCCAGAGAGCAAAATGGTCACATTTTGCTGTATTGGAAGGAGGATAATTCTTTTAAGACATTATTGTGTGGCTTTGTCAATTCTTCAAGTTGAAAATAGAGTCTGCAGCATTTGAAGGGTTGTTTCACTGCCTCTTGAGTGGAGAGGTGAACGCGGTCATTTCTCAGGAAGCCCGCCCTGGCTCAGAGGGGTCCCAGGGCTTTCCCCCCTTCCTGCTTTCCAGAGGACTGTCAATACAAGCTAATCAGACCTGAAAAATGGGTTTGCTGCCCAGGAGATCAGCAGGGCAGGAAATCGGGGATCTGCTCATGGATGGGGGCTGCTTGCAAAGGGTGGGCCTCCTGTTTCCTAGCTGTGCTTCTCCAACCTGAGAAGCTCCTTCAACTTGGTTCCACCTAATTTCCCATCATGGTGGGTTTTTTTGGTGTGTTTGTTCGTTTGTTTTTGTTGGTGGGGTTTTTTTTTTTTTTTTGCCTTGTTTCTAGATTAAGGACTAGGAATGAATGCCTTTCCCACCTCTTAGGAGTTTAACTGACCTAGTGCTCCCCACATGAAAGACTCCGTGTTGTCCTTAAAAACCAAAGCAGGGAATTCATTCTAAACTGTAGAAGTGCCACATGCAAATATTGATGAGGGATATAGAGAACCCAAAGGTAATGCTAAATTTTGCCTTTGGAGCAAGGCTCAAAGGAAGCTTGGCACTTAGTTTGGAATTCTGAACCCAGGATTGAACTTGAATTCTCTAATCCTGTATTTAGTCCCTGCTATGTGTTGGGCACTGCAGTAGGCATAAATATGCTTACTGTCTGCCTTCCAAGAATTCACAGTTCATGGGGGGAGCCAGGTGAGCAAATGGCCTGCACTCTGGCATGGTAAGGACAGAGGCGCACAGGACACAGCACACAGTACCCAGCATACAGATAAAATGCAAAGATGGCATGACTTGCTTTGTTACTGATGTTGGCAGGGAGGTGCGTGGGGCCATTGAATACTGGGAATATCACCGCCTGGGTCCTGGCGAGTGGGCACCTCATTTCCGTGGAAACAAGTGTTTCAATCTGCTTTGCATGGCTTCTTTCAATCTGTCCCCCATTGCCACCCAAGAAATCATTGTGATGACAAACAGTGAAAGAGCTAGTTAGGTAGAGCCTCCTGGAAGAAATGGCACTCATGCTGGGTTAGGCTAAACACAGATGCCAAGACTGGTTTCCTGCAAAGGTGATGGAAAAAGAGTGGAGAGTAAGAGAAGGATGGTATTTTTGTCCCATACCATGTAGATGTGGTCTGGATCCTTGGTACTATTTCTGCACAGAGTAGGTAGAATCTCTAAGACATGGCCCATACATTCGATCATTGAGCTGTCAACAGTCTTTTTCTGTAATACCTTATTACTACGTTGGATTAAAGTTCAGTAATAATAGAACTTCCCTGCATAAATGCATTTTAATTCAATATGCTAGCTTAACTGTAATGGAAAGAAAAAAATAAATGTGAAACAAAATAGTATGTTTCTTAACTTGAGAAGGACTACAAGGAGGATAAGTAATCAGATGTGCGTGTCCGTGCGTCGGTCACCTCCATTGGGATACTCACAAATGCGGACCATTAACAGGTGTGGCACTGCAGACTGAAATACTCCTGGCATGGAATCAAGCATCACCTCTCCCTAAAACCCATGAAATCTGAAAGTGCATTCATTCTTCATATACGTGGCTGTAGGAGTACTGTCTTGGAAACGCAGTGGATATCAAAACTGTGCATATATGAAAAACACAGCCAGGCTGTAGGCTCAGATAATTATACACGGGCTTTTCATCTGCATGAATGTCCAGTGGGACGATCTTCATGGAGCAAGACTCCGTCTGCATTGCAGGACGTCTACCATGCCCGGCCCCTGCCGGCAGCCATTATAACAATCAGAAAAAGGCCCCCATAAATTTTCAAATTTCCCGCTAAGTTCCAGTGCTTTTGATGATTAAGCTCGCAAGTCTGGGCACTTCCTGTGGTTTGGGGACTTGGAAACAGGCAGCCAACAATTAGTTTCAAGGTCTTGTTGTTGCATCCGTGATAACATTTCTGGCCATCAGCCTTGTTGATGACTTTAGAGCGGCGATGTCATTTAACACTAGAAATTGGATGTCACTGACTGAGTCCTGGAGAAGCGCTATTTCATTTCCATGAAAATATGAATTTCACCTGTCCCTGGGTTGCTTTTACCTTCCTTGTAGCTCACCCTGAACTGCTCATATCCAGGAACAACCAGATTATTCCATGATTTTCATTTTACCTTTTGCTTTTGTTTCTATAGCCAGCACCCAGAGTGCTCTCCTTATATTTCCTTATTACTTGGTGCAAATGCTCAGAGTTAATTTAATGAAGGAAACTATGAGGAGTCTTTAACAAGGATGAGATCAACCTCCAGAAAATTCCTTTTGTTATGATCCTTTTTTTCTTTTAGGGCAGTCACTACTTTGCTGTTACTCAAAAGAAAAGAAAAGAAAAGAAAGAAAGAAAGAAAGAAAGAAAGAAGAAAAGAAACAAACAGCTGGTGTTTAATGACTCCGTCAGACCCAATTATAAAACATCAACTACTTACTTTGATTTGTGTATTTCTATGCCATGGGTATACTTAAAAACAGTAGAGTCTGCCAGAACTCATTCTGGCTTTGTTTACATTTATCTTTTAAACATATAAGGCTATTGATGGCACCTCACCAAGGTTATAACCCCTTTATAATCATTAATTTTTAATCTGGAAAAGAGTCTTGGGGGCAGCAAGACTCATCTATATTTACTTGGAGGATCAAATGAAAATATACAGGACTCAAGCGTTGGCTAAAATAACCCAGGAAAGCCCCGTCAAAGGTTAGGAATGTGATATCTTTCTGCTTCCAAAAGCTGTAGCCCTTTATTTAAGATGCTTTTCCATTTAATTTAATTATCCTTGAACTTCCTGTTGAAGGTTTTGAAAAATACACGTTGGAAGCAGGGGGAGTTGAGTGTGTTAAGATTGCCCCATTTCTGAGTTTGGGCCCTTATGTTAGTCTGTCTTTGGATGCTGTTGTTTTATCGTGTCCAGTCACTATTGTCCATTTCTAAGGGAGACTTTGTTTCTACATTTGCCCAGTTGGGTTTTCAGTTGCCTCTGTGGTGGTGTCCTCAGACTTATAATAAAAATAAAACGCTATTGTTATCAGGAGTCAGAGATTGGCTGCTTCATGTCATACTTCCTATCTTTTTTTGTTTTGTGTCGTTTAGATTCACAGATATTAATGATTCCTCGGGCAAACTGGACTTCAGCCGCCTTTCTCCATCTAAAAATGACTACTGGGCCATGCTGGCTTACAACCGGTCTAAGCTGTGCAACATTCTCTTCTCCAACGAGCTCCACCGCCGCCTGTCCCCGCGTGGGGTGACGTCGAACGCCGTGCACCCTGGAAACATGTTGTATTCGTCCATTCATCGTAACTGGTGGGTGTACACGCTGCTGTTTACGTTGGCCAGGCCTTTCACCAAGTCCATGGTAAGTGAATGGCTTCTGTCGCCGCCACAGACACCTTCAGTGCGCTCTTAATGGACACACGCGTGTTCTTCAGCTTGTCTCCTCCGGTAGTGCCGAGTCTGGTCTTGACAGCCACGTCCTCGGGCCCGTTAAAGCCATCAGTCAGGGCTCTCTCGAACACATTTCAGTTGACTTAGATTATAGCTGTTTCTCTAAAGGCGTCTTGGAGGGCTGGGTAGAAACGTGGTTTTTCCAGTATTGCGTTAAGGATGGCTTGAAGTCTCGGTGGAGATGCTTTGCTTTCTTTTGATGCTGTTTTTTTTTTTTTTTTTTTTTTTTAATTGCTGTTACTCAGAAGGCATAGTACTTGAAAACCGTGTTTTGTGTCAGTAGGTGAAAAACATGGGTTGGTGACTGTTGAATTATCAGCCGAAGTGATTCCTTTGTTTCAGTTGGGAATCTATATTTGATGTTCTAAATTCTTCTTTTAATGGATGTGAACTTCACCTGGAAAACTTTTTGTCGGTCCCAAGTGCCTTTTATTCTTTACTTCCCCAAAGGTGAGTCCTTTTCGATGAATCACACTTCTGTGGTTAGATTCGGAAGCGTTCACAAAGGTAAATAGGAAGTTTTTACATTCTCGATGGTCGTATAACCTCCGTATCTAGAAACTTCTTCCATGAAAACGTTTTAATAGGAAGTCTTTTAAATGAGCAATGCACATTTTACACAGTATATTTGGTATGGTGTTTTTTTCCTAAACCACGGGCCTTTAAAAACGCTTGAAATTAGTGCCTGCAAGTACTATTCCAGTTAACTGACTTAACCTCTAATCCTCAGAAAGGTCCAAACACGTTTTGGCTTCTGAGAGTATCACAAGGTGAATTCATTATCCTGGGAAAATGATCGTGTGGCCTCTGAATAGTCTGCCTTCTTCTCCAGCAGCCATTCCCACTTAACCGTGGGTCAGATACCCAACCACTCTGAGCCTGATTCCTCACACTTAAAATGGCAATACGGGTTGTTGTGGGGATTGACCCTAATGGGTGTGACATTTATAACATTGGGTTTGGAGTTTCTGTGGTGACTTTCATCTGACTGTGCACTGTGGTAGCCACCTGCCATGTGTGGCTCTGGAGCCCTTGCAAAGTGGCTAAATACAACCAAGAGGCTGAATTTGTCATTGGATTTTACCTTAATTGATTTAGGTTTACATAGCTGCAAGATTGGAAAGCACGGTTAAATAATGTGCCTAGATAGCAGGTATGTAGTATTCCTGCTATGATGGTTGTTGTTATTGTTTATATTACCTCTGGAGAGGATTATTTTCCGAAGTGTCATTGTTTGTGTTGCATAGAAAGATTACAGAACTAAAGGAGTCCGTAGACCGGAGTCTGCTGGACGAAGTTGGGTGGACCTCTGTCTCTGTCCCTAGGGGCCCAAGGAGAAGGCAAATGGCAAAGTGGGAAGGGTGTCCAGATGAAGAGAGTCTGGCCTCCGACACGTACACCTGGTCTCCCAGGAGCCATAGTAGAATGAACTTTCCATGTTCTGGGCCCCCAGTAACTGAAAAACAGCATCTTTTCTATGCCATGATGCACTTTTTTGGAGAAGCATATAGATGATAAAGACTATGAAGTATGTATGTAGGTTTAGATTTTTAGGACATTCTTTTTTCTAGTCGTGTTTTGATATATTTAGGTGTCCGGTGGTATTCTTGGCCATCAGAGTTCTCTGGCTAGGTTTATAAAGACGTGGAATGGGAATGAATTTGTCAGAGTCACAGACAGTTGCTTCTTCACAACATAGACATCTAGGACTGTGTGTATGTGGACTGTGTGTGTGTGTGGACTGGGTGTATGCGGGAGAGATATCAGCATGATGGGGCTATGTCACTGGCCGGACAGACCAGGCTCACTGGAAAGGTCACCTTGTGTTTTATCCTCCCGTACGGGGCTTGACGCTACTTCTGTCATGAGAAGACATTTGTTTTGTGGATGCGGAGTGTCCTTCTCCCTTTTTTAACATACATTTATTTTTGGACGTAAGCCACATAGTCGCATCCCTGTTGTCACCCCCTGTGAAAGCTGGATTCCTCAATGCCCACGAAGAAGCTTAGCATAAATGCAACGTCCTCATCGCCAGGGGGCCGTTTGTGCTGCACTGATGTGTCTGCGTGTCACTCCAACAGTGTCTCCTTTTGACATGAGTGTTGCTGGGGTACCCATCGCATTGCCCAAGGTCACGGAATGGAGAAGAACAGCCCACCCTTGTGCTCGGAAGCCCTGCCTTTGCTTCTCCACTGTAGCTGGCTCCCTTAAGTATTAAACAGCAGTATTCTAATATCAATGTCCCTTTTTTATTTGCTGTGACTTGCTGTGACTACGGCGATTTTAGTTACAGTAATTAGGTCACCCTTCATGGAGTCAGGCTATTTTAAGTGCCTCTTTAAGGAATATTGTTGCAGATCAGTAATTTTACAATTGGATGTTCTTGTGCAACTTTATTAAATGTAATCTGTCTTTTAAATGTTGCCCTTTTACAGTTATACATTTCTAATTGTTGCTGTAAATGCATTATCACTTTGAAATTAATTAATTTTTCCATTTTGGCTGCCTGCAGTATAATAATCACTAATGAGAAACTCATAGGGATTAATCTCAGCACAGCGACCCCTACTGGTAAGGCTGTGTCTTTGGCACCGCGTCCCCTTGAGGTCTGGAGGGTAGGCCAAGTGTTTGAGGAGTCTGTGGGTGAAGTGTTTGTTTCCTTTCCCTCCAACTTGTGTAAAAATAAAAATAATTCATACCAATGGGAATAGGATTTTTTTTAAGTAATCTTTATACCCATTGTGGGGCTTGAACTCACAACCCCCGAATCAAGAGTCACATGCTCTTCCTATTGAACAAGCCAGGCGTCCGGCGAATAGGATTGTTTTAAAATATTGTTTAAAAAATATGCAGGACTCTAGTTCCTCTTGAAATATCTTAAAGTTTGGTGGGAGCTTTTTGATAATGAAGCCACATCCACCATGGCTATGTTATACATTATTTTCTTGTCTCCCTAGCTTTCTTTTATGCAATTAACATACTCTAAAATTGTATCTTGCATATGTGTGCATGAATATATACTGTAAGGATATATAAAGTGCTCATACCTTGGTATTTCTCCAAGAAACTTAATTCACAAAACCAGGCTTATTGTATTATTGGGTGATAGAAGAGATTTCCAATTTTGGCTATTGGCAATCGTTGCCATTTGGTGACTTTAGACTCCTGCTGTGCCCCCAGGTAGGATGTGACTTTGCACCTTAGTCCAGACCCTGTGATGCTTTAATTCCTCACAACGGTTCCACACAATGCTAGAATGATTATCCTCCCTGGTAGTCAAGGAACACAGAGAACTCACCCACCTTGCCTGGAAACCCTTCACCGGCTCCTCCCAAGTACATTTGCCTTGTCTGATGCACCACAGCGTCCCCACTGTGTAGATCTCCTCGTGCTGTTACTGTTTCCTTTTTAAAATGCTTGAGAGTACCTTCATGAACTTAACCCTCGGCCTTTTTTTTTTTTTTTTTTTTTTTTGGTTTTTCTTTTTTTTGCCCCACGTAAACTTTCAGTTCTGGTAAACAACGCATTAGCTCGAGTTCCTAGGTCCAAGCCAGCCCTTTGCGGATCGGTATGTAAATTTGAAGCTGAGCTCTGTCACGTGCCTCTGAGGGTGTTTTGTGTGACCAAATATTTATGTTGGCAGGTAACGGTAGAAAGAATATCATGTGTTAGGGTAGCAGGAGCTTAGCAGATGTTTTAGGGAGCTGCGTTTTCAAATCATTTTACATTAAAAAATGGCTTGAGTTTGTCGAACTTCTGGAATGATTGAGTTACGTTTCCTGTGGCTGTGTAGAGGCAGTCATTGGGCTGAGTTTTAACAGATGTGCGGCCACCCTGCTAATGGATGGATCTGCACCACCGGTCCTGTTGCAAAGTTATAAATTATAACTAGAAAAAGCGCAAGATGCCATTCTTCTAACCTTCGCGAAAGCCAAGCTGGGTACTTCTGCCCTTGAACGACCCGCCGCAGGGTGATTTATAGTTGTATAATTTAAAACATAATGAAGGAGATAATAGATGTTGATTTGTTCTTTAAATTAGTGTTTTAGAAAAATACTTCTCCTGCCCCCCTCCCACTTTTAAATACCTGCAGCTGACTACACTCCAGATATTATCAAGGACAAAGACCCGTTGGAATCTTTACCCATGCATTGGAGGAGAAGGCAAGGGCCTTTTCCTGGGCTGGGAGGAGGAGATAAAGTTTTCAAAGTAGAAATTTCAGAATATTCCTCACTAATGTAAATGCTGGGGGACTCCTGAGTGAGGGTTGAGTTTTCTGGCTGCTTTGCTTTTGCCAGTCCAGATATGTTAGAAAACTAAACTCCTACCACCCCGCCGTGGCTGGGCCGCACTTGACCTTTCCTGCAGAACCCCACAGGAGGACCTGTTGGCAGTGCTCTTCCTGCTGAGGTCACATAGCCGCTATCTCACACGTTCTGCTCGCTTTCCAGGATTATCATTGGCATTGGTTTTATTAGTCACCTCTGATTCCGTCCAGAGCTTGAAAGTTAACAGTGTTTGCTCAAGGTACAGCCCAAGGGATATGGTAGAGCGAAAAAGAGCAAAGCATTTAGAACCATTAGGACTGTATTAAAAACTCAACGTTTCCACCTCTTGTAATTATATAACTTTGAAATGATGCATCCTTTGTGAGGTTCATATTCTACATCATTGTTCATGTTTTGGGCTGTGAGTTAATACTGCCCAATTAAAAATCTTTGGAATAATATTGGTTTGTTTTTCTCATGTATCCAGAAATCCAGGGGCTGTTAGGGGTGTGTTTGGCTACTTTTAGGCAGCTTCTTTGTGCTTGTGTTAGCTTTTCCCTCATGCTTATAAGATGGCTGCAGTAGCAGCAACCATTGCGTCCTACATAATGAGGTCTGAAGGCAGAATGGGAGGGATGGGACTCCTCCTTGCATACCTCCCTTCTTTATCAAGGAAGAGAACATTCCATCTCAGAGTATTCCATCTCAGAACTGTCTTCTGTAGCACTTTGCTTCAGCTCCCGCTGGCCAGGATTCGGAGTCTCTTGTCCGTAGCCGTGATGCAAGGGAGGCTGGGAAAGTGCATTTCTGGCATTTTGTGTCTCTAGGGTTGGAGGTGAGATTGGTGGCAGAGAAAATGGATGGCACGATGGCTTTTGAGCAGGCTCTGGTGAATAAGTGTGCCTATAGTTTTTCTCATCTGTCAGGTGGGAATCCTGTCTTTTTTAGGGGGTCACTGTGAAAGCATGTGAGAATTGAATGAAAGGAGCATGGCCTTGTCTGGTCCCCTTCTATGCGGCGAGCTTTACCTTGATCTCATTAGAGCTCATTCTCCTTCCTTCTCGAGGATGCTGAAGCATACTTCCTTTAGTCTAAAACCCTCCCTTTCCTCCAGCTCTAGTTACTTTCTACTCGTCCTTCAAAGCTCAATCCAAACATCACAGCCCAAGGAAGCATTAGATCAGAATGTGGTCAAGACTCCCTTTCTGTGCCCTCCTAAGGGCTGGTTCTCAGAATACTGTCTGACACGCAGTAGTCCTCCGTAAACATGCGCCCAATGAACGAATGAAGGACGCCCAGAAATTCTCCTACAGATCACTGGAAAGAAACACAATTTAGAAAAATAATCTGTGCTGTTCTGTGTTTAATGCCTTTCGCTCCCTCTCTTGAAAGTGCTGTTTTTGCATTCACACCACTGTATCCCTGGTCCATAAAGTAAATGCTCAGTAAATATTTGTAAATGAATAAATGAAAGACGATTAGGTGCTTAATGAATGACAGTCATTAAGGCATTCCTTATCATTACTCTATCTGAGGAGGGCAGAGCACCGCAGTTCACAATGTGCAGATAGAGAAGCGGATGAGGCTAGGGGGCCCGGCCTGCATCCCACAGCTAGTACGCAGGAGAGCTGGGACCAGAACCCAGGCCCCCCAGCCTCCCGGCCAAGTGCCGGATAAGGGGTCTTCCAAAGGGGTGTGTGTGGAGGGAAACCCTAAGGAGAGAATCGGAAGGCGTGGGGAAGAGGCTGTAAAGCTGGGTGAGACCCTGGCTCTCCCTCCCACCTTACCTCTTGGGTGCATTTTCTAAGCTGATTGAGATTCATGAACTGGAACGTTCGACCTACCTCAGGGGTTCTTGTTGAGAATTGAAGGAGCGTAGGAATACGCTGCATCTAGAATGTGCTCGATGCTCAACAAACACTAAGTGGTATCACTGTTACAACTGACACGCATTGAGAATTGACGAGCAGGACGACACAGCACACAGAAGACGCTAGATGCTCAATAAATATTTATTATTGTTGTCATCATCATGTCTTGGGGCGAGTGACGGGTCCCTTCCCTTCCCCTCGAGTCGATGTCTGTCCTCCCAGTGACGGCTCTGGGTCTGTTCCTGAAGGTCTCATACCCCCGCGAGCACTGAGCACAGAAACACCACCCACCAGCCCGAGGAACACGCAGAATGGCCGCCGGGACCCGACGGGTTTCCGTGGTGCGTATCGCAAGCCCTCCCGGCTGCCTGTTTGAAGCCACCAACTGCACACTTAGCTTTGAGGGAAGATCAGCCCTTTCTTGTTGAAGACAAAGACAAGGGAAGTGCGCGTGGCTCTGTGGGGCCACAGCCTCTCTTCCTGGCATCTTCTCCGCCTGGCTTTTCAGCGTTTCAAGTCTGGTTAGGCCTTTGTTCCCGAATGAGGACTCCAGAGGTGGCGGGGGGAGTGACGATCTGGCCTTAATATGTGTGACAAATTATTTAATGAACATTTAGCCAAGATTTGAAAGTCCCCTAGTTTTATCTTCCTCGCCTCCCTTTCTTCTGCACCCCTGCCGGCGTTTTGGTAACGCGTGGTCTCATCCCCGCTCCCTCGCTAGCTCTTTCATTGCTTTTAAGTCCGTGGTGCCGCCTTTGATCCTCCCCTCTCGGTTTCCTTTTCTCCAATTTCATGCTTTTTTCCAGCGGGTTTTGGCTGGAGTGCAGCGTAGACGTCGGAGGCCAGCACGATGAGACAGACGCCAGGAGCTTGCGTGGCCCCGTGACAGCACTTCTGCCACGTGTCCTCTGTGGACGTTGTTTTCTGTGTCACTCCCCGGACGCGCGGATCGTTCCTTGGGAGGTGGGCGGTTCATGTGCGTTTTTGGCAGCAAGAAAAAGAACTCAGATCCCGTGTTCTGAGTTGCAGAGAAACTGAAACCCACACCCGCCCCCGCCCCTTCTTGAGACACTAAGAAAATCAGTTCCGGTGGTCGTGTCACATGCAAAGGTACTCGGGGCCAGGCTCCAGGCTCTGGGTCTTACATCTTTATGTGCCTTGTCTCACTTAATGCCCCATCTTAGAGTTTGCTGTCATCAGACAATCGTGTGTCTCTGAGCACATCATTTGCCCTCTCTGCGCCTCAGTTGTGTCATCTGTAAAATGAGTCAGTTGACCAGATTAGTCAAATTAGCCCCGTGGCTTACGTGGTTTACGGATTTTAGAGAATGGGTATAATCTGAAAGGAAGTAAGAAAGGGATTCTAAGGTAGGTTCGTACCTTTTTATCCCGAAAACATGAAAAACAAACCCACCACCATTGACTATCAGCACCGTTTTTTAAGGAATGGGTATTTTAACGCCAAAAAGTATAAACAGGACCCGATTGTGGACCCAAAAGCAGACCTCACAGTGGACAACGTTTGACTTCAGGAAAACTCCTGATGGTGTCACTGCTGTGTTGTTCTTGAAAATCCTGGGCCTGCCCTTGGGAATGACCGGCCCAGAAGACCCCACAGGTCCAGACTTGCGGGAAAGCTAACTGCATCTCACTTCATTGTCATGAACCTGAGGTGAGACCGTCAGAAACGCGGACCTACCTAGCCTCCCCAGAGCTGAGTAAAGCACAGTGCAGGGACACGAGGTTTGAATCTGGGTATAAGCTGACCTAGTGTAGGTGATCTTTTTCCTCCCACAAGCACCTGTCTCAGCCTGTGCACTTTCATAAATATGACACCCCATCTTCGTCCGTCCCGGTTTCTGTGGGTTTGGAACCCGGGGTATGGCTTCACGGGGCTGCCTGCTTCCGGGTCGGCTCCCAGACCACACTTCCTGGGTGAGCCAGATTGAAACCGTCTCAAGGCTCAGCTGGAGAGGGGTCCACTTCCAGGGTCCCGTGCTGGTTTGCAGGATTCAGCTCCCTGTGGCCCAGTAGCCTGGGGACTCTCTGGTTCCTCCCTGGCCACGCGCCGGACGCCTCTTTCTCCCTTCCTTGCTGCCCAGGCCTCCCCACCGTGGCAGCTTGTTTCATCAGAGCGCGGAAGCCGAGGAGGAAACCGTCTGTCAGCGTGATGAAGTCCCGGTCCTTCGCAACCTTACCACAGAAGTGACACCTCACTCCTTTTGCCCGTTCTGTTTGTTAGAAGCAAGTCCCTGGGTGGGACCCGCATTCACAGAGAGAGGATTTCACCGCGGCCTGGAGACCGGGAGGCAGGGAGCACTGTGAGGCCGTCACACTTTACAAGTCCAGTTTCGTTGGTTTTTTCCAGTGCCTTTTGGTGACAGATTTGCTTCCAGGCTTCGATATTTCCTGGCCTTGTGCCATGGCAGTCCTTACTGACACGCTTCTGTCTGCCTTGCTGTTCTGCTCGGGTCCTTTCTACGTTCTTGTCTTCTTCACTCTTTCTGGGCTGCAAGAGGTACCAGATGCCCCCACTTTGTTTTTTATATATTTATGCATTTCTGCCTCACGGTGGGAGATAAGATTTAGTCTTTTAATAAGAGAGCTTATGGAAAAAATAAAGAAACGTGTGGATTATGTTTCCGAAAGTCAAGTATTTATTTTCTTGCTTCTTTAGTAGAGGGGGCCATGTTAATCGATGGCCCAAATTTTCTTCCTAAAGAAACGTGTGTTGCCGAGTTTTGATTCAAGATTCAAAAATTGGCCAGAGAACTTGGACTTTTTTTTTTTTTTAAAGCCATAAAGCTAGATAAAATTCAGCGATCATTTCAAAGTCCACGTAGAATATTATTCTTGTTACAGTCTATGTATAGTCTCTAGGATTTGTTGTTTCGGTTTTGGGGTTTATTATTATTATTTTTTTCAGCAGCAATGTAAGGGGAAGAAACTCTTTCATTTTGCTGTTTTCAGAAAATATTGTAGAGATTGATTTTGAATGTGTTCCTGTTATAAAACCTCTCCTTTAGAAAGTATAATAAGTAAAATATCTTAGTAATATTCTAATATTCCCCTGTGAAATATCATGCTTTTTTTCTCTCTTTTTTTTTTTTTTTTTTTTTTTTTTACTAAGATGGGGCTTTTGTTTCGCCACATACTGCCTTCTACACCGCTTGAGACATTTCATCTCCAAGTTTCATAGGATGGGGTCTCTTTAATCATTTACATTTTGAAAAAAAAAAAAAAGAAAGTGAAATATTCTTTAAGAAGCCAAAGTAATCCACGGGAATGTATGGTGTTTGTTCAGCTGGATATGTTATTTATTTGAAGTACTGAGAGAAATCTCTTCTGACTTCTCAAAAAAGGGAAGAATAAACAGTAAGAGTGTCCAAGTAATCTGAGCTAGAAGGTCCCTCCTTTCACAGAAAAGTTATAAAAAGTATATTCGCCAGATCCAAAAAAAATACTGTATATCAACTACTGAGACCTGCACAATGTTTTCTTAGTATTCTCACTCTTCAGAAGAAAGAAAAAAAAAAAAAAAAAACAACTGTAAAACCTGGGAACTTAAATTTTTTTTTTGATATTTTAATATTCCTCGGCAGGTGAATACAGTAAGTCTGTTTTTCCTTCTTAGAGCGTAGCATCTCCTGTTGGCTTTTGGGTGTGTTATGTGTCACTTGTGTCTTTGTTGACTCTCTATAACCATAAATGACCACATAATGAAATTTGTGGGCCTAACATCTCAGCATTAACTCTGAGTACATGTCCTATAAAGAAGGCATTAAGAAGATGTTTAAAAGAAAAAAAAAATTACAACGTATTTCAAAAGAATTAGATTCTGGAATGTATCCAGTCATGAAAATAATATAGATTTCTTCTGTCTTCGTGCACTCTGTTAAAACCATTAGGAATGAGCCGGCATGTTCCTTGTGGATGAAATGTAGGGGAACATACCAAATTCCTATATCCCAGACCCAGAAGGGCCTGTTCTCTGTAGCGGTTTGCGTGCCACATCTTCCAGTGTCATTTTGTCTCACTGCCAGGCTCAAGGCTCTGTCGGAGTCATATTTGAACCCGGAGTGGAGGTCTTTCGCATCCAGAGCAAAAAAAAGCTTACCTTTGCCATGTGCACCACTGACACGCTGCCTTGTTAAGTCTCTAACGTTAAGGTTTGAAATGTATTCTTTGTATTTGAGAGATTCGCTGTGAGTTTTCCCTGGATAAGTGTATGCTCTGTGAATCTAGAGGAAAAAAAAAAACCTAATAACCACAAAACCACTGCTCTGATTTATCAGGACTCACCTGTTCTAAGCACCTCCCATGTGTCCACTCATTTATTTCCTGCCATTCTCTACCAGCCGTATAAGGTCTGTAGGACCTGAGAAGAGCGTGTTCATCTATCTTGTGGAAGAGAAACGCATCTCAATGTAAGCACAAAGGCCACGCCTTTGACGTTGAAGACGCAGGGCTCTGAGCTTCAGCCCTTCCTTGTAGTGGGCAAATCACATGACCTCTCTGGACCTCAGGTTTCCTTTTTCTCTTTGGAATGGAGAAAATCGTTCCCACATCTTTGGGTTGTTTGTGGATTAAGTCATCACTCAACCCTGGGGCATAGAGTAGACCCTCAAGAAATACTGGTTTTCTTGTGTCCTGCTTGTTAATGTGAACTTTCTTGGGGTTTACTGATTTCTGAGGACACACAAGAAGCTACTGTCAGGGATGTTGTCTCTTATTTGACCCCAAAACACGTGAAGCTGTACCACACTGCATGTGAGGAATGCCCTTGAACTCTGAATCCCAAGGAGAGCCCCTGAGCACCTACCGTTCTCTCTTCTGCTTGGTAATGAAATTGTAGCGTATTGCTGGAGCTGCTCATCCAATTCTGTGCCTTTTCAAGCCCTATTAATGCTAATGGTGAGCGTATCAACTTCCTCTGGTTTTTAGTGGCTCTACATTTTGTTCCTCTTGTTCTGTGCCTTTTCTTTCTTTGGGTCACCTTAAATCCATTTTTGGAAGCAGATCAACTATGAATTACTAAAGTGATGTAGGTTGAAGTACAGGCATATCACATTAAATCTGTTAATAATACAAGGCCAAAAGCACTTCATTTTGGTCTGCACTTTGGGGCATATTTCTGAATTGTCCACATTCAACAGAAGAGGTGATGCAATACCCTTTGCAGAACTTAAAAAACAGAACCTAAAAAAAAATTTTTTTAATGTTTATTTATTTTTGAGAGAGAGAGAGAGAGAGAGAGAGAGAGAGAGAGAGAGAGAGAGAGAGACAGAACGTGAGCAGGGGAGTGGCAGAGGGAGAGGGAGACACAGAATCAGAAGCAGGCTCCGAGCTGTCAGCACAGAGCCTGACGTGGGGCCGAGCTCATCAACCGTGACACCATGACCCGAGCTGAAGTCGGACACTTAACCCACTGTGCCACCCAGGAGCCCCAACAAAATGTATCTTTTAATAAAACCATCCTGCGTTTGGAATTTGGGGGGAGCTTTCGCTTTTATTTCCACTTTTTTTTTTCCTCATATGATTTATATGATGATAGATATTGTTTTCTGTCAAGGAGTATACCAGCTGCCCAGATGGCAAGACTTCTAGTCACACATGTGTGTGTCTAGTCACATGTGTGGTACACACATGTATATGCATGCAATCACAGTTCTTCAAGGACCTGATATACATTTACTTCTTCTTTTGTCTTTTTCTTTCTATTTCTTGATTATTCTCTTTCTCCTATGCCCATTATTATTTTTCAGTCAGCTGTTCTTATCTTAAATATCTTTGTGAAAAATGTATTTATCTCATATTCAGTTCATTCAGGATGGTTTCTAAAAACAACAAAAGCTAGCTATCAATCGCAGTGTATGTGGACATTTGTAGACACTAAGTACTCAACAAATGGGTTCATTATATCATGCAGATAGCCACGTATACTTAGAAAATCTGCTTGGGGGCAGGGGGAGATAAAACCAACTATTTCAGCCTGCTCTTTTGATCCCGAGACTTTTTCTTTAACTCCGTATTTATGAATAAAACATTTTAATCAGAATTATATTAACAATGACCAATTTTTTTTCCCATGAGAGTTTAATACAGGATAAATTCCATTAAGTCAATTAAATATCTTGATCAACTTTTTAAACTTGATACAGATACTTAAGGTGTTGCTTTAAAAATTTTTTTTATTTTACTAAACTCCTTTTCACCAGGACCTTTCCCCACACCCCTAGATACATTGTGCAGCGAAGATGTCATCATCTGCTTTTTGCATACGCCGAGTTTTACAGCTTTTGTCTCATGAGATTTTTGGGTCGGGTATTCCCACCAAACCACACTTTTAGATCAGGCACATCTCAGTCTCACCACGTGCAGTTTTTTTTCAGTGAGTCTTTGTGATGGTTAGTTCATCCAGAAGTATATGTTATTGATTTGATAAACGACTGGTATTCATTTCACAGCTAATACCTAAGAAATTCCTCTGCAAGTCTGTTCCGACCTTCTAGGGTTTCTCAGTTATCCGGGATCGGTCTCTGAGGCTGTTGCTTTCTGTTTCTTTTACGAACTTCCAAACATTTGGATGATTTTGAAACGCTTGCCTTTACTGTGTGGTGGCCAGGCAGGTTGTAAAGGATGGGTCAACATGTCCTGTTGGTGCTCCAGAACATTGTCTTTCAAACCTGTTTTGTTTTGTTTTGTTTTAATGTTTATTTTTGAGAGAGAGAGACAGAGACAGAGAGACATAGAGACAGAGAGAGGGCGAGTGGCAGAGAGGCAGCGAGAGAGGGAGACAGAGAATCTGAAGCGGGCTTCAGGTTCTGAGCTGTCAGCACAGAGCCTGATGCAGGTCTCAAACTCGCAGACTGTGAGATCGTGAGCTGAGCCGAAATCGGATGCTTAACCAACTGAGCCACCCCAGAGCCCCTGAAACCTTTTTTGATTACCATGAAAGATTTTTATGTCACAACCCAGCGCATGTATCCCGACGTATATACGTGTGTGTGTATCTTTGTGTATTACATGCGTGTGTGTGTGTGCGTGCGTGTGCGTGTCTGAAACAAACATTTTATGGAACAGCTCTCTAACTGTGGGTGGTGTTGTCGGCTGTTTTCTTCTTGATTGTATTTCATTTTTAAAAGTGCTGATTGTGACCCAGTTTTACCACCCACTATATAGCAATCTGTCCTTTGAAAATTGCCGCTCTAAAACTATTTGATCTTCTCCCATCTGACAAATGTTCATTGAGTGCCCTCCTGTGCTGCTGCAGGGGGGAGAAAATGCAAAAGTGAGCAAGTCAGAATCCTTGGCCTGTGGGTGCTTCCGTTAAACAGTGCAGCGATATATGAAGAATGTTGGCGTGAGGAGACTCGGGGACCACTGGACACACAGTGCTCTTCTCCTTTGGGGGCAGATGTAAGAGTAGCCAATAATGCAGAATGAAGACGACCTCTTTCTTTACCGAGACTTGAAGGATGTGTAGGAGGGGAAGCAGGTAGATAAAGAAAAGGGGAACGTTTCAGGTAGACTTTGCAGCAGTGGTAGGGCCAGCGCCACCTCTGGAGACAAATTTAAGGATGTGCTAAAAAAAAAACCTCCGTGATCAAGATAAACAGTATTTTAATGCAATATTAAGAAAAGTCAAAATCAGTGCGAGAAGCTCATGGTGAATAAAATTTCTAATGTTAAAGCAAAACAGGGTCAGTGTTATAGTGAAGGATTTGTGCTGAGTCATGCAGGAGGTGAAGGCCAAAAAGCAAAACAAAACAAATCGAAGGCCCCCCGAGGACCTGGTTGAAGATGTGGGATCTTATGATCTTGTGTTAATATTGACGATGATGGCGATAAGACTATGATGATGAGGGGGATGATACGAAAATACCCTAACACTTATGGAATGGTTGCTGTCTTCCAGGGCTAGTATACATACCTTATCTTTTTCTCACTGTGGGTCTTTGAGAATGGTGTCCCCTGTTGTTGTTGCTGAGGAAGCCGGGAAGGGTGGATACCCTGCTCAGGGCCACATAACAGAAAGCAGTAGAGTGGAGATTCGAGCTCTTTCCCCTGGACTCAATTGCTCAAGCTCCAAATCCCTACCCCCCGATGGCCTCTGCTGCCTCCAGGTTGTGTCTGGGCTTTAGAGAGGCCATTTTTATGTCAGTGAGAAAGTGAGTCGGGAAGAAGAGACTTTTGAGCCTAGAGACCAATAGATAGGTTGAAAGAATTGGCCTTTTGAAGGTTTTCTGAGCCTGTACAAAGGCAGTATCAGGGGCCAGGAGATAACATTTTGCAGAAGCAAGAGAAACAACTTTCAATGTGTTAACCGAACATGGGAGATACGTGGCCAGGAAATACATGGGGGAATATATACCTATGTGGGTGAATTTGTTGACATTCTCACAGGTACATGCATGCATCAGTAAACAAGTAAAGGAAGATATCTGACATTTAAGTTTTGTTTAGTGCTTAACAAAATATTATCCTGTCTCTTCTTTTTTAAAACAGTGGCGTGACATTTTTGCCTCCGGGATATTGGGTACAGGTGATAGGATAGTATCGTGAACATAATTTAAGTATTTTTCCTTCAGGTAGGTGTGTTGTTTATCTCAATAAATAACTATGAGCACCGTGGGTCTGTGGTGTCTCGGAAACATCTTGATCTATGTTTTTGGTGATGACACTTCACGAATGATGTAAGACAGGTTCTCAGAAAGGAATATTAAGAGTAGCCACACATGTCACTTCCATAACATGTATAAAAATTATCATGCCTCTTCATTATTTAAGTAGCTGTGGCCTTTCAGTGAACACCAGCATTAACAAACCATGTTAACGTGATTTAAAATATGTAATGAAATCTGCAATGCCATCTGATGACGGAGCTCTCAAATTAGCCCACTCAGCATTGACCGACCATCCTTATAAAGGGCCGCCTGCACTGTGAACAGAGACGATGCGCATCCTCTTGTGGGCTGGCAGCATTTCTACAAGCATTTTCTTAAGCGATGCCACCAGCAGGATGGTTTATTCAGTGTCAAAATGCCATGCCACACATGCCCATCCTCCGGTTTTATTCTGCCGCGCACGTAGGGGAGTTGGCGTATGTTCAGACTGACTGGTAACGGTCTCTGCTTGTGTGTGTGTGTGTGTGTGTGTATGTGTGTGTGTACGCTTTCTTTTTCTTCATTTTGTTACCACTGTCCTCATTAAGGGCCTTTCCTTGGCCTTTTTTGGTTGTCTGATGACAGCTCTTCCACTGCAGAATTATCTGGGGTACACCAGGCTCTCCTGCAAATATGCCATCTTGCTGCTTGGAATAAAATGGCAGAAAGTTTTCTCTTTGAGTCCAGATTTGGTTCTTTCAAAGTAGTGACTAATTACAGGTTTTAGTGTCCAGAGCTGTACCGTGCAGATGTCACCTAATGTCCTGCACACTTGTCCTGAGCAGGCGAAGGTGAATTCGATCGAAGTTAGTGGATGGAAATAGAAAAACTCTTTCTTCTTTTCTTTTCTCTCTCTCTCTCTTTCTTGCTTGCTTGCTTGCTTGCTTCTGCTTCTGCTTCTGCTTCTGCTTCTTTTTAATTCACAATTGCTTTTCCCCCCAATGCTATGCTTTCTTTTGGGAATTCTTTAAAAAAAATTTTTTTTTTTAACGTTTATTTATTTTTTTGGGACAGAGAGAGACAGAGCATGAACGGGGGAGGGGCAGAGAGAGAGGGAGACACAGAATCAGAAACAGGCTCCAGGCTCTGAGCCATCAGCCCAGAGCCCGACGCGGGGCTCGAACTCACGGACCGCGAGATCGTGACCTGGCTGAAGTCGGACACTTAACCGACTGCGCCACCCAGGTGCCCCTCTTTTGGGAATTCTTAATAGCCCTTCCTATAAGACTCTCTGGTTTGACAGCATTCATGAAGCTCACGGAAGGTACGTATAAGAGGAACGTGAACTTAGCACCTTCCCCTTTCTTGACTCTCTATGCTGGAGGTCGCAGGAAAGGGCCCCTTTTCTAGAAGAGGAAACTAAGGAGGCACCCCCACCCACGCCCCTGTGAGAGGAAGGGAGCACAGCTCGCTCTGGTTGAAATTGGTCTGCAGACTATTTCAGTATTTATTTTCTACCCTTCCCCCTTCCCTGTCAGCTGATTGTTTTGTTTCATTTATATAGCATTGTTTGAGCTAAACGTTTATTTAGTTTATCTCACATATACAACATGTGTCTACTTAAATTATGTGCAGCATTTGAAAAATAAACAGAATATAAGTCACATAGTTTTTTGGCATTAAGACAAGAAAGAATCTGACCTTGAAAAGTGTACGTGTGTTTACATTTATATATGTGCACGTGCAGGAATACACGTCTAAACTCATCTGAGTACTGGAGGCTGCTGATAGGTGGCGCTATAATTCACTTGTATGTGGCTTGGGGGACAAGCGATGGAACAATTAGTACATCCTTCTTGGGCCTGGGAGGGAAGAAAACAAACCCTTTATTTCCCACAGTTTTCACTCCCTGTGTCACCTCGGACTTTACTTACACGACTACTTGAAGTTTTCCCAGGCGAGTTGCTACTATTAATTATAACCTAGAGGGATAATATTAGTAAACGAATGGAGGCCGGCAGACGACTTTGGAAGAACTGATCCGCAAGCGCCTGGCTTGGTAGGATGAAGTAAGTCTTTCTTTGGTAGTCTCAGGTGGCCACAGTCCTGCCACAACCTTGGCGATATGTAGGCCACGCCCGTTAGTTTAGAGATCAAGAAACTAGACCCTGAAATGTCAAGAGACTGTTTCAAGTTCAGGCCGAGGGAGCGTTTTCACTGTGCTATGAGACGCTCACCTATTTCCCGTTTTAACGGATGTGGCATTTCCAGTATTTTCAATGATTGCATATTTCTTGCATAACTGGATATTTCAAAGTGGCCTAGGAGTTACGTGTTGTGTTATAAATACAGTTCGTTGGTCATCTGAGTGAAAAGCGTATGATGACCCCAGATTTCATCTTTCGTCACGAGAAGCAACTTCTTTTTTTTCTTCCTCTTCTTTGTTTTCTCTTCTCTCTCACCATGAGGTCACGTGGTATATCTACCCTTCCACTTACGTGTGCTTTTCGTCCTATTTTCTTTAAAATCTGTGCTTGTGAGTATCTCTGGTGCATGGTTTAACTGTAAAATACCCAGTACCTGTTTGCTTTTTATGGGACAAAATTTACTTTTGCATTTCTGTATGCCATTATTATTTGCTGCTGCTGTTTGCCTGTGGATGTTCTTGGAAATCATCTTCTAGTTTAAATGCAGTTAAGTATTTACAAATAATGTCAGTGACTTGTTTGCATTCTCAATCAACCTAAAGGTCTCCTTTTTTTAAAGTTTATTATTATTTTCTTTTAATAGTCTCCATATCCAACATGGGGCTCAAACTCATAACCCTGAGATCAAGAGTCCCATGGTCTTCCATTTGAGCCAGCCAGAATCCCCCCCCCCGAAAAGGCCTTCTTGATGTTACAAATGAAAAATTGCAAGATTAAACTTAAGAGTCCCAAGATATGGTACATGACAGAGTAGTGAATGCCTCTTTCCCAGACCGAATGGTCCATGGTAGGGCTTATCTAAACCCATCTCAGAACATCTCAGAATCATCTTTGATTAGCTTACCCTTATTTTGCCTTTCTTGTTAATTATTTGACCCATAATTTAGCTGCATGGAAACTTGGGTGTGGCTTGATGCCTATAGATCCTCACTGTTCAGTTCTAGAAACGTTTTCATTTTGAAAGTCTTTGCCTCTCAGTTTCAGTAATGTCTGACTATTTAAGACAAAAATCCACCACTCCTATACCTCTAATTATGGTTGGTACTGAAGCTGCATGGGGGTCTGTGCTGGGGGTGCAGGTGGTGAGGCCTGGAGTTTCATAGGTAGACTTTGCATCATACAAGACATTGGCCTGCACGCTATACATATATTTGTATGGACATTTACAGTCGGGGATATTCAGGAAAGCGAAATTTTTAAAAAGTTATTTTGAGAGAGAAATACCTAATTACTGCACTTTATGTAAATCTGAAGTAATTTCCTCTTAGAAAAGTACTAACTACACACTTTAGTTCTCTGTCCTCTGTCTCTGAATTAGTCAAGTGTGGTTGCTGCCTTCACTTGCTCAGCTGGAAACCGCTGGCTCCGAGGACTCTGGGCTCACGCGATGGGTTAAACACAGGGACCCCCGAGTATGGAACCGACGCAGAATATTCATAAAGCCAGGCCGCACGGTTTCCTAGGAAGGTAACCCTGCTGTGTTTCTCTAGTGTCCATAAAACCCAGTCCACACAGCAGCTCTGTCGGTGGGTGACGGGGATTTTGCTGATGGTTTTACAATCGGGGATAGTTTATTATTATTATTTTTAGGATATCTTAGTGCATGCTTTTATGCGTGGTATTAAACTATGGCATCTTCAGTGGGAACTGAACCGAGTACCATCATTTCCCCGGACGTCACTCTGACCCCGTAACTTTGGCCTTTCGGCAGTCCCTTTGCGCATTCGTTGTGGCATTTTGTATGAATTCATTCTTTTTACCTGGTGGACGGGGATGGGGTGAGGGGATGGGGTACGCTTGTAGCGAATGGAACCGAGATTACAGATCATACAGGTGCCGTGTCAGTTATTAACCTGGGAAAGTGAAAGCCGCCTATAAATTCTCAAGGTAGCCTTTGAAGTCTTCGGTCCTTTAGAAGCTGGCTTGGGATGGAGGCAGTGAGTCACGATTATCATTTTCATGCTTTTCCGTAGGTTCTGGGTAAGCAGTTTGTAAACGTGCATCTAAATGCACCCTGTGAGCTTATAATAAGTCTCATTCTTCACATTCTTGAAGTGTGGGTGATGGTATTACATAAAGTCCATCTTGGAATACAGTGATTCCCAGAAAGTCCACATGGTTTTTCATTGCAGTTGTATTGAAATCTGCACCCATATTTTAGGACAGTCCTGTCTGTAGTGTTCTCATTTGAGCATCCTTTGGATTATTTTCAGGGTTACACGGGAGGGTAGAGAGAAGAAGCGTTTTGCTGAGTGCTAGGCGAGGGGTCAGGTATGTTTTATATGTCGTTCCAATCACCTTACTTCCCACAGGAACCTAGCGAATTGTCCATTATTATGCCCATTTTAGAGATGAGGAAATCGAGGCCTTGCCTGCATCGCGCAGCTCGCAAGGGACAGAGCTGAGCATGACAGAGCTGACATGCGTGCCCTCCCCCACTGCATCTCGCTGCTTCCCTGGGATGCACTCCAGGGCCCCCCCAGGGCTTTCGCAGGCTCCAGCCCTGACCCCAGGGCTGAGTGTTGTTCCTGGGATGGGCGCCATGGATGGAGCGTGGTACTGTTGCCCAAGGAGCCGATCTGCCCCTCCGTTGTTGGGGAATGTGTGGTCAGGAATAGGATAGCGGCATGCGGCGAGGATGGTTCCGGTCCTTTCCTCTGAGATGGGTGGCCTGAGGCCTGGAGAGAATGAAGCGATGGAGAGTTTGAGTAAGCTGCCATTTCTGAAATTCCCGGGGGCCCAGGGGGCTGCTTGCACTTTCTTGGTTTCTTAGTTGTTTTCTACTTAAGAACCCCCTTTGCCCCGTACTCCTTCTATGCCCTTTCCTTTCTTCCTCAGATACTGGTGCTTCACGTGCACAGATTTCTCCAGCGCTCACGGGAACAGACCAGAGACCGAGCGGAGAAGCTGTTCTGCAGCTGCCTGCTCCTTCTCTACAACATGGACCTGAGTAACTCAGATCTGCGCTTTGCAAGAGAAGCAGCTGACTCAGCTTATGGCGGACACGTCCAGTGACCCCGCTACGTGTTTGGTTTTGAGGAACTAGAGAGTAGATTTGAGCCCCTGTAGAGTATGGAATGCAGGCCATTCTGGACCCATTCAGGTGGCCTAGCAAGAGTTGGTGGGACCTGTGAGGTGGAACGGGCCTTGAGCAATGCGATATTCAGTATTAAATGCGTGCTTGATTTGAGTTTTTAGTCTGTTCTATTAGGAAGTACCCCTTGTATCTCCCTGTAAGCTTGGAAAGTGTTTTCCTTGGAGAGGACTGCCAATCCCACTTATCAGTAAGGATATGGATATTGCTAATCACATTTGTCAAATTCTGGGCACAGATATAACCCATGCCATGGCTCAAATTTCACACCTGAGTAGCGGGCATGCAGCACAGTGCTAGTGGTGATCACACCATCCGGTCATTACTATGCTGCCCTCCTGGGAGTTGGGTGCTACAGGCTGTGTGTGCCGTTCCACGTGTGGTATGTGTTTCTTAAGACCTGATTCAAATGGCACATGGGAATTTCACTATCCATGAAAACTGTACCCTTCACACACAGGTCTTGTGAATCAGAGAGCCCACCTAGCAAATTCTAGTTTCTCCTGGGTGTCCTGTATTTAACATGGGTCCTCCTAGCACCTGAGTCACCGTCCACGGCTCTTGTATTGTACCTTACCCAGATGAGGAACTGATGAGGAAGGCCAGAAGTTGGGGACGGAGGGGTGGGAAATGGGAGTATATTTGGGGAAGGTGGGAAGTTCTGGATTGAGAAGACCATCCACACGAGCCAAATGTGTGTGTAGCTGGGACTTGAGATCTTATTTAATGAAAGAAGAAATAATGACAAGCCAAACAGGGCCCTTTGCAAGCATCCCCACTTGGGTACATCCAAACCAGCGACCGGCGAGGCAACCCGGGGCAGTGCAAAGCTGTTTTCAAAATCAGGGCCATTCACCGTCCCCCAAACCCTTGCAGGTCAGGCCTGAACACCTTCTCTGTGCCCCGTGTAAAAATACACTTTGAGGAGATTGGATACGCCCTATGAATTATACCTTATTTATTATCATTGAGTCCCCCCTTCTTCCGTCATGCTTTAGAATTATGGGCTGGAGCAGTTCTTAATACTCTATTTATTTTAGGGGAGGAAAATGTTTTTCTTCAACCACAACATTCATGCAATACCAACTGCTGGCAGTTTCCCCAGCATTTAAGGAAATATTGTTGTAAGGCTTTTATGTTCTGTACTTCAATCAGCCAGACCCAGCAGTATCCCAATAGAAGGACCCTCAACAGACCATTTTCAGCATTTTGCTACAATTAAACTCCTCTGGTTTTAGCCCTCAGGCAATTTAGTACCTTTTTACATATGCACATTATGAACTTTTGACCAGGGTCTAGCAGTCATATATTAGAGTGTTGCTCTCGAAAGCAGGCTTAACAAGTTCCTCTGAGTATTACAGTTGGAGTCAGTTGTGGAAAAGGTAATTTAAGCAACTTGCAGCGAGGCCATTCAGAATCTCAGCGATGACCCTAAATATCTCTCGCTTGTGCTCTCTCTCTCTCTCTCTCTCGCTTTCCTTTTTTTTTTTTTCCTTGTTTCTTCTGGAAGCTGGTAGCAAGAGCTTTCAAAGTCTGTGATTGATCTTTTATTCAGTAGCTAACGAGGGCTGTGATTCTATTAGCGTGCTACAAGGCAAGAGAACAGTGATTTAATGAAGTGTCTAGTGAGCCGGCCATAGATTTATCCTGTTGTCGCTAATTTGCAGTGCCGTTGTGAACATAAAGGAAGACTGCACTCACACTGCTATTAAGCAGGTATTTCCTTAGTAAATTGTTGTAAGGTCAGGTACAGTTATCTCAGCAAAAGCAATGCCTTACCTCTTCAGTGTCTGCAGATGACAGCCGCCGTGCTGAGCGCCCACTGAGGTGGAACCAGGAGATCAGAGGTCCGTCTCCAAGTCGCCCTTAGCGGAGGCAGGAGCAGATGAACTGCCAAGTAGGAGTAATAGAGTCATAATTGGTGATTAGAACTGGAAAGGTACAATAACATCTTAATACAAACTGGCGTATGTTATAGTTACTGTCAGTTGTTGTAAACTCGCCCTGCCGCCCGGACTAGTTACGCTTCCCTTGATTAGCTCGGGGAAGCGCGGCGCGGCGGCGGCGGCGGCAGGTGCACACGGGCACGCGCACGCGCCTAGAGCGTCCACACCGCTCCGCTCTCCAGGGCCCTGCCCTGTCTCTGCTAGTTCCCCTGGGCGCCGGCGCTCACCCCGCTCGGAACGCGCCATGGTAACCTTTTCCTACCACCCTGGGACAACCGTGATGGCGTGGGTGTCCTCTGATTCCCCCCGCCCCCCCTCTTTCCAGGCACAGTGACATTTATGCCCACTGGCTTGGAGGCTCGTTGAACTTTTGTTTTATTTGCCTTTGCAAAGGCGCGGTGTTTGCCTCGTGTCAGATCCATATCCCACCACACTTCTGTGTTCACAGAAACAGATTGGGTCTCGCCACCCCAGAAGGAAAACGGGAAAGAGAGGAATTGCGGGGCGCCGAGGAATTTTGCATTTGAGACTGGCCTCCTCGTCAGAACGCAGGGGCGGATTACAGGTGCAGGGTGTGACCTGTGAGGTGCCCTTGCAGGTATGGGGGGGGGGGTCCATCTGTGGGGAAGGCTAATTGAAGAAATTCCTTTACGATGCTTCATGAGGTGCCAGGCTGGCTTAAAGGACAAGCCTTGGTAAGCAAGGCATTCCACGGCAAATGTGTTCGTGGCCGGAGGCTCCTCTATGCTCTGCAGCATAATTGCTCTTTAAATTCATAAAAAGAAGAAGGTAACCAACATTGTGCAGACACGCTGAGCAGCTGTCCTTATTCATAAATCTAGGTGACTGGTCATTTGTTTTGTTTCGAGCGGGGTAAGGCTGGGCAGGTTGCCTCGGAGCGAGCCATGAGGAGAGCTAAGGAGGTGAAGGGCCCAGACGCATTTTACTCATCCAGTACGTAGTAGGTTCGCAGCAAATCTTGTTTGATTCTGCGCTTGTGGAATCTGGAGAACCTTGTCATCCGGTGCGCACCCTGACCCGGGAAACTAGGCCGGCTCTCACGCGTACTTAGAGCCCCAGGGATACCGTGGTAGGTTAGTTAAGGCTTCTGCTCCAGTAAAGAGTTTAGAGGAGTGTTTGGTAACCGGGCCCTGTCTGTAGACAACCATCAGGATGATACAAAAGAGCGAGTCTAACTTCCTGATTTCCCACCCTGGACCTTTGGGCCTCAGCCCGGTCACGTTCGGTCTGTAACGGTGGTGGGACTGCCCCGCCATCAAGGGGGTCCCCCTCCCACGGGACTGAAACCTCAGCTTTTCGGTCTGGAGATCAGGACCCGGGACCCACACAGGCAGCTGCCTGTCGTGGAGTGTAGGCGAGGCTGACTGATCCAGAGCGCACCAGCCTCAGTGAGAATCTGGTCAGGGCCTGGGAACGGCTGTCACTGACCCGTCTCGGAGGGAGGTGGCCTAGGGAGTCCCCATACACTCCCTGATTTAGCTTCACTGGCATATCCAGCACTAAATAGAATTGAAAGGGAGGGAGGAAAGAGGGAAGGGGGAAGGAAAGGGAAAGGAGAGCAGGGAGGGAAGGAAGGGGGCACGCTGGAAAGGGAGGGAGGAGAGCATAGCCCATGTCCACGCGCCCCGCCTTACAGTCCACACAAAGCACCACGGCCAAGGGACTGCAGAGGGACAATAGTGCCAAGCGACTAGAATCTCTTGAGTACCTCCTCTGTGCCAATACCTCTTTAATCTTCATGGCAGTCCCTGTGACCTAGACGATAAAGGTTTAGACGCCACGTCGGAAGCAAAGGCATGATCTGAACCCAGATCTGTCTGCACTTCTATCCGTAAGTAGGGAAGGGCTTCCCGTTTCAGTGTGCCCATACCCCATTCTTCCTAGGGAGGCCTCCTTTCTCTACAGGGCTGGCAATGACTGTTCCCTCCCTTTCGTTTCTATATGGGTCCCCATTTAGTCCCCCTTATTGGACAAATGGGCATTGCACCTTCCATTCTGGTTTGGGGACATGTTGTTGGGCTTTCCATAAGGAAAACGAGGGAAAATAGAAAGAGAGTTATGAGAATTCCTGTTTCTAAAGTGGGTGAATAATCTGGGCTGGAAACATACTGATTTAGACCTACAAACCACTCAGCCCACCCCGCCATTTCCCTAAGTGGCCCTGAGGGAAGATTTGTTGAAGAATTGTCTGTTTTATCCCATGACCCAAGCTCAGAGGTTGAGGCAATATCCCTGAATAATGTGCCTTTTCACTAATAACCGGTGGACCCATAATCTCTTAATTTAGCATGCTTTCCAGGAACGTGTTAATATTTTCCACTTTACACAGCCTGTTTTGGTAAAAGCTCCCCTTATTTAAAAAAAAAAATTATTTTCACGTTTTATTTTATTTTTTGAGAGGGAGAGACAGAGTGTGAGCAGGGGAGGGGCAGAGAGAGAAGGAGACACAGAATTCAAAACAGGCTCCAGACTCTGAGCAGAGCCCAACATGGGCCTCAAACCCGTGAACATGAGATCATGACCTGAGCTGAAGTTGGACACTCAACCGACTGAGCCTCCCAGGTGCCCCTAAGCTCCCCTTATAAATGCTCCTTGGTAAATAATACCCATCATCAGAGGACACTAGTAGTAGAATTATTTTATGGTTTTTTTTCAAGTATTCTGTGTTTCATGGATTTTTTTTTTCTTTTTGAAGAACTGATCTTTAAGATCAGAGTTGCATTCAGATGGGCTTTATTTATTCTTTAAATGAAAGAGGCTGACACGTTAGACACAAAAGGTCACTTATTCACTGATTCCATTTATATAAAATATCCCAAATAGGAAAATCCATAGAGACGCAAGACAGGTTGGTAGTGGTCTGGGAGTGACTGCTCACGGGTCAGAGTTTCCTTTTGGGGTGATGACAGTGTTCTGGAACTAGACAGAGGTGGGGGTTGCACAACATAGTGAACGTACTAAATGCCGATGAATTGTGTGTTTTAAAATGGTTCATTTTATACATAAATTTCACCTGAATAAAGGACAGATAGGGTACTACATACAAAAGGCATCTGGGCACATGAGGCATGTTAAACTGTTCCCCGTCCCCCCATCTTTTCCACCTGTAGTAAACAATTCCATCACTAGAGCACAGGCCGGAAAAGCTTGGGCTGTGTGCAGTGTCCAGGCAGACAGATCTCAGAGAGGGAGCCCAGTCCCCTCTCTAGAGGTGCGTGTGGAGTTGCGCACGGAGCCTCAGAACCACAAGCTTACCTTACCATTTCTTAAGCATGCTATTGATTAGTTATGTGTTTGCCTGTGTTATTAATAATGTATTCCTTAAAAAATCTATGTGCATTATAGTCTTTGATCTTGTCATGACATTTCAAAGCCGAAGATTCCATTTTCTTTTTTCTGTTTTTTTTTTAATTTTCAAAGGGTAGAATGGAAATAATTTTAAAACTTTTCAAACTTGCCTTTCTAGTGGAGAACTTCCTGCTGACCTCCCTCCATGTTAATGAGGTTTGTATGTACGTGCACATGTGTGGTGTATATACGTGCGTATATACATGTACACAGACACATGCAAACACGTGTAGGTACATACACACATACTTTGAGGAGAAAACAGTACACCAGTTGCTTCAAGCTTACTGTATTCTAGAGGTGAGGAATATTTGAATACAAGACTGACGCATCTTGTAGATTAAAACAGAAATTAAAGACTTCAGACTAAGGCCCCATCAAAAGCTCTCTTTTCACTGTTCTTTTATTGTTTATTGACTTCAAAAAGACTTTTTAGTTTAAACTGACTTTAATGTCTCTCGAATGCTCTTTTGTAAAGTGACTTTGAAAACTCGGGGATGATGTCTTCATTAAGTGGAGAAAAATCTTGGGGAAAACTATAACTGTAACTTGCCTTTCATTAGAGTAGAAAGAGATAAAGCTTTGCTTAATTAATGTCTGTTTTCCCTCTGTTCAGAATTCTAAGGGAAAAGGGGGCTAGAATTAGTGCTGATAAAAGCTTGAAACAGACATAGCACTGCAACTTTTTTCTTCCCTACTTAGAGTTCAGAAGAGCACACTTCATGTAACCCCATGAATGTTACTGGAATATTCCAGGTGCCCCGTCTTGTGGATGTATAATGGCTCTAGACCCAGTGACGCCAGTCACCATGGCTCTTGCCACTTTTGCCTTCCTTCATTTTCTTTTCTGTTTGTTTCCAACACCTGTTTAGGACTTGATTTGAGAGGACATAGCTATTCGCATGTTTTCTTTTCTATTAAAGGAGAAAAATCCAGGGGTGCCTGGGTGGCGCAGTCGGTTAAGCGTCCGACTTCAGCCAGGTCACGATCTCACGGTCCGTGAGTTCGAGCCCCGCGTCGGGCTCTGGGCTGATGGCTCAGAGCCTGGAGCCTGTTTCCGATTCTGTGTCTCCCTCTCTCTCTGCCCCTCCCCCGTTCATGCTCTGTCTCTCTCTGTCTCAAAAATAAATAAAACGTTAAAAAAAAAAAAAAAGAGAAGAAAAAAAAAAGAAGAAAAATCCATTCTCTCCCTGCTGCCTTCTAAGCCACCGTTCGGATTCGATCTCTTCACAAAGTCTTTCCTGATTGCCTCAGCCTCTGCGTACCGAATGATTCCTTTTTGCACCAGATCTTTACTTTTCTGTGGCTTTCTACCTGTTCCCTGTCTCACTTCTTCTCTCTGCGGAGCAGATTTGCCCCTTAAGGTTAGAAATGCTCTTCTGAGCTGCCTTTTTTTTTTTTTTTTTTAATCTGTGGGGAGCAGAATGCTGGACTCCTGCGACGTCCAAGGCTCCACCTATGCTGGCTGATCCCACTGGTTGCCTTATTCTTTTTTCCTATATTAGTAGTGAAAGGGAGAATTGCTCATAGGAGCACCACCCATCAGAGTTCAAAGTCAGTTTCAGGATCTATCTTTTTGTGTCCACACATGCCAAGGAATGCAGTTCATAGAGGAGTCCTCTCCAGCTGCCTTCTCGGCTCCTGTTAGCAGGGATGCCACCCTTTCTGTGTAGACATCAGCGATCCTAGGGCCTGACAGTCAGAGGAAACAGTATCTTAAAGTGGAAAAAGCACTTGGGCTTTTTGATGGGCTTGGGATGAAACAAGACCTAGGCACAAATCCTGTGTCTTCCACGTACTAGCTCACTGACCCAAGGCAGGTTGCTGAGGCGTCCAAGCCTCAGTGTTCACATCTACAAAGCGGGGATAGTAGTGCTTACCTTGAAGGGTTGTGGATGGATCAAATGAGGTAGTGTGAGGTGTACTTCTAATCCACATTGATCTTAGCAAAACCCCCCAGCCACCTAATTCTGCCTCACAGCAGACCCACTCTGGCTTCTTCTAAGTCACTAACACTTGAAAAGACTTCCCTTTTTACCTGTCTCCCCCCCACAAAGTATATTTAAGAGGGCAGCTTTCAATATCATGATGTCTTATGCCTAATAATCTTGACAGCGTAGCTGTCTTGACTGTGTCTCTCAGTAGATGGACGGGTGGGTAGATTGATTTTGTTTTAACACCTGTGCCATCCGTCTGGCCTGACTCTTTTTCAAATGCTCAAATGCCACCGAGTCCTGGGTTTTTGGAGGCGGACGTAAATACTAAGAGTTTTAAGTGGCATGGAGTCGCTGCGGGTTTGTTATGTAAACCCTCAGGGATATTTATACCCTCTACTGAGAAGGGTAATTGAGCTTCCAAACCACCCACCAAGATTTCTGCCTGTAAAATATTTAAGGACTGGTACTATAAAGCCATTTCCCTTATGCAATTTGTTTTCCATCTAGAAGCAGGAGAATAAGGGGAAATGGCTCAGAGTAACTTATAAAAGCCAAACTCTTAAGCCACTAAATGCATCTCCTCCACAATAGCACCTGGAGAAGGGCTGAAGGCAGACAAAAAGTAAGCAGAAGAGGGACCAGGGTTCAGAAATTGAGATGACAGAGCTCCACAATGAGGTGCGATGATGGCGTCATAAATCATCCCTTCGGTATCAAGCTAGACGTTCCCTGCAAGCAGATCACGGAGTGTGTAGAAGGGATTTTTGATAAAAGGGGCCAAGTTAAAGGATGTGAGAGCCTGAACTTTAAAAAGCAGAGCAGGCTGCCAGGATACCTCTGAGTGGCTCACACACGGTGGGGAAGAGTCCGTGGCTGAGCTTACACGTGGACCGTCGGCCCAGACCTGCAGGGTTGAGCTTTCTCGCCTGCCTTGCAGAAGGGTCTTGAGGCGTGCTTTCCCGGGGAGCCCATCCCCCTAGAGGAGGGTGCTGCAGGAGCCTGGTGAGGTAGTGCCGGGTGACAGATGCTCTAAAACAAGGCTATGTGCACAACCTGGGATTAGAACTGAAGAGATGGGAAGGGAACGCTCAGGGACCGTAACAGGTGTGTACATTTCAGATCGATGTGTTATGAAAGGTAACACTAGCTGCCCACCTGTAGACAGTGGCTCAAACATGGGAAACTTTGCGGGGCGCTGTCTCTTCTGTCTCTCTGCCCCTCCCCTGCTTGCGCTCTGTCTCTATCTCTCTCAAAAATAAATACACATTTAAAAAAATACACACACACACACACACAGGAAACTATATTGGTTTTACATAAGGTCCAAAGTGGCTGTTCTGGAATAATAATAGGTGGCTCCCCCCCCCCCCCCCCCCGGGGGTGGCTTGGGGACCCAGGCTCTTTCCATCTTGTGGTTCTGTTATCCTCCACGTCTGGCTTCCAAGGCTGCACTGGTTGTGTGCATCACACTGGTGGAAGAGGCCGCATGTGGGCCGTCAGGTAGGAGGCATCTGAAGGACCAGGCCTGGGGGTGGCACCCGTCTGTGGAATGTAAGAGGCTAAGAAATATGGTCAAGCCGTGTGCTCAGGAAGAAGAGGAAACAGGTTGGGCAAACAGACAGCAAGTCTTTGCCCTGGTTGTTGTTAGAAGTCACTTTGGATCCTCAGTACTTGTTTTTTTACGCCCAAACTCTTCATGTGGTTGACTCTGGGGATAGCCAGACGTGAATGGAGCATGCTCCCTGCTGTCCACTGTCTTAGCCTCTTGGGGAGGCAAGACCCTATTCTTACCGTCCACCGTGCCAAGTGCCAAGTGCCAAGGTCTGTCTTCAGTAGAAAGGACGATACGTGCTCACCGCCACGGCCTCCCTAGCTACTGGCGGTGGCCGCGGGACACTTCTGGCCAACGAGTCCAAGCAGAAACTCACCCAAGCCTTCTTAGAGACCTTCCATTCTTGGATGGAAAGGCAGGGTGCTGCTGGTGTGTTCCATCTCCCTTTCTTCCTTCGCGCAGTGCAGATTTGATGCTGACAGGCACGGCCTTTACATTCTGTCATAAAGCAACCGACAGGAGGGGAAAGTCACGAGAATGGCAGAGAGAATGGCCGTCACCGTATAGGACCATGGCCTGGAGTCAGCAACTGCGTAACCATCAGGCAAGTGTCCTCGTCCAAGGTCTCCTTTTCCCCTTCCTGTCAATGAACCACTATTAAACAGGGCGAGCGATATGAGTATGGGACACGGGTGTGAGAGAGATTCTGGATAATCCTCAGGGGTGAAAATTCTTTGAGAATTTAAGTCATCCATCACCCCATTTGTCTGCTTGAACATATGCCAAATAATCATTGTGTTTTGCTTCATTTGGGAAACACTCCAGTGCAGTGCTTCTAGGAAGTGACCAGTTTTTACACAGGAAGACTTTCTTTGCTGTTCAGATTTTTCTCAGCCGCTCACTTCTGGTGTGGTGATGTGGGGTATGACCTCAGAACTTTGCATCTTGTGTGAAGTTCCCGAAGTGATATTTGAACTTCTTGGCTTTCTTACTGTTATTGTCCCCTTTCCTCTGTGACTTTGTACTGAGACACATTTATGTTATGAAAATTGCCTCAGGGTATTTAAAAATCTGTATTGGGCCACATTGGTTAGAAGATGAAAATCCATAGGTGCTGGTACCTGAATGTCATTTGACCTGAATTAGACTATGGTTTCTGTCACTCACTTTTTATTTTATTTTTTTTATTATTATTATTTTTTTTTAATTTTTTTCAACGTTTATTTATTTTTGGGACAGAGAGAGACAGAGCATGAACGGGGGAGGGGCAGAGAGAGAGGGAGACACAGAATCGGAAACAGGCTCCAGGCTCTGAGCCATCAGCCCAGAGCCCGACGCGGGGCTCGAACTCACGGACCGCGAGATCGTGACCTGGCTGAAGTCGGACGCTTAACCGACTGCGCCACCCAGGCGCCCCTGTCACTCACTTTTTAAAAAATGTTTATTTATTTTGAGACGGAGAGAGAGAGAGAGAGAAAGAGAGAGAGTGTGAGTATACAGGGGAGGAGCAGAAAGAGAGAGACTCTCAAGCAGGCTCCAAGCTGTCAGTGCGCAGCCCGATGCAGGGCTCGAACCCATGAACTGTGAGATGATGACCTGAGCCGAAATCAAAAGTCTGACCCTTAACTGACTGAACCACCGAGGCACCAGTTTCTGTCACTCTTAACAAAAATAATATTATTAGTAAGAAGACTACCACGACACCACTACTCATGATTTTCCATGCCAAGGAATAGTGCAAACATCATCACTCAGTTGATGTCCGATGTATGAAAATGAACTTGAAGAGCTCTGTACTACATCCATTTGCAATGTTGGGGTTTTTTTTTCCCCTTTTCACCAAAACTCTTCCAGATAACAGTTGTCATCAGTTTTGGATTCTACACATACTTGAAATACTACAGGTATGCTTCTTTAGAAATGTAATGTAATGTAGATGCTCCGAATGATTTAGTAAAGCCATCCCTCTCAGTATTCCAATTGTTAAGATGCCAGTCTCGGCACCCGTTTTTCTTAGGTGCCTGCACTTGCAGAGGTCAAGGGCTGATGAAAATTCAAAGTTAAAAGAAGAAAGAGTAGCACGGTAAAATCGGCTTCTGTATATATTTCAGATTAAAACCCCAACCATATAGAAGCCCCACTGCAAAGGATTGGCTGCATATGACATTCGTATAACCAGCTGCATGAACGATGGAATTAGTCCGCAGGGCCAGGGGGCATGTGGTCGGCCTGATAGCTCATAACCCAAGGCCGTCGTGTCTGCAGTACTGAGCAGTCCTAGGCTATCATTTTCAGGAGGCTTTGTCCGTTTTTAAATAATGGAAAACTTTGGGGCCCTGATAATTGTTTCTTAAGGAAGAGGCTCGGAGTTTGGAATGCGAATGTTTGTTAGTTGAAACTACGTTATCTGTGTGTTCTGTAAAGTGCGCGCGTGCGGCTCGGAACGTATGCCGTCACGTTTTGGTAGATTGAAGACAGTCACACACCATTTTGTTATCAGATGGAGGGTCGGCTGAACACAGCGCACGTGAAGACAGATTACTGGTCTACCTCCTTCCTGGCTAGTCTGTGGTTTAGCGCAGGAAACAGCAGACTGGGGCCTTGGGCCAAACCTGCCCTACTGCCTGCGTAAGGCAGTGTAACCTGTAAGCTAAGAGTTCCTTTTACATTTTTAAATGGATGGAAAAATATTAAAAGAAAAATGATACTTTGTGATAGATGAAAACGGTATGGAGTTTGAATCTGATTGTCCGTAAATAAAGTTTTATTGGGAGACAGGCTTGTTTATTCATTTAGGTCCTGTCCGTGGTTGCTACAGAGTTGTATCGGCAGCGTCGAGTGGTTGCAGCAGATCACGTGTGCTCCACGAAGCTGAAAATACTTACTTTCCAGACAAATTTGCCAGCGCTTAGTTTAGGTGGTCTACTTACCTGTGAGCAGAAGCAATTAAGGAGAGATTTTTGCCCCTTCTCTCCCAGGGTCTTGAGGAAGGGTCAGACTGCGTTCCTGCCCACAGTGCTGGTCTGGATCTCAGGGTATGTTTTGGAATCCTTCCTCTTCAGCAGGCCCCCAGCCCGACTTTGCCTCCACCCCACTCTTTACTCCCAGATCTGTGTAAGTTAAACAGCAAGGTGTTAGCTCAGGGCTGTTGGCAACCAACTAGCAGTTCTCTGCAGGCCAGAAAGAGTCACCTCTAAGATTATCGAGCCATCGTGTGGCACAGCCGACCAAGCCCTTGCAGCAGGCTGCCATTCCACTGTTCTGTAGTTGCAGAATAATTTAGGGATGATGAGGGGAAAGTGGTCTCTCTTTATCTGTTAATTCCTTGGAGGAAGTTCTGTTCAGAATGAATAGTCTTGAAATGTGTAATAAAGTTACCTATCAAGACCACTTTTACAGAGAGATTTAAATGTGATAATAAGAATAAAAGAAAATGAAGTGACATTGAGGGCGTCTTCTTTTATAACAGCTCTTGGTCTTGACTGTTAAGCACACTGTAAAATGACTTTTATACATTTATGGATGGAAATGGTTCTGCTGAAATTTTAAGTGTTAACATTGTTCAAACTTCCATTACTAACACCTCTCGCATTGCTACAAACGGTTTCCTATTTGACATTTTGATCATACTAACCTGGGACATTTTACACCGATGCTTTCATTTCATGTGATAGGAAGGATCTGTCTATTTTGATTTCCGCTCCTTTCTACAGGAAGCCAATACATTACGTCTGCACATCTTACCCCAGTGTGACCTAGAAACTGATCGTCACAGAGGATATGTGGAGAGATATCCTCACAGAGGAGAGATGGAGAAAACTCAAATGTTTTATTTGTCAGACTGGCCTGGGTACAAAAAAAAATATATATGTATATATATATACATATATATATATATATATATAT
>NW_024412421.1:28784724-28808370 GCF_014898765.1 Herpailurus yagouaroundi
TATGTATACATATATATGTATATATATACATATACATATGTATACATATATATATGTATATATATATATGTATACATATGTATACATATATATGTATATATATACATATATATATATTTACATATATATACATATATGTATATATATGGACATATATGTGTGTGTATGTATATACAAACATATGTATACACACATATATATACACATATGTGTGTATGTATATACAAATATATATGTATACACACATATATATACACACATATATACACACACACACATATGTATACACATATATATATATAATTTTTTTCAACCTGGTTCCATCCTTTCCTGATTTTGTTGTTTGTTTTCCTTAAAGCTACTACTGTTCAGACTACAATTCATAACTGCACCTTATTTTTTTTTATAACAGTCCTTTCTGAGCTATAACTCACATACCAGGCAATCACTCATTTAAAGTGTACAACCTAATGGCTTGTAGTATATGCACCGAGGTGCACAGCCATGAACACGATCAATTTTAGGACATTTTTATTACCCCCCAAAAAGAAAGCCTGCACGTCCGAGCTGTCACCTCCCAATATCCCACTCCATCCGCCAGCCTTCGGCCACCACTCATCTACTTTGTGTCTCTATAGACTTGCCTGTCCTGGACGTTTCATATAAACGGGGTCGTGCGACTCGCGGTTCTGGCTGACTGGCTTCTTTCGCTTAGCGTAATGTTTTCAAGGTACTGCACCTTATTTTTCAGTCCTCTGCTTGTGATTTCTTTCTTATAAACACAACATTAAAAAAGAGAATACTTGCGTGCCCAGATGTATTGAACCCGCTGAAGCGTGCGGGATCTCTTGGGCTCCTTGTTGTAGCCACCACACCAAGCGGCAGTACCTCATCCCTGCTAGGCATTCTGCAAGTGCTTACCAAGTACGTAAGTGCAGGGTTGATAAAGCTGATGCTTCCAATCTCCCTCGGCACCCCGGCGGGCATACCACAGGGAAAGGTGGGCTTGTAACAGGATATGTGCGGACCTGCGCTCAGGAAACGCCCAGAAGCTCAGACGTGCGAGGCTGATGCCCTGTCTACTAGGGAATCATGTCTTCATCTTCTCCACTCCCGTACTGAGCGCGGGGACTCCCTCGTACTGTTTCGGGCTCTCCTTGGTCACCCCGCTTGGCTGTGTCAGCTTGTTGCCGGCACCTTTCCTGGGACGGGAGCTTTCGGTAGATGGAGAAAGGTGGTGTTGTGAATATTTTGCTTCTTTCCTCCCAGAGTTTCGCAGAGGAGAGTAAGGTGCCGTTTGGTTACAAACTCGTCCTTTCTAAAGTTTCGGCCTGTTTTTACAAGGCTGACTTTGGATGGGGATAACTCGAGTCCTGCTTTACATCTTGATGAAATGAAAATCCATTTCTCCATGAGGATCGTTTCGCAGTTGGCCAAGAACAGCCCAGGGAAACCTGTCTAGTGTTACAGTTGTTACCAAATCCGGGCAAATCGTGACTGGTGGGGTGGTGGGGGGGTTGGGGGGGGTGGATCGTGAACTCACTGGACAGAATTGGACCATCAGCTTTCATTTTCATTTCAAGACCTGTCCCCCATTATCACAGAGGATGGAAAGTCTTCAAGTGAGAGCTAGCTAATTGCTTCCTTATTTGAAGACCTAAATGAGTTTTAAAGTGAAATGCATATCTCCAAGTGCTAAGTAGCCAACACACAATAGGCAATTGAGATAGCAAAGACTAATTTAGAAAAGGTTGTTCTGTTCTTTTCTCTTTCTTCTCTCTCTTTTTCTCTCCACCTCCTGCCCTCCCCTGTCTTTCTCCCTCCTCCTTTCTTCCTTTCTTTCCCTCCCTTCCTCCTTCAGATCCTTCTTTCTTCTTTTTCTCTCCTTTCATTTAACCGTTATAAATACTACGGGGTTGCGTCCGTAGGCTTTTGCTGGTAATTAAATAAATTATTTATACATTTAACACAATCTTGAATTACTAGCTGATCATCTTAGGCACTCAAAAGTATAAGAGCCCTTGAAAGCAATATCCAAGCATAGATATTCCATAGCACGCCTTACAATCTAAATATTGCTTTTAGTGTAATCGAAGCAGCGAGAGTAGTCACAGCAGTTGATGGACTATTTTTCAAATTGATTTCAAAAATGTATTTAAGGGGATGATCTTCTAGTCTAGATTACCTATTGATTTTTAATATGAAAAGCTCATTATGTAAGCAGTAACTGCATATAAAAACCTAGCAAACCTTTGCATAAATCCTTTAATTGAATTTCCAGAGCCCGTGGTTCTACTTTTTTTTTTTAATTAAATCTATTTCTTTTTTTAAGTGTTACTGTGTAATTTGCATGCTGTGTAGAGGCCCTGTCCCAGATAAAGTGCCATTGATCCTTATTAAACCTCACCTCTGGGCTTGCTTAAAACTAACTGGAAAAATTAAAGTGTTCATGCCGTGGTGCACTTATAGCTTGTGTGATAGGATTATGGAAAAAATAATAAAACTAATTTCCAGGAGAGAATTTATAATGTGAGATTTTATTTTTTTTTCAATTTGATAATTAATAGTGAAATCGTATCATATATATAAATCATATTTCAGCCTATAAACGGAAATGGCAATTAGTAAAGATAATATACACTTGATGTAAAACCATCATGTTACGTGCGGATAATCTTTTGGCACTTTAATTTTTTAATTGTAGAAGGAAAGGATTATGAGTTCAAGTCCGACACATTAAATGGTGGGTTTCCTTTGAAAAATCTGATTTTTTACTATGCGCTATATTAGGAGGATTTTTAATTTTAGTGTGGGGAAATATAAAAGACACCGAGAAAGATACTCTGGTTATGTTTGTGCTAAAATGTATGTATTAGAATTACCAGGGGAAAGAAAAATATAAAGGCTGCAATAGGTTTTTCTATTTTTTAATACCTAACATTTGTTATTTTAAAAGCAATAAAATCCCCTAAAGAAATATTCATAATCAATAAGAACACAAAATATGGAATATATTAACTGAGTTATAAAAATGTTTGTAGTATAGCACAAAATGAAAAACACAGCAAGTTATGTACGGTTTAAAGTGTAATCAATTTTGAGGTTGTATACAAGGATATAAATGATAAACACAAGTAGTAGCATTTTTAGTAAAGGCTGTTACAAAATACTGTATTTATGGCCTATTCCATTCTTTTTATAGCTCATTAATGTAGAAAACAAACACAGTGTATCCATCTTCTCCGACAGCTTAAAATTCCCTTAAATGATATTTTTAAATGGAAATACTGAGCTCATTTGATCTGTTTCTTCTTTGCACGTGTTAGTTTGAACAGGCGTGTTTACCAGGGTTCCTTTGCAGACTCTGGAAGAAACGCGCTGACAGTGACGCGCTGCCCTCCCTGCACAAAACAGGGCTGAGTTGAACACCTTTATGAACAGGTTCGCTATTATTCCTGTCCCCTCAGAGGGCTCCATGCCCACTCCCCAGGTCCCACCCCACCCCAAGAAGTACCTTCACACCTTTGGAAGCTGCATTAATTCTTCCGGGCCACAAGGGGGCTGTTGAGTTGCTGGTTCACTGCACTCGCTGGCAGGAGAGAGTTTTAATGCTGGTTCCAAAGGTGCTTAATTTCCTGTGGTACCTATGAATATGCATGTGGTGTGTGCTCAGCAATCTACCGGTTCAAACTAGGCAGCTGGTTCTGATGGTGAGGTATATGTCTGTCTCTTTCTCTTCATCTCTCTCTCTCTCCATCTCTCTCTGTCTCTCCCTTTCCCTCGGACAAGTCTTTTCTGAGTAAGCTGAATCTGTAACGTGATTTCAGTAGTTTATTTTCAGTATTTAATTTGATTTTGATGTTTCTGTCATGGCCTCTTTCTTCTCCTTTCCTTTTTGTCATTCTGTAGAAGTTATTACCCTGTTATGGTCGTTGGAGCATAGTTCCATGGCTTATAGGAGCCACATACTGGGATATCCAGCCTTCGTAAAGCATAAGTAGGATTTAACAATGCTTTATTTGTTTCCAGTAAGGTAGGAGTATTTGGAAAAGAAAAAGGAAAGAAAAATCTTGGTAAGAAGGGCAACATACTTGAATTGTTTTCTTTCTTGCTGTTTGAATTAACATACAGTTTATTGCTAGATAGTTCCATCCATCTATCCATCTATCACCATCCATCCACCATCCACCCGTCATCTATCCATTCAACTATCCATCTGCCATCTATCCATCCATCCATCCATCACCATCCATCTATCCATCCATCCATCCATCCATCCATCCATCTATCCATCCATCCAACCATCTATCCATCCATCCAACCATCCACCCACCCACCCACCATCCACCCAGTATGTATTGAGTGCCTGCTATGTGTCAGGCACTACTTTAGACATTAGGAATATGAATTTAAATTTGGAATCTTGTTATCTAGTGGGGAAGACAAAGACATATGCAAATAAATTTAACAAAGAGAAACAGAGACCCAACTCAACCTTGGGCAATAACATTCATTTTAATGTTGAGAACTTTTTTTTTTTTTTTAAATTCATAGCTCTTGTTTATTTGGACTTTATAATTTTTTTGTTTTTGTTTATTGCTTATTGTTTTGTTAATATTTTTATTTTTGAGAGAGAGAGGCAGAGTGTGAGTGGGGGAGGGGCAGAGAGCGAGCAGAAGACACAGAATCTGAAGCAGGTTCCGGACTCCGAGCTGTCAGCACAGAGCCTCACGTGGGTCTCAAACTCACGAACTGCAAGATCATGACCTGAGCCGAAGTCGGATGCTTAGCTGACTGAGCCATTCAGGCACCGCTGGACTTTATAATTTATAAAGCTAACATTACTATAAAGAAATATGTCTTTGTGGCATGACTATATAAAAGAAGGTACTTGACCTAGTAAAAATGAAGATGATGTATTCTTTTCCCTAGAATAGATTGGTATTGGTGTGGTTGCCTCTGGAGAATCGCATAGCCATTGTTATAGGGGGGTCAACACAGAGGATCATCTGTGGAATGTGGGCAGTCATCTGCAAGTTGAGGATAGGGGCCAGGGCACCAAATGAAGCGGTGTAAGTATTTGGCCTGTGAACCTGGCCAGTGGCCACAGTCAGGAGTCAGAGTTCCACATGAGGAGTGAAAGCCAAGCTGAGCTAGGAAAAGCCCAACCGGCACAAATTAGAGGCCTCCAATAATGTTGACCCAGTAAGGCCCCCATCACTGCCACTTCCCAAAGACAGTACAGTCAATGGCAAAGAAAATGGGGACACAAGAGAGCTGAGAGGACTTTGGAGTCAAGAAGTAGGCTTGCAACAGCCATATCTTCTCTGAGGCAATGGATGGATTTCGTGATTGGGCCACATCTTATAGAGTATCAGAATAGTAACCTTCTGAAGCTTCTTTGTCCAATATGATAGCGCCTAGCCACATCTGGCTATTTAAGTTCAAATTAATTAATTAAAATAAAAAAAATTCAGTTGCTCAGTTGCACTAGCCACATTTCAAATGCTCAGTAGTCACATGTGGTCGGTGGCCACCATATTGAGTAGTGCTGATATGGAACATTTCTATCATGGCAGAGTGCTCTGTTGGACAGCGCTGCTCTCCAGCAGAAGTCTCCAAAGTGTGAAGGATGACTCACTAGGATTCCAAAAGAAAACATGACAATTCTGTTTTATTTTATTCTTCTATGTATTATTGAATATCTCCATGCTTTTATCCGGTGGCCGGTACTACTGTTTTAAGAGCTTTATATAGATTTACGCATATCATCCTTTTCAGTATCCTATGAAGTAGTACTGCCATTCATATTTTACAGATAAGGACACAGGTGCACTGAGAAAGGAGGTGGCAGAATTCGGATTCCATCTCAGGTGATCTAGCTCCTGATCCCTCCTTTTTGTTTTTTTAAATGTTTGCTTATTTTTGAGAGAGAGAGCGAGCATGCAGGGGAGGGGCAGAGAGAGAGAGGGAGATATAGAATCCAAAGCAGGCTCCAGGATCTGAGCTGTCAGCATAGAGCCCAATGTGCGGCTCGAACCCAGGAGCCATGAGATCATGACGTGAGTCGAAGTTGGACGCTTAACGACTGAGCCACCCAGGTACCCCTCCTGATCCCTCCTCTTAACTGCCGCATGACATTGGCTCTCAAGAAGCATTGATGTTTACACATATTACCTAGATATGTTGACGTGCGTGCCCTCCTCAGTCCTTGGATAGTCGGGAGCCGGATGTAAGGTGTTTTGAAGTGAGGCTGGATATTTCCCTTGGTCATGGCGCAGCCTCTACTCCTTGTGGGCTTTCAGCATTGGAAACTGAATTGTGGTTTCCCCACGCGTGCTCAATTACGTGGATTCAGACACTAGATTATCTGGTTTGAACTAAAGCATCCGTCACAAAATGTGCCCAAAAGCCTTAAAAAGATTTCTGCAGAGAGACCCGTGTTTGAACATAATACTTAGAATGTGAGTGCAAGCAGTAAAAACTGACATCATTGCCAGTTCACCTCCTCCTCCTGTGAAGCCTTCATCTGTTACAAGATAAACACAGTGACAATTGGATCAGATCTTAGAAGAAATCACTGAAAAGCCCCAAAATCTAAATTAGCACCAAGAGATGTGCAATTGCACGCACTATTTTTAATGATGAACATAATTCTTCCCCTCTATCCTGCCTTGTGATGATAGCTGACAGAATGATACACGTTTGTAATTTGTAAATAAACCACGCAGACATATATTGAGGAATCTGTCTTGAATTTTTCTAACTGGTCAAGGTGCACAGTCTAAGCAGTCTGGAGCCTTTGAGGTTTGAAACAGAATCTCTTGCCTCTGCCTGTCTTGGTTTTCACCGTTCATGTGGGTCCTGCTCTGTTTGTCCTCTGCCTGTTAGAAGAACATTCTTTCAGTAAAGTTGAAAATCATGAAACGAATGGTATTTTGTAAGTGGGGGGGAAAAAGTCATTGAGTGAAATGAACAGTCATGGCTCAGAGACTGAACTTTGGATGGGAACTTTGCATTAACTGTAGGAGAGCTTTCCCCATCATCCACCTCTTAATTTGAAGGTATTCAAGCCTTTTTCAAATATATTCTCGTGCCAGTGCATAACTGCACTGAGCCCAGTTGACAGAAGCCTGGAAAATTGCAAAGATAGAGGTTTTCCCCTGCATTCTGGAAATATTCTCCAGAACTTTTTCAAGCACGCTGAACCTTTTGCTCAGGGCAGGGGAAGAGAGAGAGAGAGAGAGAGAGAGAGAGAGTGTGTGTGTGTGTGTGTGTGTGTGTGTGTGTGTGTGTGCGCGCGCGCGTGCTTGCCTATGTGTGTTGTGAAGGTGACAGGAGAGCCGTATTTGTGAAAAACCGTACAGAAATAATGTATCTACGAGCTGTTCCTGTTCGTCTTTCTGGTGCTGGCGCTTTAAACTGTATAATTTCATGCCAAAAGGGAGCCCTTGCTCGCTCCGAGATTGCTTAACTCTTTCCGTATCCCTGGTTAACGCTGACCTACCCAGCGTGTACGTTGCTGACATGCTTTGTCTTCATATGCTTTTTGAGAGCTTTCAAAACAAATCTATGTCTAAAGAGTAACTTAGAACCGGCTTGTTCCTGCAGCGCCTGCTCCGAGCAGTGGGTAGATAGGACACAGCTATTTGGATAGAAAGCTGGAGCAGATGGCGCCATGTTTTTTAACACCATAATTCCGTAATCCCTGTTAGTGAGATGGAGGTGAAAGAGGGCACTTGGTGTCTCCAATGTCGAATAGCTCCACATTTTTTTGTTTAAATAACCCACGTTTATTGAATGCTTACTGGGCCCTGTGCTACGTGCTGATACATGTGATTTCTCATCTCCTGACCATCCTGTGAAGTGGCTGCTATTATTAGGCTCGCTTCTAACTGTGAAGAGACTGAGGCTCAGCGAGGTTAAGGAATCGGTTCGGTGTCGCACCGCCGGTCAGTGACAGAGCACGTATGAGCACCACCAGCGCTTATCAGCCCCAAGACTGTTCCCAGGACCACGTGGTAGGAGTCCCCAGTATGACGAAGAACATGGGTGTCATTTTTCTGGTGAGGGAGCCTGTCTTATTCATCTGTTTGCCTGTACTCAGCTCGAGTGCCAGGCCCACGGGAGACACATGGCACACTCTGTTGGGAGAAAGGCCTGAGGAAGAAAGGGCCGCTCATACATGTTCCCAGGAGTGGGCTGGAGGTGAGCATCCCGGTCTGTAGACCTGCAGTTCTACGTGTTGGGGCTCCGCTTAGGAGAGGGTGAACCATTCTGCTCGGAACCTCGGAAGGAGCCCGCGAATATGAGGGGCGCTGACGCTTACTGTTGGTCAGCGTCAAGGTCGTGCCAAGGACGAAATTAACACACAGCCAAGATGGGGGTGCCTCTGCCAACGTCAGTGAATGTTTCGTTCCTTCCTCTTAGTCTACCATTTCCAGGCGCTCACATGCAAAAGCCACTTGTACGTTTCTGATTCGGCGTCAAAGTCGTATGAAAAACGCTCCGTGTTTATGCACGTCCCCTTCTGTGGGAGAGACCAGCCAACCCCCAGGAAGTGAGTCTCAGCTTTGAGGGTGAGTCCTGTATCTGCAAAGCAGACTCTGACACAGGAGACTTTTAAAACGCTTTCCTTTTTACCCCCATCTGGGTAGATTTTTTTTTTTTTCCAGTAGTTTCTTAATGGTCTTTAGTGAAGGAAGTAAGTGGCACTGATCAGTGAAGGTGGACAGTAAGATTTATAATGTATTTGTGCTAGCTGATTGCCAACAGAACCGGCCTTTCCCAGCGGTGCTGTACGAAGACTCGGAAAATCAATAGGGATTAACCTCTGACCTCCTTCACATACTTATACTGTGGGCTGCATCGCTTACCAATATTTCATCTGTTTCACTTAGATGCTGTTACTTACTCAATAATGTGTGGCCGGTCTCACAAGATAACTAATTAATTTTTTAAAATGCAGCATCACTTGTAACTGTGATAAAATATCACACCTTTGGAAATCAAGGCCCTTTTGGTTTATTTATTAAACCCACATTAATTAGTCTTAATTAAACAACAACAACAACAACAACAGCAACAACAACAAAAGAACGGGGAAGCGAGAGAGCTGAAACTGGAGGGTTTTGCTTGGCTCACAAAACCCCCCTGTGGTTAACAGTGGGGGGGGGATCCCCTGTGGCTCTAACATAGCAGGTGTCCCTAGAATATGGGCCCCCTTCAGGAAAATTGCTACTCTTACAACTTTTAGACATATACGTGATATATATATGTCTAATATATATGCTACTCTTATCTTTTGGCCCTATATATAATGTATGTATGTACACTATATATATACTTTTTTTCTATGAAAGGTACATTTGCAGATAGATAGATAGATAACTAAGCAAGCTGCCTTGCAGTGAAATGAACCCAATGTATACTTTTTATCAGGAATCAAAATTACCTTTAATTCTATTTGCAAATGTATGCAGAAGTTGGTGTGAACATATGTTTTTATGAGCGGCTCTTAATTATGACTACACAGGATGAAAAAGGAACAAATGTGTAGTAATACACTTTTTTTTTTTTACCTTTCCCTTTAAGCTTTGACATACAATAAAGTGCTTTGCATTTGTCTTAAAAATTGAAATTGTTGTAGATTTCCTTCAGCCAAGACCCTTTTGTTTGCATTTTTTTTTTTTTTTTGCAACTATACGTATTCCCCAGAGTTTACTTACAGTTTGCTATTGATCTCGCAGCTGGTATTTGAATTGGTCGATGTACTCTGTAACTTGTTTAAGATACCCTACCTGAGCTATTAGTTTAAATAATGTATTCATAAATTGATTAATCATTACAGTAAGACTTATTAGCTGCATTTATATCTGTGTGTTATCCACAATTGACTTGTACTCTAATAATCACGCATACTTAAGCAGCAGTTGGGTTTCACACCACAGTTTAATAATTATCAAGGTGGAAAACAATAGTATTTGTGTGTCGAAGTGGGGGCAGGGCTTCAAAGGTTGGGCTCTCTCCGCAGATTGCCACTTTTACCTTCCTTAGGATAAACACACAGTTCTTAGGAAGAAGTCCTTAGGAAGTGGGCCAAATCCCGTCCGCCTCAAAGAAATGATCCAGTTTGCCGAAGCCGGCCTGGTGTCAAGGTTCTGGAAGACGGAGGAGGGCCGAGGGTGGCGCGTTTGAAGGGGTAACGCCTTTGTCTCCGCCCCTCCAACAGCCACCTGCTGGGGGCGGTCTTGCCGCTGGCTCTTCGGGGGCCCACAGAGCTGGCCACGCCACAGGGCTCTTGTGCCAGCGAGACACCCACGCCCTGCGCTGCCCTCCAGGGAGGCTGACAGACCCCAGCCCAGGCGCGCCACGTAGCGGCGGAGCTGGGCGGCCTCGGACCCGTGTGTGCCCCGCGGCGCTCGCTGGGCCGGTTGTGTGCAGACTTCATGCGGGCTCCCAAGCCCACGGGAAACAAGCCAGCCGAATACAGGGTTTAGGGCTACGTGCGCTTTTTAAAAACATACGTTTGGGGCGCCTGGGTGGCTCAGTGGGTTAAGCGTCCGAGTTCAGCTCAGGTCACGATCTCGCGGTCCGTGAGTTCCAGCCCCGCGTCGGGCTCTGGGCTGATGGCTCAGAGCCTGGAGCCTGCTTCGGATTCTGTGCCTCCCTCTCTCTCTGCCCCTCCCCCATTCATGCTCTGTCTCTGTCTCAAAAATAAATAAAACCTTAAAAAAAATTAAAAAAAAATAAAAACATACGTTTTCCTCTTTCAGAGCAGTGTCGGGCTCACCGCACACTTGAGTGGAGGGTGCAGAGTTCCCGCACACCCCTTGTCCCCACGCGGGCACAGCCCCCAGCTGCACTCCGCAGTCAGGCTGCGTTTCTGTTCAACGCCATCTCTTGGGCGGCGGATGGCACATTACGGCTTTGCGCCGGGGCCTGCCCAACCGGGCCATTCCCGACTCCTTGGGCAGCCGGGCTGAGGGTCTCTCTCCGGGCGTGGGATTCCGGTAGGCTCTTGCCGCTTCGTCCTCCCTGGAAGCCGAGCCCCCTTGCTTCCTCCCGTTTGGCCGGAAAGCCGTTTTGCCTCACCGCGTGGTTTTTCGACTTCGTAAACCCCCCTTCCGAGCATCATTCAGCAACCCGCTCAATTAATATATGCGGCGTTCCTTCGCTCGTGGTGAGGGGGGCCTGTCTGGTGGCGGGCGTTTGTTCAGCCATGTGGCGAGAGCGCCGCGCCCCGCGTGCAGGACGCGTGCCCACCAGCGAGCGCTTGTGCTGGCGGTGCCGGGCAGCGCCTCCCCCAAGGAGCGGAGGCGCTCTTCCGAGGGCCCCTCTGCCCAGCACGGGGCCTCGGACACCGCCGGGAGCAAAGCTGCTTTGTGCCGCAGCCCCTCGCCACTCTGATTTTGCCAGCCTGATTCAGGATGTCAGCGTGGATCACTTTTCTACAAAGGCAGGAGGGGCCGGCCGGGAAGCTTCGGCAGATAAATTATTTACGGCGTTTAATTATCATCGTACAGATTTATTAAACTTCTTGGTTACCTAGGAGCCCACGGAGCTGCCGTAAAGAGCTGGCTAAACTTTGAACAATAGACGCGTTATTGGAAAACGGAATCCCTCTGTGACGCGCCGCTGCCGTGTACCTCTCACGCCTGCGTGGGGGTGGGGGGTACGCGATGGCGGGCGGCCGGGGGGTTCACACCCGGCTCTCGGGGAGGGGAGTGGGCTGCGATTTTCAGCGTTTGCTGATTACCGCAGTGTAAATGCGCCACGGCCAATGGGAAGTTACGAAACGTGGAAGTGCACACTCCCGCGTCTTTGTAGATACTCTCCGTGTGCTTATTTCCACTCTGCGGGCACAATAGACACAGCCTCAAGACCATGGTTAGCAGCTAAGCATGCTAGAATCACACAGAAGTGTTGAGCTTTGGGTATTTCTTACCTTTGATTTTGTTTGTTTTTGTTTTTTACAGAGCTTATTTAATCATGAGTTTATGTAAGTTAATGTTTAACAATGGGCGGGTCCGACATCCAGTTCATAAAATGCCTGGAGATTTAGCGCTTGGCTCTCAGGAGTCGATCAGACCCGGCTGCCGCACACCACCGTGTGTTTGAGTGGCTGCCAGTTTTAAATTGCAGTCTCGGGTTCGGATGAAGTTCATGATCTATTCGTAATTCAGGCTCATTCCTAGCAGGGTATCCCTGCACCATTTTCCGCTGGGGTGTGACGAGCCGGTTGGTATGCTGCTAAGTGTCCTCGACAGCAAGCAGACACATGTACCCTGACTGGTACATCCCAGACGATTCTGTTGTACTGCTATTAAGGACAACAGTATTTTGCCAGAAGCTATAACGAGATGATTCCGTAACAACAGCATGGTGACACCAGACTATGTTTTGCAATTTTCTTTAATATTTATGCTGGATAAATAATTTATCTCTTTTTTCAGGTGTTTTTTTTTTTTTTTTTTTTTTTTTTTTTTATCTCGAACATGTTGATATAGACAGGTGCTAGGTTTTCCCTGAATGACTACAGCAAGGATGTGGTTATTTTCTCCCCCCTGAAAAACAGATGTGTCAGCAGAGTTGAGCCTCTGGGAATTGTTTCCACAACTCCGCATCCCGTCTACTAATATGAACTAATGAGATCTATTAAGGACCGGCCCACACGTTTCAAGGGAGTCACTTATTAATGTGACATCTTTGCATGGCATTATAACATCAGGACCGCCACTCACCGAGGTATTGGGACGCTCAAAGTCATGGCTCACCTGCTAGCTCTTTGAGATTTAAATGGAGAAGCTCGAGATAGCGTAGGCATTTTCTCAACCTCAGCACCGTTCAGTGCTGGATCGTTCATTGTGTAGGGTTCTCTTCTGTGCATTGGAGGACGTTTAGCAGTAGCCCGGGCCTCTATCCACTAGATCCTAGTAGCAACCCCTTTTTCCAAGTGGGAAGAATCACAAATGTCCCCAGATGTTGCCAGATGCCCTCTGGGGGCGGGACAAAACGTGTGTTCTAGAGCCCCAGTTCCTAAGCATTTGTAGTGTACAGGAAAGGACAAATAGAGATTGTCTCATTGTATTGAATCCTCTGTCCCTCTCTGGCTTCCAGGAACCTCCAGCCCCCCAAACACTAGAACTAGGGATATCGTAACCTTATGTGACCAAATCAACTTCTGCCCTGGGGATCTAGGCAGAGGGATCTAGGATCCCAACCTGGGGAGGGAGAAGAGCAGTGTGTCTACCCAGGGGGGACTAGCCCACACCCTCCAGGCTCCAGCACAAATGCAGACACTCTCAGAAGCTGCCCCTGCAGAGTGGGTGGAACGGGCTGGGGGGGGGGGGCTTTCTTTTCCAGACTGCTGCTCCCCGAGGCCACAGAGTGCTGTCCGGGCTCTGGACTAGGCAGCTGTCTCCCTGGGGCCTGGGGAGTGTAGAGCCTCCCACTGCCCTCCGCTGGGGAGGGAGGGGTATGGGAAGTGAGTCTATTCAGAGGGTGCTTCTCATCCTGATGAACTGAGTTTGACACAGGCTTAGCAGTTAGTGCAGAATGAATTTCAGGATGGCTCCGTGGATTCTCCAAGCTCTCTCTCAGGGGCAGATCAAGTTGTGACAGCTCACCTCTGTGGCACCCTTTGTATCCTAGTCCAGGATATGAAGGCGCCCCTGGAATTGCACCATGTTTAACCTTCACAGTGGTACACCCCAGCCATTTTTTCCACCCCAAGAGGGCTGAGACTGACCTGTTCCTGGTTTTTCCTCTGCAGACATAGGGCTTTCTGGTTTTCCAGTGGAGTCTCCCAGCATGACATCTGAACACGATGGGATCCTTTCTTTGCTGGCCCTGCCTTGAACCTGGGTCCTCGGGTAGCTGATCCGAGAGCATTTAGAGCTGCTGTTGGGGGTGAGGTGGGAATTCTGTGCTCATCTGTGCTCATCTGGCCTCATCTGAGACAGTGGGTGCAGTGGAAGGAGGCAAGCTGTGAGTCAGGCAAACCTGGAATGTTCTTTGTGGGTTACTTAGGGACTGTGTGACCCTCGGGAAATTGATTTCACCTTTATTTATTTATTTATTTGTTTATTTAATTTAATTAATTAATTAATTAATTAATTTAGAAGTGGGGGGAGGGCAGAGAGAGAATCCCAAGCAGGCTCTGCGCTGACAGCACAGAACCCGATGGGGGGCTCAAACTCACCAACCTTGAGATCATGACTTTAGCGGAAATCAAGAGTCCGTCACTTAACCGAGTACCCAGATATCCCAATTTTTTCACGTTTTAGAGTCTTAGTTTCATCATCTGTTAAATGGACATGATGATGTCTCTGTTCCAGAGTAGCTGGTGATTAGATTAAATAATGACCATCCACACCTGTCTCAGGTGTGGTCCAGAGAAGGCCTTGAGTCAGCTACCCCCACTGTCGGTGGTTAGTCTTACTGCCATTTGGGCATTCACTCAAATAATGGCACTAGGCTGCCATGGCCCCGTCTGCCAACAGGACATGAAACCTGGTCTCTTCAGAGTGCCTAAGTCCTACCAGGAGCACGCCCTTTCAGAAACAGTCAAGCAGATCGATAGTTGTCTGCTTACCTTTCTGGATGAGACGAGATTTCATGCTTGTTACTGGCCGATCAATAGTGAAAAGCACATTCTGTTAAGTTTTCCTAGGAGTCATTAATCTGCCCCAGCCTCAGTCTCCCTATCTGCAAATTGAGTCTAACCAGGGTGATTTTGAAGCTAAGCCAGGTGAGGCTGGCAGTCAGACACCGTGGCTGGCTGCTGGACGAGAGCACGGGTTTTCCCCAGACCCCCGGGTCTTGGAGTGATGCACTGACATGCCGAGGGGGTTTTCTCTCTTCAACTGGCCAGGTATCCAAGCTGAAGCTCTCACTCTGTGAACCTCATAACACACATTTCAGGGTCTACAAAATGCCACCTGAGAGAAGGCAGCAGGGAGGTTTCTAAGCTCTTCTTTTCTTCTCACTGCTTCTCCGGTGACAAAGTTTCACTCCTCCCTTGGAAGAAATCTTCAAGTATGCGCATGCATGCACCTGTGTAACATGGGTGTTACATGTTTGGATATCTAAACTGAATTTTGGCAGTACTAATATTTCTAGAAAGTTCTAACTCTTCATGAGCTCGTAGCCCTGCTCTTCAGGGTACAAGAGTCAGATGGAAATGACCCTGGGCTGAGCACCCAAACTGGGGCTGGTAAGGATGGGAAGGTACCACTCTGGGGTCTTTGCGATGACTGAAAAGGAGTTTGGAAATCCTCCGAACAGGTTGTCTGCCATCTGAGACCATGGTTCTGGCTGGAGCACTTGTCACTAAAGCTGCTGATAACCAAAGGGTGTATTGTTGGTGTGGGTAGCAGTTGTTGGAGGAGGAGGAGGGGGCTGACAGATAGTCTGATGATTTTAATGTTTATATTCCGCTGGGGTAAGCTCTAACAAAGACCCATCATTTCCCAGATAACCAATTCTTTTAAAAGAACATCTGTTGAAACTGGCAATTTACATTCTTCTTAAAATACGGAGCGACATAATTAACCCTCTGGGGAGACTAATATTAGTTTATTAGAGACAATTTCTAGTTCTGTTTATTTTTACACTAAACGATTTGTTCAGATTGGAAAAAAAATTTTTTTCTTGGTTGTGGTGTTAGTTTGCTTTTATTTTGGGTTGACTTTTCCTTATCAAGGACACAGAAAGTAAATAGCTAGGTGATAATATATGGTCACGATGATCATTGTCCGTGACCAAATAGAAGCATGCTGAAAGTACTTGATAGTGTGTGACATGTTAATAACTTGGCATTATACTAACGCTCAGGTCTAATTAGTCTATTTTAAAGTGACCTGGCCTGTTATTAACATGCCCGTATTTGTGTGGTATCCTTTGTCATCGCATTGGGCTCCCTTGGCACTCGGAATTGGTGGAATTGTCATCTGCTTGTGGCTGTCATGCCTGTGAATCGATTTGCACTCTCCACAAGAAGATCCCAAACCCTCGGTTGTTTCCAACATTGGACTAATTTCAGACTACTTCTTGTTGCGGGCAGAAGAGAGACAAGACAGGGCCTTTTGACATTGTGTAGAGGTCAGATGCAACGCCGGTCCCTCTTATTGTTCAGATGCCCTTGAATTGGAAAGCACCCACCGGAACATCCAACCATTTTGCCCTCAGTTTCGTATCCTGCAGCAAACTAAGTTGGTTCCCGTTTTCCACATGACGAGTCCTCAAATACGGGGATTCCCTTACCAAGTAACCTTCTACTTAGAAGCGCTCAGTTACGCCACGAATTCATTGGCTCAGAACCTTCCCCCATTACAGTTTGCCCTACTGCGAAGCGGCACTCATTATAGAAGCTCATAAAGGAAAAGTACGGTGAGCTCGTGCAAGAGAGTCATTGGCTCACAAACCCTCTACCTGGCCCCGGGCACCCGCTGCAGCCTCCTTTCCTTCCCCTGCCATGCACTGGCCAACTTGGTGCGTTGGCCAAACTGAGCTGAACTCCCCAGGCTGAATCATTGGTGCTAGCTGCGCCCTCACCACCGTCTCACCCTCCCTGTCTGTTGGCAGTCTCCTGTTCGTCCTTCAGAACCCAGTTATTGGCATCATATCTCCCCTGAAGCCTTCCCAGATCTTTACTCACCTAGACAGCTGGTCATCCCCTTCCTGGTGCTGCCCTGACACTGTGCGTGCATCCCTGCCATGATTGTCCAGTCGCAAAGTCATCTTCCCATTGCATGACTTCCTCCTTGCAGAATGGATTGTACTTTATTCCATTTCTAGCCCTGGCAAGGCTGGCACCTACCAGATGATCAGCGAATAGTAGCCGAATTTATTTATTTATCTATTTATTTATTTATTTATTTATTTATTATTTTTTAACAGTAGTTGAATTTAATTCTGTCCCTTCCCTCGTGTCAGTGATTGGTGTTTAAGATGTAATTGTGCTCGGTGCCTTGTTTTCAATGAAGTATAAAAGGGTGCATTGCATGTGTGTGGGAGTGATTACAAAATCCAATCAAACTTGGAATCGCTGACTCACACCTGGAGTTTCTTTATCTGCAAGCTGGAAGACGAGGGCTGAATTTGAAACCCCAGGAGAAAATGTCAGCATATGAGGCTATTTTGAATAAGTCCAGAATAGTTATGTAAGGGGGGAGGGCGGAGCACCAGATGCCTCTGGACACGTAAGAGCTACCCCCCAGCCACTGGGCTTCCTTTCCATCTTTCACTGAGATGCTGCAGCCCATAGTGCTGCTGGTTAACACCCTCATCTGGCTTTCTCTCTGTGACTGGACCGCCCTGAGCCTGGCAGGTGATACTTCCCTAAAGCACACATAGTGGGAAGGCTTGAGCCCAAGGCCAGAAGAAATGGGGAGAGACACCCGTGATCAGGCAGTCAGGAAGGAAACATATCTTCTGAAGGTGTGTGTGCATGTGTGTGTCTTCACGTTGAGTCACTTATTTCTTGTTTCTTTTTTATTCACTAGCTATTGGGCAAATTGACCCATGACATGGTCCACTGGAGGGACCACCCCAGTGACTCTTTGGCCATTATGTCCATTCATATAATCCCTAGCCTCATGTTAATCATTATATATAAAACCCACCTCAAGTGTGTTGGAATCAAATATATTCAACACCCAGTCCATGTTGGGTTGATTTAGTATAATGTAAGAGTGCTTTGCTGACATCTGGAATCATGACAGTGAGCAAGAGATGGGCTGTGACCTTTGACCTCAGGGTCACAGCCCAAGATCTCTTATTAGGAGGTGTTTACAGAATTCACGTTTCCCTTATTACTTCCCAAGTGAGACTGGATTTATATTGAAATTTTGTGTATATATTGGCTTAGGGAAATTTTATTGTGGTGTTTATGTGCCCTGAATAATTTGCAATAACTTACAGAGTTATAATTCAGGAAGTAATTGGTTCTGAGAGAATGTGCATCATCATATCTAAATGTGTTTTTCCTTCGGTCTGTAGCCTTTTGACAAATAGCCAGGAACTTTATCCCTCATATACTGAATACTTGTGCACTGTGAACATGGGAATGGTGAGAACCTGGCATGCACACACTGACGTCCCAAGTCCTGTGCCCGTGACAGACATCACTAATCAATCCAGCTCAGCTTGCTGCTCTGAGTAACCGTTACTAATCACGTGGAGTCAGTGGGAGATACTCTTTATCCACCATCCTAGTGAAGTGAAACTTTGATAAAAGTCTGGTAGTTCTTCCTGCAGGGCACAGAACGGCCTCCTATGCAGCTGGGAATCGTGTTCCCAGTGACGGTTTCCTGTCAGAGCTTGGCCTTCCTCCTGGAAGAAGTCTGAAAATCTTGGAGCCAATTACCTAATGGAATAATATGTGTTTCCCATTTCCATTGTCTGCCCTGGCCTGATACTCATTTTCCACTCATAAGAAAGTGTCCTATGTTAAGAATTTGCATATTGAGACAGGTGGCTAGCATTGCTCTGGTCCACAAGCTTCCCTGAGACAGTAAGGACTCATTGCAAGATCCATGGGGACCGCAAGCTTACCCCATTCATTGGAAGTATAATTTGGTTTACACACACGAAGTTTCAGGAATGTATCTCTTGCATCAAGCTGTGTCCGCTTCTGTGGGTAACTGATGTGTACGTGTCCTGTATTTCCTTTGAGAGCACAGAAGAGCAATTGGGTTAGGTCGTTCTTGCCACAGAGTCAGTTGGCTTATTTGTGAAATATGTTTGGGGTGTTTAAAGAGCGTCATTTGTTGTACAAGTTCTGATTAATGATGTGACGATGGAAACCACATAGTAAGTACAGCCAACACCTATATAGCACCTAGCTCAGTGCTTGTATGTATGTATATAATACATGGTGCTTGTACTGCATGCTTTATATAAATTAACCCCTTGACACGATCCCATCCCCATTTTTGATACGAGAACACCGAGGCACATGGAAGGGAAGTGATGAGGCCAAGAACATACAGCTGAGCTAGTTACCTGACCCTGCAAAGTCTGTGTTCTTAGCCACCACACGTTAAGTGGCCATCCCTAATTTCCTCTCCATTTGTGTATATTAATGGCAACACTTCCTTACCGAGCAGGGCCGGGATTCCAGACTTTTATGGTGATGGAAAGGCAACAAAGTTGGGACCCAGGGGCCCAGGGGAGGTCTGATTCTTGCGTTTTGCATTCTGGGTGGGTTGATAAATAAACGTGGAACAAACACAAAGCGACAAACAAACAGAAGGAAGCAAAGCAGCAACGGGTCACATTTGAGCCTCTTGAGAATTCTTTTGTTGGACAGCAACGCTGCGAAGGCCCTCCTGATGTAAAGTCTTCTGCTTGGACCTCACACGTGTGCTTTGCTTGGAACTACCTTATCTCCTGGGTTTGCCTGGTCGCAGCTTCATGGGCTGTTCATCAGTGGCTTTTCGAGGAAAAGAAACTTAAGGCTTGCCCATAGGTCCTTGAGTCAGCTCTTTGAACTTTTTGTCAATTAGCTCCCCCCTCCCCTCCCCCCACTCATCTTTATGGTATGGCCTTTCCTGTAATTACAGTCAGGATCCTATAGCCGCAGGAAGGCCTGTCAATTGAGTGAGAGGCTGATGTCCATTGCACGGTGACAGCCGATTCCGAGGGTTTTAGGCCTGTCCTTAGAGAGGCTTGTTATTTCCTCCTTAGGTACTTTGCCTTGGCTCAGCTCACCACCATCACGTGGACGGAGGTGTCTTATTCCATGGCCGAGCCCGGGAGGTCAGGCCCCTCGGCCATGACATACTGCAAAGTGGGGATGCTGCATTGATTTGTATTGTTTTTAATTAAAAATCATTTTTTAAATATGCATCTGTGTGCACACAGGAAAAGGTCTGGAAAGATGTGCTGCACGCTGCTGAGCAGGCCCTACCCCCAGGGAGTGGGCTCGGGTGGGAAGCCATAGAAAAACGATCATGGTTTACTGTAGACCAGTCTGTGCTTGATTGTGTGTGTGTGTGTGTGTGTGTGTGTGTGTGTGTGTGTGTGTGTGTGTTAATGAACATGGATTAGTTTATGATTTCAAGTTATTATGTCGTTAAAGGATCAACCTCGATAAATATTTCTGGTGATCAGAATTTCCCTAGGAGAGGAAGGGTTAAATGGGATGCCACAGCATCTTCTAAACCCCCACCGGGGTGCCTGAGGCTGACTTATCCATGTGCATTTTGTCTCTCCTCAGTTTTTTGGTCGGTTAGAGCTCACACTGGTTTTGGACTCTTTTCTGCGTGGTGCTCTTCAGCTTCCCTGGCCCCCTGCACCCCCACCCCACTCCCCATCCTGTTCTTCAGATTCCCAGAGTCCCCACGCTCGTTCTGTCCACCCTTCACCCTCCTGACTGCTGGAAACCTGATCTCTCTCCTCAGAAGGTGCGGATACTCTCTCCCGTTCGTCATTTCCCTGTTACTTAAGAGTAAAACAGAAAACACTGCGCTTGTGTAGAGTCATTGTTGGTGTTCTGCCTTTTTTAAATGTTTATATTTGAGACAGAGAGAGAGACAGAGCATGAGTGAGGGAGAGGCAGAGAGACAGGGTGACACAGAATCCGAAGCAGGCTGCAGGCTCTGAGCTGTCAGCACGGAGCCCGACACAGGCCTCGAACTCCCGAGATGTGAGATCATGACCCGAGCCGAAGTCGGACGCTTAACCGACGGAGCCACCCAGGCGCCCCGTGCCTTTTGAAAGCCACATACAAATAAGTGCCGCGTTGGCAAAGCATATGCAGAGGTCACTGAAGATGTCCTGTGGTTTGCAGGGCCTGTCGGAGAGTTCGTATCTATGATGATCTGAAAGTGGCATCAGAGGGAGGAAACACGTCTGCTCGTAGGTGGTTGGCATTCTGTGCGTTGGCTCCACTAACCCAGCCACTCTCCTCACGTGAGAGACGTCTGTGCCGGTCTGGGGCCATTGCCTCTCCACGGGCGTGTTGTGGCAAGTGGGTTTGTCCATCCCGCTCCCTCTCGGGTACGTGGATGTTAAAGGCGGGGACGTGCTGTATACACCCAAGTTTCCGGTTTTCTACCAACAGAGGTCTCTCCGGGCCATCTTGCTGACAAAGCTCTGTGTCACGCCAGAGCAGTAGCTTTCGTTTCACACTGTGAGTTTGGGGACGGGGTGCTCTCTGAGGGCCAGGGCCTGGGACTCGGACAGCCACCCCACCCCACACCTTTCTCGGGGCCGTCTTCATGGAATGAGAGAAGTTGCTGCTGACGACAGACGCCCTCACTCACCAGTGCTCTGCCCCGCCTCCCCTGGCTCTGTCAGACCCCCAAGAAGGAGGATGTTGGAATACTCAGAAGTCAAAGGAGCTGCATTTTGGCACGAATGACGTTAATAGCGAACTTTGGAAGGGGGTGTGCGGGGGCGCCGTGGGGGTATCGAGTGCTAAGGCCCAAAGCTCCCTGTGTGAGTCAGCCTTTCACCTTTTAGCATAAAGTGCCTGCCGCCCCTGTGCCAATCCTGCTTCCGCTCGCACCCCTGGTGTGGGTGCCTGGGCAGACACAGAGGCATTTGCACCAGGGAGCCTGCACCTGAAACTACAGATCCATAAGAAAGGCCCATCTTGTGCTCTGACAAGAGGTTGTCTTCCAATAGCTGAGATGTTTTTTTTTCATTTTTGGTATTAGACTTTACTTTTTAGGGCAGTTTTAGTTTCCTAACAAAATTGAGTGACACGTTCAGAGGTTTCCCGTATAGCCCCTGCCCTCACGTAGGCACAGCCTTCCTCTGTGTCAGCAACCCCCCCAGACTGGGTGTGATTGATGAGTGGTTCTGGGGTAGTAACCAAGGTGGGCATCTGCCCCTGGCAATACTTTACCGTAGCTCCCAGCCGGCCGCCAGGAGAAAGTGGGGGCAAAGGTGGCCGGTTCTCAGGTCTGAGTTTCCAAGCTCTGCATTCACGAATCCAAGTAGTTTTAGGCTATGGGTCTGTTTGGGGTTTATACCAGTGGCATTGATTAGTGAAATAACAAATGGGCATTAGGCTGATTGATTTGTGAGCAGAAATAGTAAGTTTATACGGCCCCTCCCACACCTTATTGTATGTTTAATAAGTACTTGTATGATTGGATTGAAGCACTCTTAGCTGGTTTTTACCAGAGGCTATGCAGTTTTATGTATCTTTCACCACCCTCCCCCCCAAAAAAGAAGAAAATTAAAAAAAAAAAAATTAACATTTATTTATTTTCCAGAGAGGGAGGGAGGGAGAGAGAGAGAGGGAGGGCGGGCACATGCATGCAAGTGGGGGAAGGGCAGAGAGAGAGAGAGAGAGAGAGAGAGAGAGAGAGAGAGAGAGGCCGAGGATCCAAAACAGGCTCCAGGCTGTCAGCACAGAACCTGAAGTCAGGCTCCAACTCACGAACCCATGAGATCCTGACCTGAGCTCAAATCAAGAGTTGGCCACCGAAGGGGGCACCTGGGTGGCTCAGTTGGTTAAGTGTCTGACTTAGGCTTAGGTCGTGATCTCTTGGTTCGTGGGTTCGAGCCCCGTGTCAGGCTCTGTGCTGATGGCACAGACTCCAGACTCAGAGCCTGGAGCCTGCTTTGGATTCTGTCTTCTTCTCTCTCTGCCCTTCTCCCACTTGCACTCTTTCTCTGTCTCTCTCTCTCAAAAATAAATGAACATTTTTAAAAAATTAAAAAAAAAAAAGAGAGTTGGCCGCTTAAAGGACTGAGCCACCCGCGTGCCCCAACCGAGAAAGACAATTTTAAAGGCAGACTATATACTAAAAGTACTGAGATTTAGGAAAAACATATTTTTGGGGGGGATTTGATATTTGTAGGAAATCATCAAGTTTGTCAACATAGAGGGGAAAGAACGCACCTCCTTAGACCTCCTATCCTGTGCTCGGTGTTTTTTTCTTACTACTCTGTAAAACTGTCACACCGTCATTAGTGGGGCCGGCCCTCCTGCTTTGGGGGCTTATGGGGTGCGAGCTGGAGGAGGCTCAACTTTGCTGAACTTCTCCAAACTTCTCCTGTGCTGCTCCCAAGGGGTACACGACACAATCAAGAGGCCCTTTGTGCTGAGCGGCTTTCGCTGGAGCAGTGGATGAGGCAGAGGCCCAGGGACGGCTGAACGTGTCTGGCCTAAAGGGAAATTCGTGACCTGAACACCCTGGGAACTCTTCCTGATAAGAAAAATTCACAAGGATGCCACGTAGCTTTATTGATTCAGTAAAAAAGCGCGGTGGTCTCCGTTGATGGCAATTCCGCGTCCCCTTTCCCTTGAACGGACTTGAAGGGACACGCGGCTTCCCCTGCCGGCTTTCCCTTGGTTGGCGTCCGGAGATAAGCACAATAATGATTGAGTTAAGACAGACTATTACAAAGGCTAAGGGAAGATTCCGAGGACTTTTAGTCTATTAACTCTATGAGACTTCTTAATAGTTTGGCTTAAGGCAAAAATGATTTTATTCTTGTTTCATCCTTGTTGAGTCAATAATTAACTTAACCGAGTTTGATTAAAACTGAATTTTACTAAGTATGAAAACCATCTGGACTTTCCTCCTTCCATATGAGAAAAATGGTGAGGGCCCTTGTCCTGTAGCAGTTGAAGGTGTCCAGCCTGGGGGCGAGGCTTACGGGGAACATCGCTTCGCGCGG
>NW_024412421.1:28808470-28838998 GCF_014898765.1 Herpailurus yagouaroundi
ACGCCACGAGCCAGACGGTGCTCTCCATGTCGTCTCGGTCCCAAAGGGAGGGCAGCACGGAAGGCAGTCTTCCCGGCCGGGCTTGGTCCACAGAGAAGCCCTCGCTGCCTGCGAGCCCCTTCGTTAACGGTCTCCATTTTTATTCCTTCTGGCCCCTTCGCCTCTCTCGGTGACCGGGGAGGGGCTCATGGGGATCTCCTGGGTTGGGGAACCAGGAGACGCTTCAGGTCACGCGGAGCCGCCTCTGGGTCCGCGATGCCGGCTTCCAGAAGGGCCCCCTGCATGCTGGTCGAGAGCTCCTTCGCCAGCAACCCATCAGTGCCGTCGGCTCCTACCAGATAGTAATGATGCGTTTGACTTGTTCCCCCACCAGCCTCAGTCTCTTCAAGAGTAAGGACTGGCTTTTCCTTTTCCATCTGTGGCCCCAGCATCCAGCACAGGGCTTGGCACCCGCCCACCTAATGTACTTCTACGGAATGAACTAGTGAACAGCAATAACAAAAAGTCAGGTCCAGACAACGTGGGTCCCTTTGTCGCTGGATGTTGAGAACTTGAATTTCATGCCATGGGGCCCCTCCCTTAAATTCCATCTTTATGTGCTATAAATAGACATTCCCGCTTTTGGCTAACTAGAATTAAGTAGTACCAAATGCTCCTTTACCATTTGGAGGCCTCGCTGCTTTGAGTCATTTAGAGAGGAGGGAGAGAGGCAGATGGGGAGGAAGTGGGTCGAAACCTGGCTTCTGCACCCGGGGAAAGAAAAGCAAAACAAAACAACGAACCAGAAAAGCAGGCGGGAGCGGTGGTGAGCACACGTTGAGGGCGTTGGTGTCTGATGCCAGGGTGGGAGCCCACGTGGAGCCAAGTGGGACTTTTCAGTGCAGAGTTTTGTCAGCCCAGGGATGCTCCTGGGAGGCAGGGCAGTGCTAATTGTTTGCAGGATTGCATGTGCAGTGGGGTAAAGACGGGTCTTGAAAAAAACTGTATGGCTTGCTTGGCATTTACTGTGGGTGTTAAGTCTGTGTTCTAGTTGCCAAGATTAAATTAAATCGTCTCCATCGCTGTTCAGCCTTACTCTGCACAAAACGTACCCAGTTCCTTTCTGCAGCCCTTTCTCCCTTCATCTTTTTTTTTTTTTTTTTTTAACATGCCGTATGCTGCCTCACTGAGTCGTCCGTGGTAACACTTCACCACATCGAGTAAGTTGTGCCAGGCACATGCTGTTGGAACACCTGGCTGAGACACCTGAGCATTTTCGTAGGACCGGGGGTGGGTAGACGACTCATTGCAATTTACAAGATGGGGGGGGGGGAGCGGGGAGGAGCTCTGCTTGGGTGTCATCTTGATGATTTCTGAACAGCCTTCCAGCTGGACTAGCTTTTCGGGAACACATGTATGTTTGTGCTGGAAGCCCCCGTATTATCATTTAATCCAAAAGCTTTTTTCTACGATGAATTATTCAGGCAATGTTTTCCAAAATTGCCATTGATCAGTACAGACCCAGAGAGAGCATGTACAGCATTGCGTGTGATGGGCCCGTTAGGGGTCGATATTTTCTGGCTCAAAGTAGTTCCAAAAGAGAGAATTCAAAGCCAGTGTGTTTCTTTCTCTGGGCAGGAAGTGATGCATGCAGGTACCAAACTCAGGTTTACTGATGTTGAGCTTGGATTAAAACCTAGCCTGCGAAATAGGCATAGCCTTGCTGGGGTGGAGACCTGGGTGGCGGGGGGGGGGGGGGGGAGGGGAGGGCTGGAGGCTTTTATCCTTAGGCATTCACCAGTGAAGAATGTTGGGTGGGACACAGGGTCAGCTGAGTCCTCGGACAGAGGTTCTCTGTTCATGCCCACACAATTCTGAACTTGGAACGTAAATGCTCTCCCCTGGACACAAACTTCAGGTTTTTGTTTTTTGTGGGTTTTTTGTTTGGTATAATGACACGTTTCTTGGAACAGTGCCTGCCTGTTTAAAAAAAAAAAAAACAAAACAGTCAAGTTGGTTAGGATGTCTTTGTGTAAACATTTTGGCATTATTAGCGAAAATCGTCCGGTGGCGAGCCAAGATGACCATGCCCCCACCTGCTGGGGCTGCACGCAGACACCCGTGGGGTTTTAGATGCGTCCATGGGACAATGGGAAGAGACAGGAAGCAGATTTCCCAGCTCTGCCTGTCTCAGCGTACTCTGTCTTCTCTCCTGGCTGTCTCCCAAACAGCGGTCCTCGGCTTCGGGTGTGCATGAGAATCACCTGGGAAATTCTTCAGACCTCATGATGTGATGGCCCAGGGTAGTTACATCCAGGTCTCTGGGGAGTGAGGATGTTGGGCTTTCTTCGGGGGAGAGGGAGGCAGCGAGGGCTGAAAGCTCCTGCTGTCCAAAGTGCCCCATCACCAGATTTTGGGATCTGGGAAGAGATCCTTCCTTCTGGAGTTCATGTGTAAAGTGTCTGGGGTTGTGGCGTTGGCTCGAATCTTGGCCCTTTGCCCAAGTGAGACTGGGATTCCAGCTTGACCCAGGGTTCTAGTGTGCTTCTCTGGAATCTGACACCATTTCCTCTACTTTCTGTCCTTTTCTTCCTTCACATAGGGACACTTCTGTGTCTATTTGAGCCTTGTGGGGTCTTTCTGCCCTTAGCCCTGCAATATCCTTTTTTCTTAAAAGCAGCTTTATTGACATATGATGCAGCAACCCTACAATCCATCCTTTAAAAGTGTACAGTTCACTGTTTTTTAGTATATTCGCAGAGTTGTGCACCCATCAACTTTAGAACGTTATATTAGCCTCAGAAGATACTCTGCAACCCGTTGCCATCCTCCCGTATGCCACCTCCTTCCGCCCGAGGCAACCACGACTCTACTCTCTGTCTCTGTGAATTTGCCTCTTCTGGGCATTTTGTCTAAATGGAATCCTATACTATTTGCTGCTTGCACTTAGCGCAGTGTTTTCGAGGTTCATCCTCACGGTAGCCTGTGTCACTACTTTGTTTCTTTTCAAGACTGAATAATATTCCACCATTGGGATATACCACATTTTATGTATCTGTTCATGAGCTGATGAACATTTGAGTTGTTTGCGTTTTCTGGCTATTATGATTAAGGCTGCCCTGGGCGTGTTATCCATAAGCCTGAGGATACCACAGTATCCTTTCCTGGTATATCTTGATGACATCAGGGAAGTGGCTTGAAATGTTTTGCATTCAAAACAAATCCTTACTAGCAAAGCAGGCAGCCCTGGAAGGTGGGGGGACCAGGGTTCTTGGGTGACTCAGCACCTGCCACATGACCTTGAACTGTTGATGGCTCGTCTTCTCAGGTGACAAGGGAATGCAGTGACAGTTCCTGTCCTGGGCCTCCCTGCTTCTAGAGATAGCAAGAGGTAAAAGGAGCTGCTTGCTGAGAAAGGAAGGTGCCGCTTGCCTCGATTACTGCGAGGCGTCAGTATTGTTTGTATGATTAATGAGTCCGCATTTCAGACTTTCCCATTTAATGTGTTGGAGCCTCCTGACAACATCGCCTTTCATGTGTTGCTGACCGTTTGTGAGATTTATGAGGCCCAACTCACAAGCGATGTGTGTCTGGATTAAGGGAACCCGAGAATCACTATTTATGTCTGACCCGAAGAAATTCCCTTTAAGCCGCTTATCAGAGGTGCATGCTGAGAGCATGATGGGAAGATGGAGTCTTGAGTCCCCCAGCAAAATCTGGAATCTGCTCTCATTCCATTTTAACTCAAGCGACAATAAGCTAACAGACCCGTAGGTCCACCTGTAAGTATCTGCTGACAGTTCCACTCTTGTAAACTTAGCTTGAAAAGTACATATGCTGCAGTTCTGTTTGTTTTTCTCCAATACTCCAGTTCTTCAGTGTGAAATTGAAATCTAATCCCTTATTGTGAAAACAAAACAAAGCACACACAAAAAAAACAACTTTGACCAAGGTGGTTTAGACAAACTAAATAGTCCTTTAATTTGACACAGTGACTATTTTTTATTTAAAACAACATCATTGTCCCATATTGTTTGCATTTGCATTTGCAAAACTAAAAGAAAACGTCCACATCATTAAAAATGAGGTCTCTGAAAAATACTCAGGAGGCACAACCGCTTACAAATGTTTGTGCATTATTTCACCACCAGGGGGCATTGTGGCTTGACTGTCCATTTAAACGGCTTGCATTCTATCAGTTTACCCAGAAAATAGAAGGCCCGGACGTCTTTCTGATTCCTTCCAGGAAGAAATCATATCTGGAAGAGAACAGATGTCGATTCTTTTTCCTCACTAGCAAACAGTAGTGTTGTCAAATTTGCTAAACTTAGCCAGTTGAAGATTAACATGCAATATATAATATGCATGTGCCTAACTGTACAATAAATAGTAAATCACATTTTTATGCTTTCTCTGAACTTGGAGGCTGCAAGTTATTTTTTTTTTTTTTAATTCCCTGGGTGTGATGAAATAAATAACATTCAAATACATTTTAAAGATGTCAGTCAGGAAAAAAAAGTGCTTGGCAACTGTGTTTGATAGATTTCTTTTATGATTAATTCCCCTATTAAGTTTTAATGACTTTAAAGATATAAAGCGAGAAACCACAAAACTAGGCATGGTTAATAAATAACTGAAATACCAGGTGTATAGAAATGCATCTGTGGAAAAATGAAATCATATATTCTCTAGGATGTATTAGGAAACAGCTCTTTGGCAAGTCTAGAGAATAAAGTCTCCCTGAAGGGGGTGGGGGGTGCGTTTAAGAACAGTGAACTGAAGAAGATTGTTTTTCTTAAAGGAAGTCCTATGAGAAAAGTACTCTCGAAGATTCACATACGTAAATTAAATTATTTTATGAACCAATAGTTATCAGCAAGGTGGTGGTTCTCTGAGAATGCATCCCTCTGTGTCGGATTTTTAAGACTCTCTGTACAGATTTTCAAATCCTGTTCCCGGTTTCTTCTCACAGTTTTTTTTTTTTTTTTTTTTTTTCCCCCGGACTCATACGGCATGGGGAATGTGGTGTGGCCTTGTTGTTTTCTAAACACTCCAAGCACTGGCTGCTCCCCGAAATGGGGGCAGTGGTGACAGTGGTTTAGCAATACCGTATTTTCTTTTCCCCTTCCGCACCCAGAGTTTATGCAATACGACTCAGTTCCTCCTCGGAACATCTCTGTGAACCGGGGAGGCTGGAAGAATTAATTCCAGTTTGCAGAGTGCAGAAGTGAGGCTGGTCCGAAGCATGCAGGCTTGCGCCGTGTGCATGGAACCCTCCCCTCAGAGGGGCTGGACGTTCCCACTCGGGGCCCTCTGTGGCGGGCACAGCTGGTTTATTTACTTCCTAGAACATCTCAACTCCAATGCTTAAGCTGAGCAGTTTGGAAACCAAACACACATTCATTAATATGAATAATGGCTGGGAAGATTTGCAGGGGCCCCCGAAGAATGTGTACATGGTATGTGGTTTTGTATATGCTTGTGTGTATGTTTTTGTGCCCGAAAGGAGATAAATGGTGTATTGTATACAATTCCTTCTCCTCACTCAGGACTGTTGTTGTTGCTGAATTTTTCTGAGCCCCCAAAGCACAATAGGTACCGTTTGGAACCCTCCCACCAGGCAGGGGGGGGGGCGCCCCCCCCCCTTAGATCTTCAAAGCTAAAGATCTTTGAAATCCACAGAACTTACTTTTGAAAGCTTTTGGCCCATCCCAAATGATTCCTGAGCCCCAGCCTGGAGTGAGAAAACAGGGAATATTGTTCTTTTCTGTTTATATTATTTCATACTGAGTTAACACACTTGCCAAGAGTCCAAGGCAGCTCCTGGCTTGACAATGCCTTATTTAACTAGCCTAGTTTCTAGAATAAAGCCAGGGTCCCCCAGGCCCTCTCAGCAGTGCTCAGGTCACTTCTGAGCTGGAAGAGAGCAAAGCAAATAAAGCAAATCTGTTTCCCCATGAAAATCATCTTACTTTTTTAAGGGGCAGGACACAGATTTGGCCTACGCAGCCAGAGAGCCTGGTCCAGTGCTGGATACCCAGGTCCTCCCGGGTTTCGGAGACTTGGAATGCTTGGCTGCAGAGCTCAGTGACCTGCCTCTTGGGGCCGAGCAGCTTCACCAACAAATAAGGCTTTCTGCTTGCTCCAAACTCAGGAAGTTGCTGGAAAGTCTGGTTAGCAAATCCCTCGCTCCCAGTCCTGGCCGTATCTCGGGGTGCTTGCTAGCACACGGAGCACGTAGGCTCGAGGCTGGAAGAAACCCCAAGCGTTTGGCCAGGAAGAGGCAGCTAGTTCCAGCTGGCCCAAGCTCTGTGCTTTAAAAATTACCCAGATGAACTGATTTTGTATAGAGAGTGGGTGGAGAGGGCTCCGGGGCCACGGAGGAAGATTCGGCCTTTCTCTCCCTAATCGTGAGCAATGTGATTTGGAGGGAGAAGCGGGGGGTTGGCTCAGCAACCCACATTTCCTTGGCTCAGCTCCAGAGGAGAGGAATGATCCAGAGGGAGGGCACACTGCGTCCGGTCAGACCCCGCTACACTGCTGGGCCTTCTGCTGGCTCTTGGAAGCAGCTCTGTGCCCAAAAGATGGTCACTTGGCCCAGCGGTGGCTGCCCAGAGAGAGAGGCAACAGGCCTCAAGTTCTGGAGGCGTGGCTGCTGTGAAAAAGCTCCTTTGGAGACAGGAGGCCACCCTCCAATCATAACTTGGCCTCCCCACTCTCCCTGTAGACGGTCGGGCTGTGTTGTCCTGGCCCCGTGCCCAAACGCGTTCTTGGCACATGCTGACATCCTGTATCGCTTTTGCCTCAGAAGCAGATCTGGTCGGTGACTTAGCCCCTCCCTGAAATGAAGAGTAGCTTGTGTATGCTTCTATCCTTCTCTTTCAACCCGAGGAAAGAGAAGAGACCATGGAAAGGGAAAGAGAGTCTGAGCATCCTTCCTTTATCCCCTCCCCCCCCCAGAAGATACAGCGAGAATCTCCCAACACGCGTCCACCCACCGAAAGGTTTAGGGGCCAGGGGGAGAGCCTGTGTGCCTTTCCTGCACATGCCTCATGCTGGGACCCGGCGAAACCGGCCTGGTGGAAAGGCCACTAGATGTCTGCCCTTGCTCGAGGTTCTGTGTTGGTTAATATTACCTCCCCAGGGCCTGTTTTATGCTAAGCCCCACTTCTTTTAGGTCCTTCCACTCTGTGCTGTTTCTGTAAACACTGGAGAAGCAAGATCTTTCTAGCAAAGGCAACATTGGCTCGGGATAAAGTGATCGACGTTGGTAGTGTTTTTATATCCAACCAACAGAGAGCAAAAGAAAGAAAAGAGTCAGAACCAGCATACATGGACCATGGACGAGAGAGAACACGAGTGATTTCTCTGTATCAACTCTCTTTTTAAAGACAAGATTAATGGCCACACATAAATACAAATACAAATAAATATATAAAGCCAAGCACCATAGACTCCACGTTCAAAATGTAAACCATGCCTTGGAAACATTGATGTTCATTTTAAGCAACTGACACTCAGGGAGAAGAAATAAAAAAAGGGAAGAAAAGGAAACAAACAAACCATGTTACTGACAAGTGATAGGATATTCTATTTTATATCTCGCAGATATTTTACAGCCCCAGCATTTCTAGGGAACGCTTTGGAATACTTCTGGTCCGGTTTGTCCATAAAAAGCCGTCTGTGTTCTTATGTTTTGAAAATACATGCGGACAAGCCCCGAGCCTGTCGTATTAGGGATCTTTGCCTTGAGGAAGAAGCACAGGACATCAATGTCTCCCACGTCTGCCACCCTCACCCCCCTGGAGCCCTTGGAGAAATGTCCTGGTGCCGCTTGTAGCCAAATCAGCATTGCCCTTCGTGATCTATGTGCACTACTGTTTGGGGCACGTTTGAATGATAATGCTGTAGGGGAAACACCGTCTGGCTGTGCTGTCGGCTGCTGATGGCACTCCCAGGTGCCCAGGAAGCTGAGCTGCCTCCGCCACTTGTCCCAGAGCCTCACCTCGCCTAATAAGGCGTGGGGGGCCCTCTGAGCTCTCACCTGTTCGGACAAAACAAGACGACCCAGCCCTGGAACTGGGACACAGCGAAGTGCTCCCAGGACCAGGGTTGGCCAACTCTGCCCCGACATCAGGGTGTCTTGTCTCTTGTGGCAGGCTCTGTGCCCGCCCTGGTGTTTATGTCCCGCATCCGTTTTTGCCTCGGAAGCAACAGCAAGACTCAGATCGTAATAACGTGGCTCATCTCCCATAAGCCCTGGAAAGCTGGCCACGGCCTCCGTGTCGTGGGAACAGCAGAGAAGCCGGCGGTCCCGGTGGAGGTGGGGAGAAAGCAGAGTGTGGATGCTGCTGCTGCGGCTGCCGTGGACCTCTCTCGGCAGGGCTGGTGTCCGTGCTGCTGTTCTCCTGTCAGAAGGGGCCCGTGCCCTTCCCACTGTCTCCTTTGTCTCTGTCAAGCCCACCTGGTCTCCAGGAACGCAGCTATTTAATTATCGGCTGCCGTTACCTCTCCGTCACGGACCTCCCGACTGTGTTCACGAGTTTCTCCCTGTCGAAGAGAACAATAAGCGGCTTTTGTCAGCACGATCTGTCCCAAAAGGGTGTGCGTGCGTCTGTGTGCCTGCACGAAGCTGGCACCATTTCCAGCGTGCACTGGAGCCCTCCCCTCACGTCGACCCAGGACTCTGCGGACTCCCGGAACTGGCAGAGATTGCGTGACCCGCTCGTTAAACGTGGACACTGTTAAACCTCGAATTGTGTAAACGTACCGTTGAAGAAATTACATTCCAAACAAAGTTATTAAATACTCAAAGCTCCATACTTCCTGGTCGTTTTACCACCTTTGACTTTAACTGCCTGTGCTCTTGAGGTCAACTGAGATCTGTTTGTCTCCGTATGGCAGGAACACTCTAGAATGGAACGCACCCGCTCGACTCTCCACAGCCCTGCGTTCAGTGACTTCCCCCGGAGAGCCTGAAAGCGGCTGTGGTCGGGAGCATTTACACCACGGAAATTGGCAAAAACTACAAATCAAGGCTTCAGGCGTTTTGTTTAGATCATCTTGGCTTGGCAAAGTAATCGCAACGTTCATAATGCATTTCACATTTAAGTACCTTGTCTGTAATCATTACGTTATGAATGTTATTTTTTAAGTGAGGATGTATTCCTTCCGTATATTGAAAAACCTGTTACCTAATTCAGCAAAGAAGTTGCTGATGCCCCTGAAGAATGAATAAAGTTCCAAGGTACGTCTCTCTTGATTGTTCCCCTTTCGTCTTACCGGCTAACTGAAAAATATCAACCGATATTCATATCAGACATCACTTACTCATCACCTGCAACTTGCCTGTGGATTCAAGAGTTCGGCAAAAATCAATGAAAGCACTGGGTGAGAATCAATTGGGTCCGTGGCCTTTGTAATAAAGAATATTGTGTATTTTTACTTGCAAATTCCTCTCCAGCATCCTTCCTTTCTATCGGCAGGCTTTATGATAAACGAACGCATGTGTGCTTACACATGCGTGCTTTCATTTTTGGAGCTGTTGAGCATTTACCAGAATACTGGCTCACTTAGGTCGGCTGCTCACTTCTGGAAGTGTGTGAGGAGTCGTTGAAATGGCACGCGCACACCTGCCCGCCCCGGTGCCTGGCCCAGAGCCGCCCAGCCGGCAGTGGCCATGGGCTGTCATCCATCCCTGTCACCGTCGGGGGGAGCAAGATGGTATGTGCTGGTACCGGACTCCCCCTGCATCGTGGGCTGCCCTATGCACCTGGTTAAAGCTGCACGTCTGTAGTCCCAGGATGTTAATTTTCAGAGGGTAAAAATATTCCACGGCTAGCAAACTGTGGGTCCTCCGCTTTATTTTGATATTTATGGCTCTTCCCACAGCTCATTCAGAAGTCGGGCAGAGGCAGGGGATGGGTGTCACGAATGTGGAGGTGGCTGGTCACCCCACCGCCGCCCCCAAACACAAGCCTTGTCTCCAGATACAGTCAGGGGCTTCGTCTGTTCCCTGAAGTGAAGCCTTTCAGCACAGTTTACAGGGACGGCTTCTGCTCACACTCCCTGACCTTTCAACAAAGATTTGAAACCTTCGGAGAGCTCCGAAATGATGCGCACCAGAAATAGCCACCCGAGCACAGACAGGGAAGGAGAAGACTTGTGGCTGTGCTGTGGGGAAGGACCCAGGGACCTTGCAGAGCTCAAAGGACACCGCAGGCACGTCGAACTTGAAGGTCCTTTGTCCTCGCGAGAGCCAGGTGTTGTATGTCCCCGGCCTGTGGCCTAAGAAGTGCCCTGGTCCGGTGAAGGGGATGGCCTCAGGGTGATCACAGTCCTCTCCGCTTACACACCCTCATGTATTTCTTGTTATTCTAGTTGAGTACTGCCTTCAGACAGAGGTTGCCAATAAAGTTTATTGTAGGAGCAAAGTGTCAATATCTGTAGTACCCCCCGCCTAGGGTGCTTGTAATTAAAATGCCACAGATAGTCTGGGAGAGGCATGAAAATTTGATGGCAAATTGATTTCAGGTTCATCTGGAAATTTGTCCTCAGCTGGACTCGATACTCCTGGCCGAAGTGGGATGGCTTTTGTCAGGAGGGTCTGCTCGGATGAGACAGAAATGTCTTGATCTGAATATTAAATACAGCATGCTGTTTATGACAGATTATTCGTTTCGTGCTAAAACACAGGGCTCCTTCTCCTGACACATTCTTCTCCATTGAATGTGTAAGATGGGATTGCATAGATCCACTTTGCATATGAAAAGAAGTTGCATGAAAATTTGCCCGGCGCAAGAAATAAAAGAGTTTTAGGAACACTGGCTTCGAACGCAGGGTATTCTATCCAACATTCTAAACTTAGAAATGCTCCTTGCATCTAATTTAAGAAAGCTAGAAAAAGAATGGCGATCAAGATAGTGTAATCAACTATCACGGCCTTAGAGTGTTTCCTCCGAATAGCATGTTACAGAAAAGGGGGAAGAAGCCATATACGTGAAAAAAAAAAAAAAAAAAATCCCAACATTTAATAAAAGAAATTGCTGGTTCCTGTAAACTTGCATTTATGCATCACATTAGAAAAGCCATTGTCCTTAGGTATTGTTCACGCAGAAATGCACTGTGATGATAATATAATTTTAAAGGTATATCCGTTCTCGGAATTCAATTTGGAAAAGGGTTGAGGGAAGAATAACGTTGAGTTTTTGAATGTCTTCAATTTTAAAAAATGTGTTGTTCGGTTGAATTAAATCTGTTCAGGAAAACCCATTTTACAATCTGGAACTATTTATTTGGCAATTAACCGTATTAACGTTCGAATCCGAAGCATGCTTAGAAATGGGGTTTAAAAAAGCAGCACTCAGACGGAGCGCGTTCATTCCTTCACACAGCAAACGTGTGCGGAGTCCCTGCAGTGTGCAAAGCGAGGCTGGGTGACCAGAGATTTCTAGGTGGGACTTTTGCGAGAACCCCCCCCCCCCCCCCCCATTTCAGGCCATCACGCCACAACCGCATCCGTGGCAGACGATTAAGTTTTGAAACGTCGAATTAGCCACGTGAAAATCTGCCCCAGCTGACTTCAAAATTAGCGAAGGAGGTTTTGTGTCATTCGTTTGGAAGCACGATTTTAAAATGGAACCAGCAACAGTTCCATCTACCTCCTGATGCAGCGGTCTGTTTGGAATCATTTGCTGGAGGGGTCCAGACCTACATCTTTCTCTGTGTTACAACCCAGGCAGTCATAAGTACTCAGGCCCATCAGCAAAAAAGAGCCCAGCATATGTTCTCAGGTCATCAAAGTCGCTCCTTTGCACATTCAGGAGATATTTATGGATCTTTTATTAGGACAGTTTTTATGGCCCAAGATTAAAAGTTAAAGTTAAATAATAAAAGTAATGAAGATGTGCCTTTGGAGGCTTCACCTAGTTTGTGTTTTCACCCATTTGTCAAGGCCCATTGAATTTTGATGGTAGCATTAAAGACAGAAAAACAAAAAAACCAAAAGGATGCCCCGATTCATTTTTGGAAGGAGACAGGGTATGAATGAACAAGTTAATAAAATAACTCACACTCCAGAGATGCTAATTTATATCTTCTCTGTGAGTATAGGAGACCGTTCTCTTGCAACGTGGCTCCTTTAACATTCTCAAGAAATACTGTGGGTAACGTGTGATAAAAGATTTAACTGTTTGGTCCTAGCACCTAAATGTCAAGATAGAGCATCTTCAGACCTAGTCGGTATGTTTCCGAGAGAAGCCATCGGTAGAAAATAATGCTTCTTGGGGCTCATCCAAGAGTCTGTTTTAGATTCTCAAGTATATCTTATTGTGAGGTTGTTCCTTTTGGACGGAGACCTTGGTTCAAATTCAAAGTGAAGTTTCCCTGTAGGGTGAATCAATGATCCAGTGGAGGCAGTAAAATAGTACAGCCTGACCTTGCACTTGGGTTGTCTATTAATTACACTGACATTTATAATACCGAGAGTGAAAAAAGAAGCGATCTGTGGTCAAAACTATTTCACAGATGCAGTACTTATCAGAGCCTTTTAAATGCAAATGTGTTTTCTACCTCTCTAAGAAGGGGAAGGAATGATAGTGTTTTCCAAACTTATATCTCCATCGTTTGTCACCCACCCCCACCCTTTTTTTATATTTTATGGGACAGCCTTAAATGGAACATCCAGGGGATAGATGAATATTGTTTTCCAAACATCTTACCACTCAGCTTCCACTTTTTTCCCCCATATGATCATACTGTGGGACCAGCCTACTTTGGAACATCCACTGGAAAACTTGCTTTCAGCACAGCACTCTGTTGCTGGTCCCCGTTCACACCACATTATCCAGATGAATCATATGGCACATTTTTCTTCATGTAAAATATATGTGTGTGTGTGTGTGTGTGTATTTTTAATTCTGTTAATGGAATGACTGACAATCCCCCATTCCATAACATCATTTAGGAAGACTCTTCTCTATTTACAGGTATCAGACAAAAAGAGTACTTTTCACTCTTTTAGGAGTGAAGCATTTAGGAAGCATTTAGGAAGACTCTTCTCTATTTACAGGTATCAGACAAAAAGAGTACTTTTCACAAACAGCAATCTAGTCTATATTGTAGAGCATTCTAAAAGGAACTGGTTATGGTGTCTTTACTACCGCGCTTGCTTTGACTTTGTTCTTTAGTAATTAGATAATTACGTATAATTAGCACATTAATTATGTGCAACAGCTGCCGTTGAGTGTGTGCGTGTACAACTGCTTGGAAACAGCTTGTGAGTTCACTCTCAGACCTGAGAAATGTTTCTTCTTGGCGTGTTTTCACTAATTTTCTTTTTCCATGTGTGGAGGCAAAGAGCAGTGCAGGGAACTAAAAAGTAACAAGGATTGTTATATATTATTAAGTGGAACGAGTGATTTAAAAAACAACAGGCACAGGATAATTTCCTTGTTATATAAAAATATGGGCATAGAAAATGGATTTACATAAATAACGTTACTGTAAGTTTGCTGCCTGCCTCCCTTTTCTCAACAGGTATTGATGAGATATCGATTATGTGCCACTCACCGTGCTGGTCCTGGAAATATAGCGCACAACAAGATGGCCATTGTGTTTGAGAATCAGAGGCAATTTTGTCATTTCCAAAAACAAACAAACAAACAAACAAAAAACTTCCTGTAGTTGACCGCTTCCTGTAATGAATTTGTCACTTTCATAATTAGAAAGAAAACCGCCTCAAATCGTGTGGGAAGTTTAAGATAATTCCATAAAAAGCGTAAGGCTAGGCACATAGTAGGAGCTCAGTAAACACGTACTGAATTAAATGCAGTTATATTTACATTTGAAAGCAGCACTGGCATTAAACACCAGCTCTCTTGGTATATCTGTATCCGTACCTGTATGTGTACCTGTAGATCTTCATGATTTATCTGGCCTCTCATTCATCTCGCTGGAAGTTCCCCTGGGGAGGGACGATGATCTGCACGTGGCCTTTCTCTGAAGACCTCTGTTGACACCAGTCAGGCTCCATCTCTGGCCAGACCCGGTAGTGTTTAGGCGAGGTGGAAGGCATCCATGCACCCTATCACATCATGGTGTCTCCCCATCTCCCCACCAGTCTCCCTCGGCCACCTGCCTTCTCACCTGCCAGACTCCCCCATGCCTGCACGTTCAGCTCTTCAGTAATAGATTCTTCCATAAAGGTGGCTTTGCAGAGGGCAAAGTATCCTCCCACAAGTAAGTCAGCACATTCGCTTGAGAGAGAGAGACAGAGACAGAGAGAGACAGACGGAGAGAGAGAGACAGAGAGAGAGAGAGAGAGAGAAAAGAATAAAACACCAGTCTTGGCATCCCAGCAAGATAAAAAGACTCCTGATGGTGAACCATCTTTGCCCAGCAGGAAATTTTTGCTTTGATAGGCCTCTCTCTCTCCCTCCCTCCCTCCCTCCCTGCCCTCCAACCCCCCTCTCTTTCATTAAATTTTTTTTTACAAATTAAATAATACCACGTGCTTACCATAATCTGTGACACCATGCTAATGAATAGCAAGAAAAAAAAGTTCATGCCATCGCCCTTTCTTCCTGCAGTCCTCAAGCTGTCCCCGTAGCCCACTGACCATGGCTAACAGTCCACCAGGAGTTTCTCTGAGCTCTTCTGTCCTTAAAGGGACATCTGCTGCAAACGTAGGGAAGGTTTTCTGTTTGCCTTTACGAGAACCCTCCCCCGCATGTACCCTGCACTGCCTCTTGCTTATCTCCCTGACCAATACATCCCAGACGTCCCTCCAGGTCAGCAGATAAAGAGCTAACTCATTTCTTCTAATAGCTGCATAATATTCCATAGTGTGGATATTCTATGATTTACTGCAATTGGACCTCCATCTACTTTACATTCTCATGTTCATAGCTTTCTGGACATTTGGAAGCATTTGAGAAAATTGACATCATCTCTGTAAACTGACAGACTCCTGTTCCCTCGAGAACGTCCGGATATCGAGACTGTCCTGCACACTTGACTTGTATGTGCACTCGTGTTCCCCAAACGTCGTTCTCCATCACGTCATCTCCTCAGATTCCTCTGTGCCCCTTCCTCCGTGCCTGCAGAGTATATGTTTTTTTGCACAGGCAGAAGTCCAGCCGAAAGAATACTTATTTAGCATAATTTAAACATGAGGGTTTTCTAATGCCACTTCCATTTAAATAATTCAAAAATCCGTTGCAAGGTGTCTGAATACTCTGGGAAGAGAGCTGTTAATGGATATATCATCGAGGCTGAAGACGTGTTCTTCTGTCTGCAGTTGAGAAGTATGAGGAAAAGATCGAGATTAACATTGTCATTATTCGTGTTATGATATCTGAGTTCCCCGCTTGCTGCTTTCTGGAGGCATGGGTCTGATTTCTTGAGAAATAATTTCACCCCTCTTTAGGAATGGTGAATTTCAAGGGGTTTTAATTTTAACTGCATTATTTGTTTGCTTTATGTATTATTCGAAGTTATGTGGGAAAAGTGTTACGTGCGTTTCTTATTTATGAAATCAGGGCAACCGTCCTTCAGATTTGAAGCAGAGATCTCAGAATATTAAAATGTTGGACTGCATCTATAGCAACGTGAATGATTCTTCTGAAATTGACATATCAAGGAGCTTCTCATCTATTATTAAATTACCTTTTCCTCAAACAAAATATTTATCAGATGTAACGTGATACCCAAATTCCTTTACCTGCCAAACTAGAAGCTATGACACACACACACACACACACACACACACACACACACGCACACACACCCCTTCATTCTTGTATTCTTGGTTTCCTACTGTATTTTAACATTTTAAGCATCCACTGAAAAGTAATAGAATGAGCAATAGAAAATCGCCGGAATTGAAATTATTTCCAGCTATGTTTAAATATGAATGTCTTGTTCGACTCTTAGCATATGTATTTATGGCTGTGTGATATCATTATGTCACCATAATGAATGTCTGCTGAATTATGTGGGATTCAACGGGGGATACAAATGGATTTGAATTCTGTAACTGTCATGCTGTGGTCCAAAGAGGATGGAAACTGAAATATCCCCCTGCATTAACACATCTGTCAAGCGTCCTCAGCACGCTCTGTGATTCTTGTCTGTTGGAAGTGGAGAAGGTTCGGCTGGAGAAGCCTGTGCCCCGAGTACATGTTGTAACAGGTGTCAAAAGGCAAACACAAGTCACATTACGGTTCTGCTTAATTTGCTTTGGGTTTGCTTTACTTTGGATTAAGAACCGTGTTGTGTAGCTTCCCCCGCCCCGCTTCTTGTTCTGAGTGCCTAACTTTAAATGAAGTGACTAGCATACCTTATTATTTAGTCTTAATTGTATTAGTGAGTGAGCATATGTGTGCAGAGCTTGGAGACAGAGTGAAAAGGGAAGGAAGAGTCTGGAGTTTGAGTCCCAGTGCCTTCCTTACTAGCTGTCTGCCCTTGAACCAGGTAATTAGACTTTCCTCAGGTTGCCTGGGAACAGATAATAATAGGTACTTTCCGATATTCTTGTAAGATTCACATGCAATATACATACAGGGTCTAGAAGTGCCTGTTAAATAGGAGCTTAATATGTGATACTTGGCATTGCTGTTTCTGCTGTAGTTATTGTGATTCATGTTATCTTTATATAAAACACAGTTCCTTAGGAGTAAGTTTTCCATTTTTACACGGTAGAGACTTATCATTTTAGTATTAATGGCACATGTTTCCTGAGCACCTAGGTTTCATTCATTTAAGAGGTATTTACTGAATGCCCACTATGTACCAGGCTCTGTGTCAGACCCTAGGGGGACAGTGGCCGGCTGCAGCTGGCAAGCCCCCACCCTGGCAGGAGTGCTTTGCAGAGAAGTGGATACGGATCCCCACTGGCCACGAAGAAGGATCTGGTCAAAAGATGAGTGTGTCCCTACCTTCAGAGAGATGTGTCCCTTGCCCGAGTCCAGCAAGGCTTTGGCTTCAAGACAGGACTGTCCTCAATAGGGCGGCGGTGACGGACTGCGTCCCCGGTGTGGCTGCTTTCAGTGGACACGTTCGCGCTGCTCTGTGGCCTGTGAGTCCTACCTGGCCCTTCCCGAGTGTGGGAAGAGGTCGCTGCGCCGAGCAGGCATCAGCTGACAATGCTATCACTGTCTGCTGTGCTGAGTTTCAAACCACTCAGCAAACTGGTTAAATCCAAGTTTTGCTTAGTCGTCTTTCCAGTTAAATCTCACCAGTTAGATCATACGTAGGGTTGTTGTGTCTCATGTGAGACTGCTCAGCTCTCCTTACTAGCTGCGTGGCTCTTATGCCTCCATTGTCTCACCCATGTAATGGGGATCACATTATAACTGACCTCATCAAATTGTAAGGATTAAAAGGTTTTGTTTTTTTTAATGCTTATTTATTTTTGAGAGAGAGAGAGAGAGCACGAGCAGAGGAGAGGCAGAGAGAGGGAGACGCAGAACCCGAAGCAGGTTCCAGTCTCTGAGTTGTCAGCGCAGAGCCCGTTGTGGGGCTCGAACTCACGAACCTCAAGATCACGACCTGAGCCGCAGTCGGACGCTTAACCGACTGAGCCACCCAGGCGCCCCAGGATGAAAAGTTTTAAGCGTTAAAATGCTTCTGTAAACGTAGGGTACAGTGAGGGCCACGTGGCTCTTCTCTTACTCTTTCTTATTTTTAGCAGTAAGTGCCTTGTTGTGTGAATATTCAACCTTAGGATGCTCGTTTTTATCATTTTTTTGCCTTTACGCCACCCTCTGTGTCTCCCCCTCCCCGCACCCAACCCCTCTACTAACTAAAGTAAAACATACTAGCAATTTCATAAGTGCCTTCCGAAAGATTTTTTTACCCTCGTATTTTATGTGTCTCCTACGTATGGGTGTACACGCACATATACATCCAGATATGTATTTGGGGCTTTTGAGAGGTCACCTTTCTGGTAGTTTTGCTTGATTGCACACGGACTCCTTCTTTGCATGCTGTTCTGTATCTTTCTTTTCTCGTCCGACTATAGCATGATATTCCATGATGCAGACATACCATGATTCATGCACTTCTTCTGCATACTGAATGTGTTAAAGGGCGTTCATTTGGATTCTAAAGGTTTCTGCCTGCGCTCCCACCTGGCCTCAAGTGGGGAGACAATGAGCATCTTTGTTCATAGTCAGACTGATGCTTTTATTTCTGTGGGATGGATTCCCAGGTGTGGGATTGCTGGGCCAGACTCTACATTTGTAAAATGGATTTTTATCAATCTAATGGATTGTGCTGAAGAGAGCCAAAAATCTTGATAGAAACAGTCAACTGAGAGCAAATTTTTTAGATGTAAAAGTGGATGGTAATTAAGAGAACGCACATTAAAAAGAGTCATTTGACCAGCATAGCACAGTATTAATTGATTTTAATGTCTGGAAGTTGTTGGATTCCAATATTTGGGGATGAAGAAGCAGGTGGGAAGGCCACAAGTTATGCACACCTATTTTGCACCCGGTATTAGAAAGTAGCTAGCTTACCGTTGGCTCCTGTTTTTTGTAGAACAGAACTTTTTCATGGAGAAGAATGGCCTGTGATGGAGATGCTGCCGGGGAAACCAGCCTGGGGGAATGTGGGAGAGACAGAGCTAGTTATGAGGCACGGTCCAAGTTCACGTTCTGGTGTTACTGTCTACCGGCCGAGCAAGATTGGGCGAGTCATCCATCTGCTGTTCAGGCCTCCTTTTTAAAAACTGGACTGAGTTCTTCTATTTGTGTGACAGGGCTGTCATACAGGTTAATAGATTAAATGTATTAGTATATGTAACACAGACTCTGAATAAGTGTTACCCAGAGAATGGGAGTCATCATATTGGTTTTCCAATTATTTTGTTGGTATTATTAAGATGCCTACCTTAAAGAGTTCTTCTCAAAGTATTAGGTAGTGTTGAGTCAATGCTTTAAGGGAAAAAACCTCAGGGCACCTGGGTGACTTAGTCTGTTAAGCTTCCAACTGTGTATACTCAGGTCATGATCTCACTGTTGTGAGATCGAGCCCCACATCAGGCTTTGTGCTGGCAGTGCAGAGCCTGCTTGGCATTCTCCCTCTCCCTTTCTCTCTGTCTGTCCCCTGCTCTCTCTCTCCCCTCTCATTCTCTCTCTCGAAATAAATAAACATTAAAAAAATAAAAGAACGTCACTTTTTATTTAAAAAAAAATTTTTTTTCAACGTTTATTTATTTATTTTTGGACAGAGAGAGACAGAGCATGAACGGGCGAGGGGCAGAGAGAGAGGGAGACACAGAATCGGAAACAGGCTCCAGGCTCTGAGCCATCAGCCCAGAGCCCGACGCGGGGCTCGAACTCACGGACGGCGAGATCGTGACCTGGCTGAAGTCGGACGCTTACCCGACTGCGCCACCCAGGCGCCCCAGAACGTCACTTTTTAAAATATAATAAGCCCACATGAAAATGCAATTTACCCTGAATTCTGCATCTCTGAAAACTGGTGTGTGTGTGTGTGTGTGTGTGTGTGTGTGTGTGTGTGTGTGTGTGGCTGGTGGTGGTTAGTTTGTAGGGGATGTGGATATTTGTCTGTGTTTTATTGATGTGTATATAGTTTGGGTATTGGAGATGGGGAAAGCGAGCATTTGAAACCCACAGCAAATTATGCAAATTTCCAAGGACCTGAGGTTCGGAGAGGTTAAGTACTTTGCCAACAAGTCGCCTTGTGGTGAGTGGTAGTGTGGGTTACAAACCAGCGGCTGTCTATGTCTGAGGCCCGTGTTTTTTCCACACAGAGGAGACCAGAGGAGAAGGGAAGACATAAAAGGCATTTTCCAATATTGAGAAGTTGTTCTGAGATTCACTCGTCCTTTCCATGCTGTCTTGGGCAAGGCAGGAAGTAGATTCACGAGACCTGGAAGGAGTTGAAATATGAGGGTTGGAGCAACAACTCAGAAATTCTGGTTAACTCAAGATAGCATTCCGGTTTACTGAAGGCCCACTCTGTATTACAGAAAAACAAAAACTTTATTCTTTGAGTGTCTCTGAGACCTAGCTTCTTCGAACCAGTCCCCTCCATTCGCATTTCTGGAAGTTTCCCTCGGTGCGGAATGGCGATAACTCACCCAGCCCCTGAGCTCTGCCTGTAATCTCTTCTTCTACTCCGATGTCGCTCTTCTTTGCCTTCTTCAGAAGCTATTATATGACCTCCAGATTTCTCTTTGACTCCCTGTATTACCATTAGAAGACATCTACACTGGGAAATCGCTCAGTTCCTGTTTTTGATTAATATTTTATCAGCCGCAAGAGGAAATGGTATTCTATAGCAACACTAATAAGTAATTGAGCAGATGAGATGCTCCTGCTAGCTTTGGTAAAAAGTACAGGCAAGGTTACAAGTCGAGAGCTCAGGATAATAAAGTCAGGTGTCTGAATCGAATATCTGATAGGGTTAAAATATAATGCTGGTACGAGCAGAAATCAAGCGCGAAATCCCTTTTTGAGCAGTGGCTTGCCGATCTGTATTTATTGACTATAGTAATAATAATGGTAAGAATTACTACCTTCATTTAAAGCCGCATATCTAAACCAAAGGGCCCAAACTGCTAATTTTGTAGTGTTTAATATATACCATTATGTATAAGTTCAAGGTGATTGAGTAGACAGCTACAGACTGGATACGGTAGCCCCCAGCAGATGCTGAGAATCCCACTCACCCCGCTGTATTCAGACGGTTCTAAGAGAGAGGAAGCAGCAGAGGCATCAGTAATAATACCATCCGGTAATTACTGAATCATAAATGTTTGGGGAGCTGAAGGTCACTGGCTTAGTAGCAACCCTAGTCTGTCCTTGTGCATTTTAAATGCTTGTATTCTATATCCGGGTGGTGGTATTTTAATTCCCACCGGACAGTCTGAATGGGGGGGGGGGAAGAGCTATTTTTACATAATATATTTTGTTCATCATGGGTGAAAAGACTTTTTTGTTTTTCATAACGTGATGGCCTTCAGTAAGTGGAAATGACTTTAGCACATCACAGCCCGTCTTCTTTATAGAAATACGTTACGTGTTCCTTCATACATGGTGTCCAGCATGGGGGCGTCTGATTTATGGGAACATGACCCTCGGGGGCATCAGGAAACAGCTGCATGCACATTCCCTGCAGGAGGCCAGGCTGTCATGAGAGGCCCAGAATACAGTCAGGAACGGGAGAGTGTGGGCAAGAAATTGCAGGTAAGAACACAGCACCTCTGTAAGAAATACCAGTGGGTTTTTTTTCTTTCCTTGAGCATTTTATTCACATTTGCTAGCATACTCAAGCACAATTCACTTAGGTCTGTATTTCTTGTGTTTCACACGGGAACTTTCATTAAATTGTGGCAATTCCAATTTGCGTGGTTATCAAGTCAACATCAAATAACGTGAACTGTGTTCTTAGCCTGTAAACCTCACTTTGTAAATCTCTGATGCACTTGAGTTGATTCCCTTCTTTGGGCTTCCTTCTCTTTATAAAGTTACCATTTTTATTGCTAAGGTACTGTTATTGTTGGTTTTTAAGGGAAACTGTCATAACCACACCTGCCGTGGGAACCAGACATTATGGACAGTGCAGCCGTGTATGATCTTTTTGTTGCTGTTCTTTAAAACTATTTTCCATCAGATGCTTCCTTCTCCATCTCTCTTCATTATAATCCAACTTAATTAGTAAAATTTAATTGATTCCGCATTTGTCACTTAGCTAATGAATTATTAGCATTTTAAGAAATAATATGTAACGTCTATTAACGGAGGTTAAAATACACAGGTTGCTTAATGTCTTCTGATAATATGCATTTTTTAATAGAAAGCCAAATAGAAAATATTTGGCTGCAAGAAATCGTTCTTGTGGTTCTTATTTTATAATCAGAATTGAGGCGCAAAATGCTTTGGAGCCTCCAGCACATTTTGTAGGGAGCATTGATGAAGAAAACCCCTTTTCTCTCTTTTTAAACAATCTTCTCTGCCCCTTGGACCCAAGAGGGAGCAAGGGCAGTGGTGTGGTGGAGAGAGACTTTTGCTGTCCGGAGCCTGGAGCCAGGGGCAGACCCTGCTTCATGTTTGAAGTTGTTACTCCTCCTCTTCTTCTCCCAGTTCGTCCCCAGCCAGTTCGATCCCAGTTGTGGTGTCTCTGACCCAGGGCGTCCACGGTTTGAGAGTCCCCCGAAGCTTTAGGAAGATCAGCATTGCTTTAAGAAAAAGGTCTGAGGGGGGAAAAAAAAAGTGTAATTCTTTTCCTTCCAGACGGAGATATAAAAATCATATAAGCATGATTTATCATTTGATTGGAACATTATATTTTATGGTCATAAAACACATGTATCATCTGATCTGCCCCTGACATCTAGTAGGCCATTCTGCCTCTTATAATTTTGATGAAAGAGCATCCACAGCAGTATGTTGGTGCATCCACGGCCCTGGTCATTAACGTGTTGTTCTGGAGCTAGCTGGAACAGAGGAGTGGGCTCAGAGCACCCAGAGGAGGGGCCCCATTCCATCAGTCCTGGAAGGGGGCGGGTGGAAGGAGAGAGAAGTAGGCATTGCTTCGGGCTCCTGCTGATCTGATGGCCTTGAAGGTGCTGGTGGTTCTGGATCCTTCCACTAGGAAGCATGGCGGCCCTGAGACATCTTTCCTGTGACCGTCATGAACAAGGATGCCGGTGCACGGGCTCTGATGCAAGTGGCTTGCCGAAGGTACACGTTGAAATGGCAAAGGTCCCAGCAAGACTGTATAATATGCAGACAGAGTGCAAAATGAAAATGTGAGGCTCCAGCAAGGGACAGAGAAGTTCATCTTTCCTCTCCTGGGCCCACCACCCCAATCTTGAGCGGACAGGTATCCCCCAAATGATTGCAACCTTCACTGTGGGACACACTTGGGACCTGGTTCAGGGTGCACACAAGTCTGTTTCTCCAGTCACCAGCCTGCTGCGCTAGGGTCCTGCCAGCCCAGGTTTGGGGAGGACTGCAGGCTTTCAGGACCTCCATCCTTTCCCACAGCCATGCCTAGGCCCCCGCCAGGAATGCAGGGCAACCGGGGGAGGCCGGTGTCCCTGCTGAGGAAACCTAGGTTGAAGGTGATAGTGGTCTCAAGGTGTACGGGCTGAGAGGGAAAGGCTGGCTTGGCCCAAGGTGCCAGTGGGCAGAGAGCAGGTGGCTGAGAATCCATCCTAGCTGGGCAGTGTTGGGGGCGGGGCAGATAGACACCCGAGCCGAGACGCTCAGGCCCCAGCACCTGCTCCTCTGTTCCGCCAGACTTCACTCCCAAAGCGCAAACTCAGACCTAAAGTTGTAAGAATTACAGCATAGTGAGTGCCGAGCTCTGAGCCCCAAGCACGGGGCCCTGCGTCACCGCACCGGCCCTGGGTCCCAGGAAAGCTCGCTCCCGCGCAGTACTAATGGGGAGCGTTTCCAGATCACGGCTTCCGGAGGCCCAATCACAAGCTTGTGAATTGAATGGAAAAGCTTTTGATGAAAACGGTAGTATGTGGTCTCTTATTATTTCAAAGTGAGTTTGAAGCAAATCCAAACGCGAGCCCCTCCTGCTCTTGGTGAGGTTCATGTGTAAACATTTGTCAAAACACATGGCGACTCTATGCTTTAAATGGATGCAGCTTATTATATGTAAATGATACTTCAACAAAGTTGATTTAAGAAGACAAAACAACGAAAAAAACCCAAAACCCTGCTCTGTAGGGATGAAAGACTGCAGGAACCGAGGACAGCATTGACTCAAGTTGGTGGCAGGAGTGTCTTTTCCATCTGGTTTGTATCCCCTTGGATTGAGCAGTTTTTACTGCATTTAACCGTGTGTGTGTCAGTCCCGCTGTGCACCTCCCAGCAGGCTGGGCCTTTACAAAGTATGTTATTACATTGAGTCTTTGTAATACCCAACGCGGTGGGGGGGGGGGGGTTACTCTTCAGTGCACTGGTCTTCAGTCGGGGTGGTTTTGCTTGCCACGGGACATTCGGCACTGTGTAGAGACATATGAGGTTGTCGCCTCTGGGGTTGGGGGGCGCTGTAGGGAAGGTGCCGCTGGGCGTCTAGAGGGTGGAGGCCAGGGATGCTGTTACACATCCTAAATGCACAGGAAGGCCCCCACCACAAAATGCCAGCGGCGCCCATGTCGAGAAACTCTGCTGTGTCCCATTGTGAAAGATTCAAGGTGGTTATGTCGTGGGACTAGGAACTGGGAGGGTTGGAGATGTTAACACAGCCCACTGCCATTTCCATCTCGTTTACTAGGCGTAATTAGCAAAGAATTAACAGCAGAAGATTGCTCTCACCAATGCCTACCTAGAAAGCCCTCTTATTCAAGGTGCTAATTAGAGTGTTTTGTTGCCAGTAAAAACAAGAGTCAGATTTCATGATTGATTCATGATCATTTTAAAATTAATGCTGCTATTATCATACAAAGTAGTGGTAAGTGGAGGTAAGAGAATTTTTGCTTTGGGATACTAAGTCAACATTACAGTAAACACACAGCAAACCCATTTATCTCGGGCTTAATGCTTTGTTGTTTCTTCTAAGCATTTCTTAGGTGCCTTTGGGCTTTTTAGCATTCTTTGGCAGTCGTAATTTATTAATTGATTTTTAAATTTGGCTTGCGAAAATGAACTTTAGTTAGGGGTTTGAGGAGAATGAAAAGGCCTGTGTGTGTCTCAACGGCTGAGTGTTCCCGTCCAGCGTTGGGGATCCGCAGAAGCCAGACAACCTGGGGACCAGGCGGTGTCTGAGGCTCCCAGCTTCCTCACATTGCGGACGAAGAGTCAGCCGCTTAGACAAGGTCTTTCCATCGTATAAATTTCACTGAAAATCAGTGATACTGAGTGGCTCTTCATCAAATGCATCTTAACAGCCTCCTCGAGGTGAGTGGGTCTGTTGAACTATTTGGCACAGGGGTTCTTAGGTTTGTTTTGTTTCTGTTTTGTTTCATGTTCGGTTTGCTTGTTTTGTTGTTCTGTTCCCTGGCAGGCAGGCAGTCTGAATAATACGACTTCTCAGAATGGTTTTAAGTGCATACTGTAACATACCTGGGAGTCTAAAGGCCACCAGCTATCCTGAAACACAGTTCTGTGCGCTGCCGAGGCACGTGTTGAAGCAAAACCAACACGCGATGCTAGTCGCAGCTTCAGAAATCTCTCTCTGTTAAGAGTTTTGTGGCTGTCTCCACGTGGAGATCTGAAATTCTTCCCCCTGTGAAATTCAGCCAGACAAGTTCTGCATCTAGCTGCTGATCCAGATAGCGATGATGATAATTTTTAATATCGTAGACTACTTATACTATTCTGTACTACTCAAAATGCTAAGCATTTTGCAGCACACTATCTCATTTAACCCCCCTACCGGTCCACAGGCAAGAAAACAGGCTCAGACACTCACCATCCAAGTTCCAAACCTGTGCACACTCTTAATCCCCTCCCAGTTAATCGTCTCACTGTCATTACTGTGGATGGCATTTCCATTTGGCATGATTCTTTGGAGTTTCATGTCTCATGAGTCTTGGTGTATGTTGGGTGGAGATACTTCCTGGGTTCTCACAATGCTGGTAGCCAGAAATTAAGCAAACTAAAACAAAGATCGCAATTTGGCCTCCCAGGCTAAATGTAAACTTGGACATTCAGCAATTCTGGGAATTTGCTTTGAGGGACAGCAAAAGCAAGGACAGAATCATCACTCACCAGGATGGATCATTTCATGAGTATTTTCTTCTTTGTTTTTCCTGAGGATGACACTGGAGGGAAGCCCTTTCCCAGACCTCCCTTCGGTCAGGATGGTTCCAGTGTTTAAATTCTGCAGCCTGTTTGTTGCAAATAATAAAAAATGTGATTATGGACATTACTATCTTATCTAAGACATCATTATCTCACTCCCCAAAACTAATGTGTGTTTTGCTCCCAATTCTTCTAATTTTTCCCAAATGGGTGAAGTTGGATAATCAGAAAACCTGCCAATTAAAGCAACTCTGTCAGTCTCTTATTGTCCAGACCTACTTGCTCTCATGAACTCTCCGGGCAAAATCAAGTAATGGATTTCAGTTTAGGTTGCACATGTAGGTGTTCCTTTGGACAAAATTACCAGCAGAATACACGTGAGTGTTCAGTCGCTGATTTCAAAGAGACATGGTCTAAGTCTGGATTTACTGTGATGCACATTTATGTTTTCAAAACACATTGTCCTTTCCTCAAATGAACAAAGCATGGCCGAAGTAATGCATTGATCTATCAGCCTCTCAGTCCCTAGGTCAACCACGGAAAGAATGTTTTGCAGACGTTTACCATGGGTAACGCTAGGCCAGACCTGTCTTAGTGGTCAGTCAAGGAATCCTGGAATTTTTTTTGTGACTCACCTATCCAGAGAGGCTTCCTGAGGTTATTTTGTTTGAGGAGAAAGTGTTGTGAAGTGTGAAATGCCCAGCACAGTACTATAAATTGTGGGTGTACACATTAAATACTTTAAAAAGATATGCTTGCAATGCAATCAAATTAATACATGCTAATCAGAAGAACACTTCAAAGTGCAAAGAGTATCAGTCAAAATGCTCATTGCCTTCCCACCCTGCACCTTTCAAAGAAAATGACCTTGAACTCTGGCACTGTCTGTTAAACTTGGATTTAAGTCGGAATCACAGTCCTGCAGAGGTGCTTGTTAGAAATGCAGATTTCCCTATTCCGGTCTGGATCTTTTGAGGCAAAATCTCCTGGACTTGGGACTTAGCTATCTACTTTTTCAGATCTCACCAGGTGGTTCTGTGGCCATGCTGAGATAAGACTTGGGAAGATGAGGGGCATTCCGTTTAGACACCTGCATGAAGAAATGGGTGGGCAATCGATACAAGTGCATATCCTGGCTTAGCCTGTTTAATTTTCTTAAGAGGATATTAATTGTCCCTCTGTTCATTTGGTTGCCAAATGCTCATGGGTTCTGCCCATATTTGGCAACAGAGAATATCCGCACTGGCAGTTGTTGCCAGGGGTTATAACTTCAGGTCCCTGCTCTGCCACATTGATCAAACGTTTGCTGTACTCACTGAGAATCCATCCATCCCATTTTATATTCTAAAATTTGTCTTCAAAACAGACAAGATCACCAGGACACAGGATACTTGAACCACATGGTTTGGACTCAAAACGGGTTGTCATTATCCATCTAGTCTATGTGGAAAATGAGCCAGGGAGAGGGACTGATGTAAAGCGTGCCTTTTCTCTGGCAGGCTGTTGGTTTCTTGGGGTCAGTGAGCACCAGTTTGTGGACTGTGGGTGAGGCAGTCCTGGACCGGGTGGCCCCAGTGGCAGGGAGCTCATTGCCTTGTGACCCAGCATTTGGCCCTTCCCCCTTTTTGAACATACAGAGGGCTCTGTCCTCATCCTGTACATTGGTATCTGGGATCCCAAATGAATCAGTAGCAAAGCGAATACGTTTTCTAAAAGATTTTCTAAGGTGAGCTTGAAGGTTTCTAGTGGGAGACTTCTAGTGAGGTAGGATCATGGGTCCTTCTGAACGGCAGATCTGTGGTTCTTCTGCTTGGAAGTTGCCCTTTGTCCACATTATCTCCCCCTCGTCCTTGGGTCTCAGCTTCAATGTTACTTCTTCCGAAAGCCTTCCTTGGTCTTGGAGAACGAAGTTCGATGCTGCTCCTGAACATTCCCTCAGAATTTTCTAGATCCCCATTGCTGTTAGCATGCTCGATCATCCTATTTGTCTATGTGTCTGTCTTCTCCAGGAGCCCCACTAAGGGCAAGTGTGCATCAATGTTGTTAATAGCTGGACTCCCCAGGTGTGGGTGTAAGGCCAGATACCAAATAGTAGCACTACAAATATTTGCCCAAATTAAAAGGTGAACACCAAGAGAGTTCTTAGAAAGAGGGATGTAAGCCAGCGTTCTAATTCAAGTCATACTGGGAAAATGGGTATGAGAATTGTTGAATCCCTGAGTTAGAAGGAATTTAGAATTAACCAGCTGGTTTTTATCTGCAGTGTGGACATCCTAGAGGTATTGGTGTGTGCCCTGGGGCAGGAAGCTTGCCTCTTCTGAGGCTGCTCCAGTATCAACAATGAAAACTCCTGTCTTCCTCAGGATTAAGTCAACCGGTCAGAACAAATAGGCTTGCACAGCACCTGGCGCAGTATAGGTGTTCAACAAACACTAGCTGTTCTTTGTCACTATAAATCCTGCTTGTGTTTTGAAATCCTGAGGTCTCCTTGACATAACCCGCGAAAAGCCCTCAAGAGGCTCATGGTGAAAGTCGATGATTGTATTTTCCCTGGAGACTCCATTTTGATTTAGATGTCCACAGCATCTAATCTCTACCAGTAAAAAAGGAAAATTTTGAAAATGAGAGTTTTGGCATGATTGGACCCAGGGGTGGAAGAGGACAAGGCCAATGGCCAAAAACACAAAAAAGCATCCCGGAATCTTAGAAGGGAGCACCAGTGGGGGGCTGATGGCCCTAGACGGGCGCCACTTGTCTCTACCCTTTGGTCTAAACAGTAGTTATCTCAAAAGCACTTATTTGGGAGAATGCCCTACAGTATTGCTTTATGTTGTGACTATAGATAGACACCCCCAAGTTCATGTCAACTACAGAAGTTGCAAAGCTAGCTTATGTCTCATTCTTTCTCTCTCTCCCTGTGTTGAGACAGCCCTCTATGGAGCTTGTCTGCACACCACGAGCACAGGCCGCAGACAGACAAGGTCTGTTCGGGGAGATAACATCACCCGTCACTTCTGCCTCTGCCGTCAGAGTCTGAGTGGTCGGTGATGGAGACCGAGGCTGGATTAGGTCCCCCCAGGCCCCCTTTCTGAGTCCGGAAGATGGATGGTATGGGGAATCACTCCCTACTTTCTCCATCTCCGTGTCCTAGAGCAGCCCCAGCGGAAGCTAATGGTAGGACTCCATTTCTCCAAAGAGGAGTCAGGACAGGAATGCGGTGTGCGGAGAGAGCCCTGCCCTCTCCCCGCCTTGAAACTGAGGGCGAGGAGACCTTATCGGCCCCGCGGGAGTGAGACTTCATCTGGGTCTGATGCCGCAGACGTTTGGATCACTTTTGAAGCGAAGGCCTACCTCGCTGGCGTCCTCATTCAGGTTGTTGTTCAGTAAGGGAGGTTGACGTGATCTCCTCTTCCCTGGAACCATGACGCATATGGGCTTCGCTCCGGCGTGCCTTCAGCGGTTCCGACACGCGACTTCCTTTGGCTGCTGTGGCAGAGACAGAACAAGATCGGACGTGGGCTGGAGGCAGCCCGCCTCTACTGCGTCCGGGAGGTGTGACCTCGAGCGAGGATTAGGCTTTCTAGGACTCCGTTTTCTCACTGGTAGGGTGGGGATGGTTGGTTGAGAGTCGGTCGTGAATTCCTGCTGGCAGAGTGCCTGACGCAGTGCCTGGTGAGTACTGAGCATCCGGTAGGTGTCCGCTCTCCACACCCTTGGTAACGGCAGCGGGAGCCCTGACGAAGTCACTCGGTGTTCGGAGCTAGCATCTGGGAAGCGCCTACCCCTCTGCCTTGCGTCCAGTGGGCCTTCGTCAAAGCTGGCTAGCGTCGCCGTTGTGAAGTTTGAAACACGCGCCACGTGATCTCGAGTGGGCCTTTGGGCGAGGTTCTCTCCCAGGGCGCATGCCTGCATCTGGAAACCTCATTGGGTGTTATTTGGCACCGTTCTCCCTTTTGTCCCACCTAAATTGAGCTTTTTACTGTAAGGGTCTTCTCCGTCGCGGGACTGTGTGTTCTCACCGACAGCGGATTTCAGGGTCCGAGGTCCTCACCCGAATGAGTTCACGATGGCTTCCCAGAACGAGGGTGATCGAGTCCCGTGGGGAAGCGGCCCCTGGTGGGCCCAGGTGGCCAGCTGGTCGGGGAGGTTGCAGCCTTTTGTCTTTTGACGAATCGGCCGCCCACGTGACCCTTGAATGCAGCTGTGCGTTCACGCCCTGCTTCAGGCTCGCTCGGATTCTTTTCCCTTCCTGCGACGTCCGGCTGCCAGTACACATCCCGGCGCACACAGAGGCCAAGGACAGTGCCTTTGGAGCCCGCTCCGCTAGTGCGACCTCACCCAGACCAGGCTTGTACCTGCCTAGCCTGCTAAGGCCTGGCTTCCCAGGCCTGTGACCGGGATGGGGAAGGGAGAGGAGGGGAGGCTGATGACATGATGAGGGAGAGGCTTACGTGTATTATTTTTTCTTAATTTCCCTGTCTCCGTAGTGTGGTCAGGGCGCTCAGTGTGACAACAGAAGCCTTTTGTTGAGCACTTGCTGTGTACTAACTGCAGGCTAGGGCTTTGAAATATCCGTGTCCATATCCTCCTTCCTTCCTTCCCTCCCTCCCTCCCTCCCTCCCTCTCTCCTTCCTTCCTTCCTTCCCTTCTTCCTTTCTTCTCTCCTTCCTCCCTTCCTTCCTTTCTCCCTTCCTTCTTTTCCTCTCTTCTTCCCTCCTTCCTTCCTTTCTCCCTTCCTTCCCTCCCTCCTTCCTTCCTTCCTTCCTTCCTTCCTTCCTTCCTTCCTTTATCCCTTCCTTTTCTTCCTTCCTTC